>NW_005054314.1:5589437-5641392 GCF_000277835.1 Geospiza fortis
CTGGCATACCGGGGCAGGCAGCGCTCCCCGGCAGCCACCTCTCATTCCTTTATCTCCTCTGGAGGCACATCCCGAGTGACCCACAGCTTCTCCTGGCTCCCAGCCACCTCTCATTCCTTGATCTCCTCTGGAGGCACTCTCCTCCCTCCCTCTCACACCTGTGAAAGGCTGGGGCTTGCAGTCACTGATGGGATGGTTCGTGGCCAGCTGGGCTTTCATTTGTGGGCACAGGGAGGTGTCATTAGCTCGAGGAGCCCTCCCTGGCTGGGTGTATTTAAGGAGCTGTTGCAGCAGTTCTAGACTGCTTGATAACCTCGTTGTCACCTCCCCAGGTGGCTCTAATGAAAGTGGTGCAATTTTCTTTAGAAGGGCAGGAACCTGCAAAAAAATTAAATATGTCAAGTTAGTCCAGTGTGTGGAGACTCCAGGGTAATTTGCTTCCCTTTAAAAACTTGAACTTGATTTGCTTAATTTCTTTCTAGATGAACCTAAACACTGGCTTTCGATTCTCATGGCCTCTTATTTATTATTTTTTAGACAGTTCATCTCTTCAGACGCAAACCGTAATTATCAGAGACTGGAGGGAAAGAGCCCAAAGTCAAATAAATACATACATGCATATGTGTGTGTGTGCACATGTATATTAAACTGCTGCCTGTCAAAGCTGGAGGGAAGCTTTTAAATAAAGTCATGTGTCAAGCAATGTGAAGCAACCTAGTTAAGCACTAAAAAAATCAGTCCTCCCTTTTGTTTGGCTCCTGATTTATGTCAAGCTGGAATAAATGATAATAACACAAGGTTATTAGATTTATTTATGATATAAATATGAAGTGTATGCATTTCGTTACCTTAAGACTATAAAACACATATGGAAGTACATCCATAAGTTCCAAACCACCTCATTTAAAACTTATGCAAAGTACACCAAAAAGAGAAAGCATGAGAAAAAGACTCAAGTGTCAGTACTCTCCCTGAAGCACAAATTTTCTCTGTGAGCCATATTAGCACAAAACTGCTTGAAGGCAGAGACTGGCCGGTGTACAAAAACGTCAAGCTCATGTTTAATTTTCATCAGATCTTAAGCCAAACCTCCCGCAGACGGATTAGTTTTACAGCTGTGAGAAGGCATTACCCCGGCAGGGCACGGACACCGCTGCTGGGGAGGGTGAGCCCGCTCTCTGAGCGCCCCCTGCTCCTGCCCCGGGGACGGTGACACACAGGGACAGCCTGGGGGACGGTGACACACAGGGACAGCCCTGGAGGTGCCACACACCCTGCCAGCCTCCGGGACTCGCCCACATCTGGGCACACTGGCGGGTGTCGGGGCTGCCCTGGGAGCACGATGTCTGTCTGGCCAGGGAGTTCCCTATCGCCTAATAATTCTCCTCCCTTTCTCGAGTGGGATATCATTGTGAAAACCTTCTCTGAACATCCCTACGCAATATGAATTTCCAGAAAAGTGGCAATGCTGTTAGCAGTTCTGCCTGTTCTCAAACCTCCTTTGCAGCAGAGAAGTCTAATAGTGAATGTATTTGACAATAAACTTCACAGAAAAGAAATTAGTATTTTTGTACATCTTAGTTCAACAGGCTCCAGGTTAATTCTAAGCCCTTCATTTGAGAAATCAGTTGTGAGGTTGATTTTATGTCAAAATATCCAACCAATGAATCGTCTGCCCAGGGAGGTGGTGGAGTCCCTGTCCCTGGGCGTGTTCAAAAAAAGACTGGACATGGCACTCAGGGCCATGGCTTAGTTGATGAGGAGGTGTTAGGTCATAGGTTGGACTAAATTATCTCAAATGTCTTTTCAAACCCAGGCCATTCTGTGGTTCCGTGATTCTCTAATGTTGATGCTATTTCAAGAACAAGTAGAAAGTGTAAGTTAAAAAGTTAAGACCAGTGAAGAACAGAACATTTGAATATTATCTTCTACAGGTGACTAAAGATCTAATTGCTGTTAGTAAAAGCAAACCCTTTGTGTCAGAAAGAGTGCTTACTTCAGTGGCTGCAGATTAAAACACTCTAGTTAGTTCTTTTTATATTCAGAAAAAAAATTAGCCCATAAATTCTTTTATACTTTCAGTGAAGATATTTTTGGAACTGCAATAAATTTCTCATTACATATAATACACTACTGTCTGATTATTTTTTTTTATTTTTACCTTAAAATTATGTCTAAATGGGACAGTCCAATTATGTCTGATTTAATGTTCTAATGTAATCCTGTGTGATTACAAGAAAGGTCTCGGGTTATTTAACAAGTGACATTTTGGATTTATTACAAAAGTGATATTGGAAGTATAGGACCTGTGGGGAGCCAATTAAACTTTCCTGGACATCATCTGCTTGGCAGTGTCCTCCTGCCACCCATATGGGAAACTGGAGTTTAGTTTAGGGCTGTGTCCTTTCAGAGAGCACAAGAAGAAGGCTAAAGACAGATTTCAGTTGTTCCCATTGCTGACCCTGCCAAAATGACCACCCCATGGAAACAGTCAGGCCACCTTGTCTGTGGTATCCCAGAGAGTCAATGCCAAGGAGAGAGTGGGCCTGAGTAAATATGTAAGTGAATAAATCTTACAAGCCAAAGAAATGAAGCACCTGAACCAGGTTTACTCCCTTTTGTACAAAACTGGTGTGGAAGCTGAAATCATGTCCCATCCGCTCTCACTATTTCAGTGCAGAACCCATTTAAGGTGGGGCAGAATGCTACTTGGTGGCTGGGAAGGATGTGTGAACAAGGTTGACCCTGGCTGGGCTGGGTAGAGAGCTGCTACAGCTGGCAACTAGAAAAGCTGAATTTTAATTGCAAATGAAGAGTATTTGTTCAGTGCTAGACATGGAACTGTGTGATGACTGTTACAGAGTCATTTTCAGGAGCAGAACTTGCACTTGAAAAGGGATTTATTCGAAATTTTATAGCTCTATTTCTCATTATGAGATATTGATTTTTCAGCTAGATATAAATGAGTTAAAATAAAGGGGGAAAAAATACTAAACTTTGTCATAGTGACCAAAGTGATGTCTGCTATAGAAGCCTTTTGCTCATACAGGCAAGCTAGAGTTGCTCAGTCCTACCACGTGGCTCATGTGGCCAGGTCACACAAGGCAAGTTCCATATCACTCCAGTGAAGCCACTTGCAGAAGTAGAATAGGATAAGCTTCCTAGAAGAAGTGCAATTTTAGCAGAATAATTCTGTTTATATAGCAGCTTTCACTGGTACAATTATGATGACTAGATATTACACTCCTCTCTCTCTGCACCTGAGAGGATTCATTCCTGTGCCAACAAAACCTTCAGACCTGGCCAGAAGCAAAAGTTGAGTTAATTAGAATACAGATGAGCACTTTATGACTTACCTCTGTTTTGCCACTCTTATTACACAAGCAAAATGAAAGTCATCTCATTATGCTAAAACTGTACCAGCACTCAGCTTCCTGCTACTGGTTTCTAGCTGGAAACCAGCTGTGCTGATGGATGTAATGAAGAATAGACAGGTACAGACAAGGAAAGATCCAGGGAGTGGCCAGTCATCACAGGAAATATTATAATCTTTTGATCTCTTGCTGTATCCAAATCATTTAAACATTGCAACTGAGAACAGTATCATATAAAAACTCTCACTCTGCCCTGATGTGCCTCGCAACCATTTTTATATTCCCCTTCAGCCCTCAGAAGTCTTATACCCATGTTATTTCTTTATTGCTTGTTTGTTTTCCTCTCCTTCACTGCAGCCCAGCTCTGGCTGTATCAGGCATAAAGCAGAATGCACGATACACTTTTTCAAGGCATTCAAGCGTGAACTATTTTTCACTCTGGATTCCCTCTGCCCTGTTTTGCTCCATAACTTTTCCCAGTGCAGTGATCAACCCGTCCTCCAATCGGCTTTACAACCTCCCCAACAATACTGCTCCATAGATCAGCCCAGGTTGCTGCAGGATCATGATGGTTTTATGCCTCCAGCCTGCCACTTCCCACTGCCCCTAACTACCCAGCGAGTGGAAGTCCCAAGGTTGTTTGTAAGCTGGTGTGTGTAATGCAGCCAGCAGCCTGGCCTGGGTTGTAAATTTGATGTATTTCATACTTAAGTAGGACTGTCAACTGTTAAATCCATTCCTTGCTAAAAATAAAAGCTACATAATAAGCCTGATACTGTAGATCACTTTAAACCAGATACTGTAATCCCCACTTGAGACAGATACATGACCTATTAAATTAAACATAGATTCCCTGAAATTACATGCAGAAGCTCTCTCAGATCAGACCGACTCCATTACTTTACCCTGTAAATAGAAATATTGAACTTGTATATATATTCAGACATGATGTATATAGTCACTTACCAGCTT
Source organism: Geospiza fortis (assembly GCF_000277835.1). Classification (NCBI taxonomy): domain Eukaryota; kingdom Metazoa; phylum Chordata; class Aves; order Passeriformes; family Thraupidae; genus Geospiza; species Geospiza fortis. The sequence goes on from NW_005054314.1 coordinate 5,593,784, forward strand.
TTGTATATGCATGCTGCATTAGCAGAGGTGTGCCTTGAAACAAAAACAATGTTGACAACGCTTTCAAAGCAAAATACCTGATACCATCTTTCTAAATATGTACTTAATTTTGTTAACAAAATAGGTCTTTTTCTGAACAGGTGACATCAATGGCAGCTGAGGAAAAATAAAACCATCTATATCAAGGTGCCGATAAATTATTTCAGAGATGAACTTTTGAAAACAGATTTTAACAACAATAAAAACCAGAAGTGAAAACCTTGGGAATGCCCTTATATTTGAATAGTTCCACAGTGATTTTTTTCCCCTGGTAAAATGCATATTTCTGTGGAATTTGCAGCTCAATAAACTCCGTTGTTGTGGTTGTATTTTACAACTTTCTAGATATCTTCACTCTGTTAGTGAGATGGGATGGAAGTGTTGAGGAGAGCAGCAGGAAAGAACACAGCCCTGTGACCTGGTGTGGAGAGAGGATCTGACCACACCAAGACTTCAGCCTTGTCTTCCCATGGTTCCTGAGATGGACAGAAGAATGAATACTGGCTTCATGTGGATTATTGCAGAACGGAAGAAACAGGTTATGCCTATTTTATGCTTGTGTGGCACCTACTTAGTGAGCTTTAGCACTGGACACTGCATTATATCATTATGTACAGGGTTAAACCAGATTACTGCTGAGTACCCACACCCAGCATTTCACAGCTGCTCTCTTGCTTTGGCACACAATCAGGGCTTTCTTCCAACATAGCTCAGCAAAACTGCTACCTCCGTGTCTTGCAGCAACTCTCATTTATTTATTCAGATTTATCACCACACCTATCAAGCTCTTTGCTTTTACATGTTTTCTTTCTCTCTCTTTTTTTTCCCTTCTCAAACTTCACTGCCTCAGCTGTTTTTCTGAGGACTTACTACAAAAATGGAGCCTTTTCTATTCTTTTGGAGTGCAGGAGCAACTCTGGTATTTCCATATAAAGCTCTAAATTGGGAATGTCAAATGGAATCAACAGCATCTGAAACACAAGCAGCCAGCTGACCAAACAAATGAATAAGCAAAAAACTAAGCAGGTTATGTGAGGCCACCATTCAGGTGGATGCAAAAAAAATAACACTTGTGCTTCTAGAATGAGGGTAAATCAAGATGCTGCAGTCTGTAGCAATATTAGAGGGGTAGTAGTTTCCCACACAGTAAAATTAAGTTCTCTTAAGCAATTCCTGCAGCGGATGAGTCACTGTCTGTCTTGGCTGGTTTATTCAGAATTATTTCTGTTCAGCAAGAATGGAGGAGAAATCTTTTTCTGCCCTGTCTGTGAGCCCTCAGATTTGCCAGACCTGTGCTGATGCAATGCATTCCAGAGCCCCACTCCAGGTACAGTCTCAGTGAGTCTGTAGTTTTCCAAGCAGCCTGTCCATGCTGGAAGCAGGGAAGCTGAAAGTAATCTGTTGTTTTTTTGCAGGAAGCCCTGCTCCTGAGCACGAGGCTGTTGAGGCAGGAGCAGCAGCTCTGTGAATGGGGATGGCAGCTGGTGGCAGTGGGACGTGTGACGCCTGTCTCAGGGGTCACAGCTTTGGGGAGTAGCTGTGACTGGGAGGAGCTGAAGCCATTCTTCTATGGGGAAGTGTGAAGCCAGCCTATATATTGGTGAAGCCACTTCAGGGATATGCTTCAGCAGAAAGACATGACAAGCTGTGAATTACAGTGCATTAATTCAAGCCTAACATATTGTCAAGTATGGGGCCAAAGGGCTAAGAGCCATCCATACAACTAGGTGTGAATTAATTCACACTGGTTCACACACTGAAGTGTCTTATTGTGATAATAGATTTAATACTCCTAAAATGTTATTTTAAAATATCTTTATATTATTAATTAAGGTGTAAGACTTATGCCTCCAGAACACTGAATTATATCTCAATGAAACCATTGCTCAAAATTCTTATTAACCCAGAAGGTCACTCAATTTCTCCTGCCCATTTCATAATAATAAATAGTATAAACTGTTCCGACCATTCCATCTCTTTGTTACAGGAACTATCACCATCAAAAGGGGAATCCCTCTTCCTGTATGTAAAATTAATGCTCAAGTATGTGGTTGGATAAATGTTTCCTGCATGTAGGTGTTCAGCCATATGTTTCTGGATTTCTCTTTGATAAGTAAGTGCTGGTTACCACTGAGTGATTATGTGCAAAACCTGTACCAGGAGGAAAGGTTCCTGTACACAAGTGCTAATCAATGAACTTTGCTACCCATCAATTCATATTTCCAAAGTCCTTGCATTGAAATTAAAGTCATTATGGCTATGCCAATTAGTAAGAAAAATACACTGGGCTTTTTTCTCTTGCCAGTGGAGGTCAAGCTACTTTAATTTTAACAGGATGTCATCCAGAGAGGAGCTGAAAAACAGATTGGGTGGAGCCCAGCCCTGAGGAAAGTTTATTAAAGCTGATGGGAACTGCCCAGAGTAGGTCAAACTCATTCTCTTCTATCAAGAATGAGTTTGGTCCCCAGGGAACACTTAAATATTAAATCCATTTCTGGTTTTTGTTTTGTTTTGTTTTTAACCGAGTCTTGGCTTCTGAGCTGTTTATAAGAGAAAATGATATAGTAAATTATGTAAGATAAATGATACAGTCTGGCAGTGTGAGAAATCTACTATTCGTAACTAATTCTAATTTTTTAAGCTACTGTATGTCATAGCTAAAGCAGCACATGCTATCACTGAGCTGTCTTCGAGATTTACTACTTGTGTTAGTGTTTCATCTGTGGTTTGTTTAAAATGTCTGGGGGGGCTTGAGACTGTGGTGCTGTGCTGAGGCTGTGAGCTGCATGTAAAAGGCTGGAAATGCCCTTCTGCATTTGGGTGCTGAGTGGAGAGGTCTGCTGTGGAGGCAAATTGAAGTAAATGACCAACAGTCAGTTAAATACTTCTCTATCAAAGACTGCTCTATCAGGGTATGACACTGGAAGACCTTGGCATGGGTGAAGATGAGATTTTGTGGAGCTGAAGGGAGCAAAGGCAGCCAGATCTGAGGCTCAGTACAAAGGCAGCCACGAGAACACGTGCCCTCCGCACCCTGGCTAAGCAGACCTGTCTCCTCTTAAGACAGAAGGCTTCCCAGTAAAGGTTTTTACATTTTATTGATCTTTGTCTTTTATCTTCCTCTGCAGCAAACCTTTCCAACAGCACAAACATTTTATTAGCCAGTTACACTGTTGTGGCTGCTGTATGTTCCTTCCAGAGCACACCTTTTCTATGCTGTGCTGGTTTTGCCTTACAAAGCAAGTTAATAAATTATATAGTGATGAGCTTTGATTGCTTCACGTTTAAACTGTACTCTCCCAGAGGCTGTGTTACCCAAGATATTAGCAGAGAGAGCTGCTCTGACCTTGTTTAGTGGGCAGGCAGGAGCAGGGCTGAGGTGCAGCCTCTGGAGCATAGTGAAACCATTGTCTCCTTCCAGGACAAGCCACGGAGCCTGAACCACAGGAGCATACCCTTGGATGGCTGCTGGCATTGCAGTTCTGCTACACAGTGAAAGGAGACTGTATCTGAGCATCTGGGAGAAAATCCTCTGACAGGTTTATTTGATATTTTTACTGGAGACCATACAATTACTGGAATACCTGGATTTATTTGAATGGAAGTATTATAGAAATATTCTCTCCAGTGGTTTCCTACACAGAGAGGAAATTCCATTTTGCAGCCAAAATTTTGTCAGAGGGTCACAACCTCTTTCTCAATGCTGAAAAACTGTTGGAACTCACCCTGTAATAAAATGAAAGTCTTCCAAAGACATTAACCCCCCTCAGCCTATGATGGAGTGCACACTGATGCTGCCCAAGGCTGGTACAACATGTTGGGCCCTTTCTCCCTGAGAAAGGCAGCATCATGATCAGGGCCTGCTCTGGGCCTTGATGAAGGGCAAGACAGGCACAAAAGGTAAACGCAAACATGAAATGTATGTTAAGCCCATTTCTGAAGGCAGCAAAGTCCTGCTGAGAGAATATTTCTCAAACTCCTGTGCTGGCAGACCCCAAGGGCTTTAGAGAAAGAGCATCACAGCTACAGGTGAGGAAAAGGGGTACAGGATCCTGACTTGTGAAAAATGCAGTAAGGGTTTGTTTTCTCATGGAATTACTTCTGGTTGCTGTCTTCTGAGCAAAGCCTTTTAAACATGCAAAACATGTGGCTAAAAGGGGAATTCAGAAGTACTGGTCTGTGCACTTTGAAGTGAAACTGAAAGTTTTGGGTTGGAAATCTCAGTGACCTGGTACAGCCTTCCCTTACTTCTGTGGAAGCAGCTGCTGTGGCCATTTCTGTGCTAAAGTGAATAAAAAAACATGAGCTGGGGTCAGAACGAGCCTGTTCCCCCTTTTTTTATTTCCCAGCATCTGAATTGCCAGATGAGATCAGAGCCAGAGTCCACCTAGACCAGTTTCCTGTCTCTGATAGCAGCCAGAACCAGATGCCTTGGCTAAAGGTGTAAGAAATCTCAGTTCTGGCAGAAAGAGAATAATTTAGCCCCTCCCCCTGCCCCCCCATGGGTTCATCTTAATCTCTAAGAGTGGGAAAGTGTTTGAAACTTTGAGGTATGAGCTTTTACAACCTTTCTATGACTCTCTTAGCATTAATTATCATAACTCTGGCACCTCTAAAAACTTGTTGTAACATTTGGCAGTGTGTCGAGAGTCAGGCATGTTGAAAGAAGAGAACAGGACTTCTAAAAACACTGAGGCACTGCTGGGATTATTGACTCAAGGACCTCAGTGAGGGAACATAACATAGGGTCATGTTTCCCAGTAATAACATGGGTGGTTGACTTCCCAGCATAAGGAAAAACTGGAAAAAATTGAAGCTCATGTTGTTTTGGATAGAGCCCAAGAAGTTACTGGAGATTTACAATTAGATCATGCAGAAACTGTGGGCTGATTTGGTTTCATTTTTTCAAACAGATGTTGGAGAGGTCACACAAGAGGTGGTGTGGAGGGTGCTATATTAGTAACTGAAATAAGTGTAGCTAATTCCAATTTAATACTGCATTTTATGCCTTACAATCACTTTCCTAAGTGTAAATACTGAGCATATTAATTATTGCATGGTAATTTTCTAGCCCTATAATTAAGTCGTTTTCCTTGAAAAGAACCTATGGAGTCGTGGTGCAGATTTTCAGCAGGCATTTCTCCTATTGCTGCTGCCATTGACAGCAACATAATCTATCCCATTGTCATTGATGAGCTCTTCTGACTAAGAGGGAAAGTGACAGTAACATTTATATCAGATCATCTGGAATGGGCCAACTGCACATTGCATTAAAATATGAAGTGGAGAGCAGTCCTGTGGGGGCAAGGTTAACAGTTCCTCTCCATCTGTAATTCCTGTCATTCCTGGGTGCAGTCTGTAAGCTGTCACATAGCACAAGCATTTGTGGTGCATACACAAATTACCAAAACTGACCACAGCAAGATAAATACAAGCTGTTCTGGGACTATTGGTCACTGTGGGTTTGTACAATAGAATTTAGTTTTCATCTGTGACACTGGAAACAGTCTTGGGGTGGAGGATGTCACATGGAATGGTATCTGATAGACTTTCTCAGATTGTTCATCTCATTTGCTGTCTCAGGTAGTCATTTCTGCTTTCCTGTGCTGGGGTACTGATGCTATCAGTCTGGCTTTGCCCAATCATCTTTAAAAACAATTATTCTGTGTGGTTGCATTCTTAATTATATCATACAGTACCCAGGAAGCAAGCATGCTGTTTTCTCTGCTGTCCACTATTAACAAAACCCCACATCACCACCAGCACTAAGCACTGCAGTCAGAAATCATATTACTTAGGAAACAATCTCATTTTCTTTTTCCTAAAAAAACCCACACAGAACTAAACCAAAGCATGGTTTTGATGTTCTCTAGTGTTTGTTCTCTAAATACTGGAGGACACAGAGAGCCCTAACAAGCAAAAAGCTCAGCTGCCCCTCACAGAGCTCTCTCTGGATTCCCTGGATGTTCTGCACACAGAGAACAGACCAAGCACATCCCTCTGTGGCTGACCCTCTCTTCTACCAAGAATATATTAGCCCCAAGCTTTTGGCAAAGCACAAATAAACTTCCAGAAGTTTTGCAGTGGTATCAATGTCCCCTCTAAAAATAGAGCTTTATCTCTTAGTGAGTGGAACACCAGGAAGCCATCAGCACCTGGGAGCTGCCCAGGCTGCTGACGTGGTTTTCCTTCCATACTCTGCACTGAAGATCAGCCAACCCTTTCATTCCTCCATTAATCACCTCTCATATTTACAAGATAGTAACCACAAAATAAGCAACCTGGTGACTCTTGCAGTAGTTTGGCATTTCTGTACTTCCTAGCAAGGCTGTGAGTATTTGTGTTTCCAAAGTTAAGGACCTGGGGGCTCCTGACACATTCTTCCTGTCCCACAGCTGTGCCACGTAGTGCCCACTGTCTGGAGGTGAGTGAGGGCTGGTGCTTCAGCAGCTCTGGTTCACTTTTATAAAGTTCACTGGGAGCTGAATGTGCTCACAGCCTTGAGGCTGGGGCTCAAAACATCTGAGCTAACCTTTAGACACCTCTGCTCTGGTGTGTATTTAGTGAAGTGAAATGAAGACTATAGAATAATTAATCCTTCTATACTGTGATGGGTCAAATGCTTATTTTAGAACTGTCTTGGCTGGTTGATTATTTAATTTCCTTGAAAGCAAGAAAAACGATCATTGTGAAAGTTACTAATGTACTCCAGGTGAAATGCAACTAAACCATTCATTCCAATATTCACATTAGCCAAAATATGCTTGCAGTTTTATATTTTGACCCCTTGCTCCTTCCTTGTCAGAAAATAATTATAAAAATGATCAAATTATTTTAAACTATTGAATTCTAATTTTTTTAAATGATTGACTTGACATTTCAATTCTTTACCTTTCAACCTGAATTGAAATTTGTTCCACAGTTCCTTACTTAATTTGTTAAGTTCTAACTTTTCTGTTTATATGATTGGCACTAAATGAAGACATCATTTACCAATGCTTTAATTGTCATGCTTTGTATGCAGTGCACTACAATAAGACTGTCTGTATTCACTATAAAATGATCAAAACATAGAATTTGACTTTTCTTCTCTTTTTCTTCCAAATTTCAATACAATTTGGGATTTTTATAAAGCTTTTTTTGTAAAAGCACAGGTTCATATGCACTTAAATAATGTTGATGGAATCATAAAGAGAAGCTGTAATTATACTGTCAAATTTCTTTTATTCCTTCTGTGCATTTCTAGCAATATTTAGAGCTGCTCTATGTTTCTACTACCAGATAAACCTGATTTGATTGCAGACTGGGTAAATTAAATAATCAGGGACTCTCTACATGCTGTGTCCTTTCACAGTTTCTGAGCTCACTTGTACTGTGGTAAAAGAGCACAAGTTGCCCTTTGGTGCTGCTCTCAGGGATGATTTGGGGTGAGTTATATTCAGGCCCCTAAATCTAAACCCTACAAGTTTTCACCACACAGCTATTGAGGGGGAATGTAAAGTCCACTTGGGCTCCACTGGGAAAGTTCTCCACTGCCAGCAACATCTCAGTCTTCCCAGAGGGGAATAAATTTATATTTCTCCATTCCCTAGAGCTCCCTGGAGTGCACAAAGCAGATGCTTCCCTCTGCCTCTCTTGCAGGGACAGCCCATGCCATGCCATGCCGTGCCATGCCATGCCATGCCATGCCATGCCATGCCATGCCGTGCTGTGCTGTACCGTGCCGTGCCATGCCATGCCACATTACATCACACCGGTGTTCTTGGATCAGATCTGAAAGAAGTCCAGGCAGTCCATATTTTCTGCCATTTGGGCAAAGCAATGGACAAGATGAACTCTGAGGGTTATCTCTAGACCTCTACTGATGATAAATACACACAGGAGTAAAAACTGCCCGTGAGCAAGGGTGAGCACAACTCCCTGACCACATTGCTGGACCAGTGGAGTGGAGAGACCCAAGCTCTGCTCTTCACCTTTTTGGGGTTTTTTTAAGCCCTGGCCCTGCATTTCTAGCACAGCTGTGCAGCCATCTAATTACACACAAACCAGATTTTATTCAATTCTTCTTACATTCAAGTGTTTTCTTTACCTGTGGGTTGAAGCAGGTAGGTATTTTTCAGCCCATGGCTGCAGTAAATTTCCTGCAGCACAGTCTACAAAGGCTGAGTTCATCAAAAACAGGAGTATGGCCATGGAGAGGATCCAAGCTAATCAAATGGTAGAAATTTCAATTATATAATCAAACAGTTATATTTTAATTTTAATTGTTGCCACAGGGCAGCCCAGGATTATTTTGCGTGTATTTCTACTTAAATGTTTATTTCTGAAGAAAAACATTATAAGGCATCTATGGCAATTTCATTATTATTAAGAAATTAAAAAGAATCTGTAGTTTGGTAAGGGACCAGTACAATTACCTGCATCATCTTTCAGAACAGTTAAATGTAATAATAAGCCACAATGAGAAACTGGAGCCTTAGAAATGAATAAGGTGGCACTAAAAGAGATTCACTGACAGGGAGCTCAGGGCTTACTGAGCTGTTATTTATTGCAGGGCTAGATTTTTAAAGCTACACTAGTGAAAATAGAACAACAAAAATATTGCAGCAGAATTAATTGTACAGATTCACTCTTCAAGCCAAAACAGACTATCAGGAAGTGGTCTTCAAATGAAGTAAGGAATACAGAGAATTTAATTCATCTCTCTAAATCTCCAGGGAAAAGTGTTTCTCTGACAGAGGGCTGAGTGTGACTCAAATATCCCTCCTCTTTAAAATCCACATCCCACCCTCTTCTCTCCACCCATGTGGATGGGCAGGGAAGCTCTTCTGGAGCCCTCTGAGCTCTGCTCCTACCAGTGGTGTGTAAGTACTCTTTGAGGAGTACCTGCCTTCAAGTGCTCTGACCCATGAGAGAAGCATTTTGACCTTTAACAAGACCTTTGGGTAAAAGGGAGACTTTCAGTGGAGACCAATCCATTGCCATTGCAGTCCAATTGGACAATAATTTGAATATAGAAAGAAAGTGCATTTAATTCGATTTTAGACTTTTGATGGAGTTTTGAGATCAGTAGGGATCAGAGTTCAGACCTTTTGCCCTCTCCCCATTTCCCCACTTGGTGCAGTCAACGTGGGTTATAAACAGGTGCCTGTAAGGCTGGGGACCATGGGCACTGACTTTCCCAAATACTCTGGAAACCTGCCCATATTCCATATTCCATATTCCATATTCCATATTCCATATTCCATATTCCATATTCCATATTCCATATTCCATATTCCATATTCCATATTCCATATTCCATATTCAGGAATGCACCCCACAGTCTTGCAGAGGACCTTTTTACCTCTTTGAAGTAGGACTGTGCTCCACAAATGATAAGGAACGAAACAACTCTGAGGAACCCCTGAAGAAATTATACATTTTCTGAACAACGGGTGCATTGATTGGGATCCTAAAACTGCACTGGAGGATGTAGGAAAAAGAGAGGTTTTATTCAGTAGCTACATATCTACTTTATTTTGGATAGGAACAGCAGAATAAACCTCTTGAGAAAGTTTTTGGTTTATATTTAGTGTTGCTCTTTGGGAATAAAATTGGATTAGAGAATAGTTCATTCTTCATTTCTTAACGCAAATTGTCATCACTCACCACACACTTTTGCATCAGCAGCATGATTTGGCTGTACTTTGGTCAGACCTTGCTCAACCCCAGTGACTCATCTCTAGAACTGACCCATCACTGAGAGGCTTCAGGCCCTGGGGAAAACATTTCATCTCAGTCCTTGGACTGGAACAGAGTTTTCCACTGATTCAGACCATCAGGACTTTATATCAGACCTTCAGAACCTTCAGAACAGTACTTTATATCTGCACACAGATTTTGTCAAAATAATGATCCTATGGTGTTGGAAATTGTGTCAATATTTCAGAGCAGAAAAAGTTAAAAATATTAAAAAGAATAATTTAAAAAGAAGGTAAAAAAGAAAGAAAAAAAATTAGAAGATTTAGTTGGATGCACTAATTACCAGGAAGGACAGAAAAGGAAATATAATATGGAATCTTAATGTAAATTGTGCTTGCTTTCTGCAGAAAGTAAAAACTAGAAACCACCCAAAAATGCTCTAATGGTAGGTTGAGGCCAGTCTTTGAACATCTCATTGCCTTAAGAAAATTTACATTTTGTGTTCAAGAATAATTGTTAGCCTGGATCTTAACATGTCTTGGTCTGTAGACTAATCTATGCAAGTACTTCTGCTATTGCTGCTGCAAAAGGAAAAAATAAATTCCAAGAGGGCTCAGGAAAAATTGCAGATGTAGAAGCAGTTTCCTGATGGATCTTAATATCTTATTGACACTCCTCAACCCCTGTATCTAACACATCAGCTTCTGAAGTTTACTCACACTGAACATGCTGTTTTGCCTCTTATGCAATTGCTATTAGCTTTACAGCTATTGTTTTTCCTTGAACACAGACACTCAGAAAAGATGTTTCATGTTTATAATATAATTTAGTCTTGAAAAGTATTTCTTGCCTGAACCACTGCCAAATAGCTGATAGTTTCACTTTACAGTTTCATTTAACATTGGCTTTATATTATAGAAGGCACATAGAAAAATGTGCATGGAAGTTTTATTGCAAGATTTTGCTCACCTTCTTCATATACAAGCTTCCATTAATCCAGAACAATCCGACTTTGGAAATCTACCATGTGCAACAGAATCCTTTAATTACCAGATAATTACTGCCTTCAATGGGAACATTTTCTGAACAAGATCTGCTCAGCCTGGAGGCCTGGAGGAATAGCACAAACCAGTTAGAGTTTCCCCATTTCATACACCAGTCTGTGCCAGGCACAGAGCAGCCTTGGAATGGTTTAAGAAAGAGTCGTTGTTGCCTCATTTCTGCCACCCTACCCCGAGAGCCAGCTCTCAGCCTTTCTATTCCATCCCTTTTCCCCAAACAGTCTTCCTAAATCTCTTGTGTGCGTAGAGCTAGGTGCAGGAACCTGGTTTTAAAAGGATTTGAAAATGTCCCAATCCAAATATTGCGTGTTTCCCCTGTCCTTGTGGCCTTGAGGTGTTTCCAAAGACAGTTTTGCTGTTGCTGTCCTAACATTAATGCCATGAATAATGCCACAACATGTGACTGTAATGCTGTGCATCTCCTGGGCCTAGCCAGTTTTGCTGTCGCTGTCCTAACATTAATGCCACAACATGTGATTGTAATGCTGTGCATCTCCTGGGCCTAGAGAACAGCACACAGAGCTTTGCAGATAGTCCTTAAATGCATCTTGTGTGCAAGCAAACTCTCAGTAAGACATGACCTTTCCTCTGGAAAAACACCTCGACCCACTCACCCTCCATGCAAGCAGAACAGGCAGAGCCAGTTCATTTCCATAACCTCAGCACAAGCTCTCTTCCCAACCTTTGCATCAGAGCAGACTCCATGTACAGCCTGTTTTTAGGATATAATCAGACCATATGCAGCATAGGAACTATAATCCCTCACAGGGAGGCTGCATTACTACATTGGCTGTGCCCAAATATGTAATTTGTTTTGGCTGGGGGTGTTCTGGTGAATCTGCCCATGGTTTGGTGCAGGGGTGGCCAGCAGGCCTGTCAGTCATCAGCCACTCTGCAATGTCTCTAACCATGGGGAGGGCACAGATCATTCCAGCACTGTAGCCACAGCAAGGGTGTCACTTTTTGATGCACAGATGCTTAACTCTCTCTAAAAGCTGCCTCCCTTTTGAGTGTCTGAGGTTAGGATCTCTAAACCAGTCACTTGGTTTAGATATTTCAGCTACTTTATGCCCATTGAGTAATTTTTAAATTTTATATATTTTTATAGTGCTTGTATCAGATTTACAATTTTTATTTAAGTCACATTAAAAGACATTGAGAAAAGGAACAAGTCACCCACTCTCTTTCATGTCCCTTGATTTCACTGGCTGTAGTTGGAGGAGATCTTTGGTATCCCAGAAGTGCTGTTTTACCACTTACATTATGATCCCCTCACCAATAAAGGCTGAGTCAGCTTTGATGTTCTGGTGTTAATTGTTACAGTACATTGTGTCCCACAGGACAGAATAAGGCACAAGTGGTACATAAAGAAAAGAAAAACACCAGGACACTCGAAGGACATTTTGATACAATAAAAGGGAAAGCAGGCAAGTGAGCCACATCTGCTCCTGATATTTGGATTAGCTGATTAGTGATTAATACAAAAAATAGGTCTGGAACAGAGTTTGAATAAACAGATAGTTGAACAATAGTCCACCCAAAAGTGCAAGGCACAAATTTAGTCTGGCTAACCAATAGGGATAGGCTGGAACACATCACAAAGCACCTGATTTTTCAGTGCTTTCTTTCCAATGTTTCCCATCTCACAGGTTTTAAATAAATCCCTTGAAAGGGATGAAAATTTTAATTGCCAGAATTTTTTGCTGACTGAAATCAGAAAACCATAAAGATTAGGGTTAATTCAATATTTTGATTTCAGTCTTTTTCTGTTACTCCATTCTACTTCAGTTCAAGTCAATCCCCCAAATTTCACAATAGAAAATTGTCAGTAGCAGGGATATATTTTGACAGGAACGTTTTGAGTTCTGAAATTCCATAAAACTGGATTTCTTTCCAAAACATTTTGGATTTGATAGATTGGCATCTCTCAAGGAAGTGAAATGAAATAAAACCCTTCCTGCAAATCATCTAGCCCATACAGTCCCCCATAAAGCAGAGAATAACATCAGTGGGACCTCGATCCTGCACAGGGATGCACAGAGCAGTCACCTCTTCCTTCATCCCTTGCCCAAAACACCAGGAGACAGCAGCAGAGGTTATAGGGTAGGAGGGAGATAAACAGTGATGTGTTCAGCTAAATAGAAGTTTTGCCTGCTTACTTTTTTTTAGGTGATACATTGACTCATGCCCATCCTCCCTGAGGATCTTCCTAACCCCTTTACAGGTTAAAGCTCATTTCTGATGAGAGCTGGGAATATCCCTGTGCATGGCCCATTTGTACCTTTATGTGTGACCCAGCTCAAGCCCCAGCCCAAAGGTGATGCTGCTGTGCCTGCCTCAGCCTCCCAGCCCACACAAGAAACAGCCCCAAGTCCCACAGGCCTTTTATCCACCCACAGCAGCCACGTGCCACCTTTCTCAGCCAAATTCTTCACCTACACCTTAAAAAAATCATGAAAGAAGACATCTGCAGTAGCTTAGTCTACCTGGCATGACACAATCAGTAATGGCCACTGGCTCCTAACTCATCAGAGCACACTCCATTTCCATGTAATTGAGAAGCAGAGTAAGTTTGCACAGATTATATGGCTGGTTTAATGAAGTTTAGTGAAATGAGCTCATTAATGCAGCTTTCAAAGGAACTTCTATTTTCTACATCACGAGGCATGATTTTACAATCTTTCAGCACTAACATTAAAATCTCTCAGATTCTGCCATGCTGCCAAATCACAGAGTGCACGTGGAAACTCCAGAAGTTCCTCTAATTGCTTGTAAAATGCAATTACCATCCCCTGCTTATGTGAGATGGGGCTGTGATGGCATTTCCCTAACTGTGGATGGGATCTGCTGCTCTTGCTCCCAATTGTTTGTTTCAGAATACAATGAGGAATGCAGAATTAAAAAAATAAATATCAGGAAAGTATCCAAATAGTTTCTAATGATACCACATACATACACACAGACCTCCAATGTTTTCCAAGCACCCCTAGTTGTGTACTTAGGGTATGATTTCTAATTTCTATCCCACAGTTGTTTTATCACAGCATTTGAAATCTCCCCAGGTGCTTTTGAAAAGAGGTGTTTTCCTAGACTGTCAGCACAGCACTTCAGGAATGCAAGCAGGTGCTGCTGTGGAGGGGAGCACACAAACCACACACTGGAGTGAAATATCAGGCACAAGGATTTCTCATGACTCTAAGACACCCAGAAGTCAATTAACCTGCTTATAGCTTGTACAAAAAACCAATCCATTGTTTTGATCAGAATCAAATTAATTTTTTCATCACTCTCAGGGGCATGATGACACTTGTGAAGTTGTTTGTTATCAGGATGGGAAATGCCCATTGGAATGATAAAATGTGTCATCAGATCATTGGCTCAGGTATCTGCCATATTTTATTTGAAGCATGAAGCCAGCTGGAGGTGGCTAAATCTCTCCAGACAGCTGTTTTGAAATAAAGCCCATCTAACTGCATGCAATGTAAATCAAGATAAGGCAGCAGCTCAACAGTTTTGGAGATAGCCATTGTAGGGCCTCATATCATGACAATATGGAAAACAACAAAGGAAAAGAGTGAGGAAAAAGAAGAAGATTGTATTTGAGAGAAGCTGATTTTTGCCGACAGCAGGCAAACAGATGGGCAGAGATGGTGGCAGAAATCTTGCTCCTAATCTTTTTCTTATTCCTTCTTGCCATAAAATTGAGACATTAACACACCTGTGCATTTATGAAAAAAAAAAAACCAATAAAATCCAACAATGGAAATGGAGAAGATGCTTAATGAGGTTTCTTTGAAAGAATTGATAGTGCTCAACTTTTAAAAACTTTGAAAGCCACTTGTAAGGACAATCCATGTGCAGTCTCTGTCTGCCCTGATAGCCAACCAAACACATGGCAGAAGCACCAGACAACAACTGGGATATTCCTTCTCTGCCCTCCTGAAGGAGGACCAGTCTCTCTGCAGATCTCCCTTCATCCTGAAGCACCTTGTCCTTCTGCTGTGTCCCACAGGAGCAGGAACCCACCTGGCAGTGGGAAGGAGTCTTGTCCTCAGGAGCAAAACTTACCCAAGAAGAGAAAAGAGCATTTTTTGTTTTTCATTAAAAAAGAACTGTACTCCCCACAATGTTCTTTGGCTAAAATACTGGGGTCAAAGGGATAGCCAGTTCACATTGGAAAAGGTAGTAATTATCTTTAGCTCTCCAAATAAGCATCAATCACTGCTTAATTAAGGCCACAAAGTAAATGTGCTGCACTAGACTTCTCCAGAGAGGAAAAGCTCATGTTGTGTATAGTTATTTCCTTTTTCTAACATGTGTTTTGGTTTACATCCACATATACAGGGGCTTGGGGTGACAAATAACATCATTACTGGAAAAGAGTAAACAGCTCACAGAGAATAATTTACATGATTTAATACAGCTTCACTTTCTGTTCATGGAGCATATGTAAACACACTGATTTTCTCCAATTATTCAATTGAATTAACTTGACAATATGTGTATATATTAACTTGTTTGCAATCTAGTATTTTGAGGATCAGCTGCAAAACACAATATCTGAGATTTAACTTAGTTGGTCTGTTGGCCATTTTAATCACAAGAAAGTATTTCTGTTTCCTCTTTGGATAGTCCCGTAGAGAAAGGATGAGGAATCACCTTTCCCACATTTGTTCAGCATCCCAAGCAATTCAGTTCCAGCCCTCCCCAGAACATGTGCAAACTGCCATAACTGAATTTATCAGGACAACCACAGAACTCCTATGAATTTGAATTTCAGTGTATCCTGGCATTATGGCATCTATGGATCTATGACCATAAGAGTCAGAAGGGTTTCAAAGCAAACAGAGGGAATTCACCAAACACTGAAAGGATTTGATGCCTCTAATATTCATACTCCTCTTTATTAGCTAAAAGGAATAAAATGTGACATTGTTGTTGGAAAAAAATGCAGTCTTTCTCATAAAAAGCCATTCAATCAGTCACTGAAAACCACATAAGAGTAAGCCATCATAAAACAAAATAGATTTTAAATTATTCTCCAGTGACCAAGACAACTAGCATTTTATTTGCTGAAACATCTTTGACATTTCTTCTTGTTTCTTAGAACTTAGCAATGAAATAATTTCTCTAATATTTTTTCTGATCTCTTAAATTTTATAGTCATGAAAGGAAAGAGTTCCCCAGCTATCTTAGGTTCTCTTATGTTTCTGCCAATGGTAAAAAAATTATGAGGATTGAAAGCACAGAGCTAAAGATGATCCCCTCCTTTGCATCCACACCCCCAAAAAACATAGAGAATTCTCCTGTGTAACCTTGTGTTTGTTACTCTCCCTGCTTTTACTGAAGATCTTTGAATAAATGGTGGAGGAGAAATGAAGAGAGAAAACAGACTACAGTGCTGATGGCACTAAGCCTCAGAGATTAGTTAGAGTTTATCTCAGCACAGATGGCAATCCCCCAGAGGAGCCCTGGACCTTGGTGCTCTAAGTGTTATGCAAACACAGCACAGAGATGGTGGCTGTCCCACAGGGCTTCTGAGTAATCACTTGCTGTTCAGTTACCTTCATCCAAGTTCATTTGTAGCTTAAAGCGTTGTTCAGTGTCAGCCTGAACTTCCACAAAGTGAGAACAAACTCTTAGTTTGGTGAATACATTATTACTAATACTATTACTATTGTTGTTGTTGTTGTAATTTCACTAGATTTAAAAGACTGAGGGAGGTGGGGATTGGTGGGAAGGTCAGCCTTGATTTGGATGCTCCCAGCCCCAACTCAGCACAAGCAGGATACCTCCATAATTGCAGGCAACAATGTTCAGGGACAGTATAGAGTGGGTAAAAATGCACTGTAGATGACCATTTCCAGATGGAAAAGTTTCTCTGGGCATTTATGGTTGGATTATAAGTGCTTTGTTCCAAACAGTGGGTGAACATTTCTTGTGACCTTGCCATGACCGTGACCCCTCTTTCCATTGGATTGGGAAACTCCCTTCCTTGCACAATATAAAACTAACTCGAGAGGAGGTTCCAAGTTTTCACCTCATTAGCTATTCTGGTGGAAAGCAGCTGTATAAAGAAATATATATGAAATCCAGGTGTGAAGTATTTCAGTGTCACAAGGCAGTTTCCAACTAGGCATTCATCATGCATAAAAATTGCAATTTCAAGATCACTACCAAGCCAAACAAAAAGGAACATCTTTGAGTGTGTGTATTTTAATAGCCCCACTTGTAGAAAATGTTGGTAATGATTTTGAGAGAATGGTCAATTTTCTTTAAGTCCCTGGTTTCTCCTCTCTCTCAGCTGCTTCTTCTATTGCTCTCTTTCTATTCAGCACCAATTTGCTGATTTGCAATCCCCAAAGACATGTGTTTTCTCTTCTTATTTTACTCCAATTTTGGCTGGACCTCAAACCAAAGCCTGTGTGTTCTCTCCTCAGAAATTCATTATTAAGTACAGTCTAGTGCTTCTTGCATCCTGCCTTTTATTTTCCCAGGCCTAAATCCACAGAGGGACTAATAAGCCTGAAGTGGAACATGGGTGGAATTTAGGCATTTATGTAGAAGAGCATAATTCCTAAAACGTCCTACATAAAGCCTAGCTGGAGTCCCCAGATATCCAAATTTGCATTTCTAAAGTCCGTAGGCATTTAACTTGCCTGTCAAGAAGTGTTGCCCTCCCAGAACAGCTCAGTAAGTTGGTGCCTCATCTGCTCAAGGGCTCTCCAATTTGTCAGACCACAGTCCAAATCACTGCAGGAGCTGGAGCCAGCCACCCAGCCCAAGCTGAGTGTTCACAGATGCAAAGGAGCTACACACAAAAGCCCAGCAGAGAGGGCAGCTTTCCCTCAGCTGGGTGATGCTGTCTGTCCTGCCTGCCCCAGCTCTGCTCAGCCTCTGGCACAGCACACGGGAGGTCCAGGCTATACAGCCTTCCAGGAAACAGAGTCTAAAGGAAAAGGAGCCCAAAACCCTCTCTCCCATCTTGCAAGAGTACCAGTGCCTCTTCTGGGCTCTGGGACTTCCCACTCTTAAAGCTGAACTTGCAACTCTGTGCAGGAAAACATTTCCAGTTCCCTGTTCCAAAGGAAGAAAACTGAAACGTGTGACTCAGATGCCCTAAACAGGGCAGGACTTTTAGTCCGCGCTCCCAACATTTTTCAGACATTTTTCATTGGATTATCTTTGGAAAGCACAGAATAAAATTATATAGGATTTTCTTGAAGCACAGAGTGCCTCTCACAACCTTGGGGAGCTCAGACTCATTCTTGACCATCAGTTGAGGGCTGGTATCAGTAACTTCTGCTCAGTGAACACCCTTCTGAGGTGCCCATCTTTGCCTTTACAAAGCATTATTAACCCCTCAGTTCAGATTCCCAGCTTCCACAGATGGTCAGGGCCTCTCAAGCTATGTGCAGTGATGACAGGCATCCAAGATGGAAAACATTTATAGGGATGAGGTTCAGTACCATTTCCTTCCCCAGGTGAGCAGTAATTTTAGTGTTCTCAATCAACAAATCTGAAAGGAAAATGTAAATGATCTCTCTCCCCCTAGTATGAGGCCTAAGATGGACAGGAGTCCCACTCAGAGAAGAACAGGCTCATCTATCACCAGATGGGCAGGCACATCTGGTTGCTGAGGGCAGATGTTTTGGGGTGCAGGTGTTTGGAGCAGATGCCTGCTTGAATTATATGTTCTGGTGTACTGCATGTACAGTAGATAAGGACAGATACAGCCAGGACATTCATTAATGCTTCCTCTGAGAACATGACATCAAATAGGAAACTAGTAAATTGCCCTCTGACACAGTGTAAAGCTCTAAGTATTCAATCCACACATTTTAGGAGCTTGTTGACAAGCTGGAAGTGATCCAGAAACATTTTTGCAAAGATTTCAGGACTGCAGAACCCATCCTGCTGTTGGATGCTCCAGAAACTCTGTCTGTTTAGATTATGCCACAGAAGGTCAGCGGATGATTCACTCATGCTCTCCAAGTAAGGAAGAAGAATCCTTATTAAGGAAAAAAGCTTTAGTGGAAACACAGAAATTAGGTTTTCATGTAGAGAGGAAAGAATTTTTTATATTTTTGGTAATTCATAGTGACAATGAAGAGATATGGCTGTACATCCACAGCTGGATCCTCAGCATCTGAGATCTTTAAGTGTATCTGTTCTCTGGGATGTTCTCTCTGACAGTATGAGAGCAAAGGCTGGACACAGAAATGAAAGGGGGCAAGTCTGTGGCTCTGTGGTGCCAGTAATCTTAAGGTCATCTCAGTAATTCAAGCTATTTTTAAGAACCTATGCATCTTTTGGGAGAAATCCTCAATTATTTGCACCATTATGCAGTATTTTTTCTGTCATAGTTTTACTTTGAATCTTTCAGCAAAACATATGATTTTCCATCTTGCTCTCCAAGACTGTCTTTTTGGCAGGGATTGCCAGAGTTTTTTATCCTCTAAGGATGTCAGAAGGTTCTGCATTTTGTCAAACTTTGCGGTAAATAACTCAAACATTTACTTTCCTGTTTTGCAGGCTGCTTCACAGATAGAGTGCAGGACCTTTTCTCCAAGCCAGTATATCATGTCCTGGTCCTGTAAGTACTAGGAATGATTTGAATGGTTTCTATGGCAGTGAACAAGACACAATTTCAAAGGGTAAGACTGGTAAAGTCATTAGTGGCTGTGCTAGGACAGCATGGTGGTCAAACACTCCCCTGAGGGTTTCTGTTCTGTGCCCAGCTCTGGTGCAGACACATCCTGTGCCCTGCTCAGGCAGCCACCAGCTCTCAGAGCTGTCACCCTCCCTCTGGCAGCGCCACCCTGCTGCCCCTGTCACACAGGCTGCACACGTGTGCTTCAGCTGTGCAATACAGATCACACACACAGATACAAACACAGGTGTGGCAATTGGGGGGACACCAGTGGGGACTTAAAAGAAGATAGAGCTCTTTGTTATAACATATATCTTTTGTTCCAGAGCCACACATTCAAGTACCAATGCATCATTTCCTGAACAAGAAACAATGCACTTTCAGATTACTCTGCAAAGCAGTAATGAAGATAAAATTTAATTTATTTCAATTAAGAAGGTTTATGAGTTATTACTTACAAGATTTGCTAGCAGCCATAAGAGTGATTGCCACTATCTGAGGCTTTTTTTGAACTCCAGCTGAGCCACAGAAGCAGAGAGTTATGAAAAGCTACCTGACTGATGTGTTGAGCTCCTGGATTTCTACCATGCTAGGACTGAGTGATCTTACAGCTTAGTAATGACAGGAATGATTACCTCTCTGGATGGATGTAATGCTACATTTCAGAGCTGAGGTGCATAACTGCTTCCCTCTTATTATATCTCCCCTTTGTGCTCCATGTATTCTAGTCAATGGCACTGCAATTTCCCAAGCAACTCCTGCTTTCATAAGGAGCCCTGCTAATGACTCTGCCTTGCCTCATTTTCTCCCCAACAAAATGAATAGCTCCCCTGCCCTAACCAAAGCCTGTTTTTATTTTCCTTCCTTTACATTTGTGCTTTCTGTGATGGATGTTAGAGATATGGCTGTTTTCAAAATTTGGTGAATTCAGGGCTGAGGAAAAGCTCCACTCTACCATGCCACAGTACCACAGCCACCTGTGGGACCCTGGTGCTGTAGCCAGCTCTGCTCCCTGCACCACAGAGCCCCAGCAGTGACCAGGGGTTACTGGGAGGATCCAGGCAGCACAAAGGTGGATAATGGCAGCACAAAGGTGGATAATTGCAGCATGTTGTGAGGAATTAAACCAGAGCCTTGGATGTGTGGGCCCTGGGGCATGAAGGGGTTCTAATCTACACACCCTGGTAAACTGAGGCAGGCGAGCTACAGAGTACAGTCACCAACCCACATGACTGTGATCATGTCAGACTTGGATCTGTCACTTAACATGAAACACCCTTTACCTCAGCCATCCTGCAGTGTCAGATATTCCAAATACACTGATACTGCTACCTCACTTTTTTCTCTGTTTGTTATTTCAAATGCTGTCCATGAAACTTCAGGAAGAAATTCCCATGCTGATTCCCCACAGATATTTATCAGACACAAAATGCAGTATCAGATCTCGAAGTGCTGACAGTTCCCCCTGCACCAGGCTGGTTTGCCCTTGTTTGGGAAGGTAAACAGGGTTTATTCTTTGAGCCACTCATTGCACAAGGCAGGCATTGAGAGGCAGTCAGCATTCCTGGATACATTCATGGTGCTGAGGGAAATCTCCCAAGTCATAGGATCAGCAAGGTTGGAAGAGACCCTCAAGATCATCCAGTCCAACCATCCATCCAGCACCACCAATGCAACCCCTAAACCACATCACCCAGAGCCAGATCCTGACACTCTTAAACACCTCCAAAAATGGTGACTCCACCATCTACCTGGGCAACCTGTTTCAATGCCTGACCACCCAAACACTGAAATGGTTTTTTCTAATATCTAATCTGAATCTCCCCTGTCTCATAAGGCCAGAGGACTCCAACAGTGGAAACCAAGCACTTTGTTCACTTCTAATATTTCTCCTCTATTTTACAATTTCCTTATTTTCTCTCTTTCTCTACTGTGGAAATCCATGGAATGTAGTAGCAGCTGTTTTCTTCTCCTGTTCCCCTCCACTGATGCTTGTTTCCTTCCAGTAAATATATTTCCAAAATGCTAGTATTTATTTTGTGTTTACTGGCTTTTTCTTTTTCCAGCATATGTCCAAATAAAGAAGCTGACAATATAAATGACACTTGCAACCTCATTTTTGCATTCACTTCATGCAGAAAATATTCATACTCACGGCACACTTACTAAAGCACAATATCCCTTTAAATCACTCTGAACATAATATCTTTAAAGCACTGATTAAGTAGTTGCCCCTTTCAATGTAACTACTGCCTGCTAAGTGTGCTGTTAAATCAGCAGCTCATCAAATGGCCTGATGCTAGGATGTAACAAGTTTCTGATGGAGTTGTGCTCCTTCAAAGAACAAGCATTTTTTTCATCACCCTCTTAGTCACCTAATTTGACTGAGATCTAAGATCCTAATGCATCAATCTTGTTAATTCTCTTGCCAGTACATAAGAAATTGAAGCAATAAACCACAACCTGTTTGTAGTGGTGTTAACATTATTATGTAGTACACCAGCTGACAGGAGCACCGCTTTTCCATTAAACTTCAGCCAATACAACAAGCCTGTAGCTCTTGGGAGTGTCTATCTTGTCATGTCTTTTTTCTTTCCTTCTTCCTAAACCACTGATGACTCATGCAGGCTGCTGACCCTTTACTCAGTGTTGAGTTTTGCATGTGGAGCACTGACATGGGCTCTCATTTCCATTGTACTTTCTCTTTGAGTGACGCTGTCATCTGTGTGTCACTAATGCTGAGACTCCAACTCAAACCAGCAGGTGTGAAATGTTCCAGGAGAATGGTCCAAAAATTTCTAATGGGGTTAAAAAACATTTTTCCTCTACTCTGACTCCTCTAAGTGGTTGAGCCTTTTTTGTTGTTGTTGTTGTTGTTTAAGCATTTAAAAAAGGAAACAACTCAGGCAAATAGCATCTGCTTCAAAATGTCAGCCATAGAGCTGAAGTTTGGCAAAGTTGTATATACAACTAAAAATATAACAGCATATGATAACATGCAGTGCTGATGAACCGTAGCAGCTCACCCTTGACAAACCAGCTTCATCATAAAGAAAGTTCAATCTCAAAATTGGACACAAAAACTAATGTAAGCAGAGTGCCCTGTGAAAGACTCCATGAAAAGTATACAGAATGAAAACCATAAGACAGGATTTTAATGGGAGCTTTGTCTGAGCAAAGCCTACAGTATTCCAGCCCCTGGGAGCAATGGTGGTGCTGATGCCTGGGAAAAGGGAGAGAGGGAGTTCCGAGGTCTTTTTGTATTTTACTTTTTACATTTGGGGCAAATGCTGAGTTTTTTCATTGTTTCTGCAACCTGGCTTTCCCATCCTTAATTATTATGTATTGTTTCCTCACAGAGAGAAACTACACCCTTATTCCTTTGCCAGAACATGCACATTTCCTGTTGGTGGTTGTTAGAGATACCCTACTAGTATATAACTTTCCATGTGAGGGCTGCCATGGTAACACAATTTACTGTATACCAGGGTTAATATGTGCATAGACACAGAATAATGTGCAGATACACAAATTACTGCTTCCCTATGGACTACTTCTTCTGGCACTGATTTTGCTGCTGTTGTTGGACACATGCTTTATACATTAGAGAGTGAAAAAAACCCCTTTTTACATTTGATCTTGTAAGCCGAACGTTGGGATGTATAACAGAGATGTGTTACTTATTCTTGGAGGGGGGAAGATATTGCAAAATCACATGTGCATTTGTGCTTCTGAAAATGCTACCTGCAAGTGAAAAATTCAGAGCTGATCCCAGGCATTTTTACACATGGCATATTAACAGCTTTTTAAAGGTCTAGTCTACTCACAATGGCAAAAAAACAGTTCTTTATTCTAAATAAGGAATGTATCATTTTGGAAAATAAATGAATGAGGCAAAACAAAAGATTTGCAAAATATCAATGGGATTTCCTACTCTGCAGCTGTGTGCTATTACCAGCTCTAGTATATCACTCACACTCTGCTTTTAGAGGGGTAACTGTCAGCCTACAGGGATTGAGATTGAGAATTTGCAATTCATCATCTTCATTTGGAAGTCTGGTAGCTTGCCTGCCCAAATTAAATACTTTCTCTATCACAAGTATACTTTTCAATTAGTTAGAAACATGGACTGCATTTGATTTCAATAAATAAACAAATTATAAACTCTTGAATCTTCATTAATTTAAATCAACAGTTTAAAATTCAGTCTTGCAAAGTACATGACACTCTGAGATATCTTAATATAATTATGCCAACCTATTTTTCTGATTGTCAGAATCTCAAACATTAGCTCAATTGCTTCAAATACAGCACACTTGATGCAAACTGTTGGCATCAAGCTGCTTTAGAATTTTGCCACAGAAATTCTACTAAGGGTGACACTGAAAACAAAATCAGACCTACATCTTTCTACGTCCTTTCTTTTGTGTCTCTGGAGTACAGATTTGCACTTAGGAAAACATTATTTATCTGTTTAAAAGATTCCCAGTAATTTGCAGAAGTGGATTTTCAACCAGAGTAATTTAAACCCTTTCTGCTGTTCCCAGCACTGTTTACAGCATTCAGGCAAGGCAGGGTGGGGTGGATGAATTACCAAACCACTGCTTTTACCCCAGGTTAGCTGACCTAGGCAGGGTGACAACAATCCAGCTGGGACTGAAGTGGCTGGAGCCTGTTGTTTAAATCACAGCCACAGTGCAGTTGCTGAGGTTCTGGCTGGGCTGTTTGACTGCCAGAGCAACTGGTGTTGGACACACACCTGAGTGCGTCCTGGGGGGCTGTGGGTGCACACAGAGCTGCCTTTACACACGCACAGATCTGCTCCTTACACAGGCACAGATCTACCTTTACACAGACACAGATCTGCCTTCACACAGGCACAGGGCTGCTCCTTACACAGGCACAGATCTGCCTTCACACAGGCACAGAGCTGTGCCCATCCCCACCTGCCCTGGCAGCTCCTGGGCTCCCCAGAGCAGGTTCAGCTGCAGAAGGTGTCTCACACACATCCCAGTGCAGAACAGGCTCCCTGGAAGGCATTGGGCAGGTTTGGATGGTGGCACTGTCCTAGGTTTAATTCAGTGCCACCCATTTTGTATTAGTTTATGGATCTAACACAGTGCTCATCTGACTGCGTGTAGGAGAGTAGGAATATGGAAGATTTGGCAGCCTTAGGAACCTTTGGAAATGTTGGGTTGCAAATTTTCCATGGGCTTTACAAGAGATTGGAAGATTCCCAAAGGTGCAAGACAACACACCATGCACCACCACAAACTCTGGTGGACAAGCCACTGATGGGTGCTCAGAAGCTTTGCAGCTGTGGGTGCTCAGTGTCAGCTCAAGGCACATTAATTCAATGTCATGCTGCCAAAGCTGCATGGATCCATGGCAGATAGAGCCTTAAAAGTAGAAATACCTCTTGCTTTGAGTAGGATTTAGTGTTTCTGGACCTCCACCCCTGATTTTTACTTCATGGTCATACAGAGCTGCTTCCAGCCCTTGGGCCAGACAACAGTTCCTACAAATTCCTGCATGAAGCTCTCTGGTATCTCAGAATTCTCCCAGCCCCTGACTCCTAAGGAGATCACAGACCCCTTTTGTTTTCAGCACTGGATTCTCCATTAAAGCCATGAACACTTACAGCTTGAATGCCAGTTAATGAAACATAACCACACAACTGGAGGTATTCAGCCATCAGAACAGAGGAGAGGAGGAATAAATCCAGATAAAATAAATACATGCTATATGGCAGTAAATGACTAAACCAGCAAGGACTAACTGCACGTCAGGCTGTTCTTCCTTTAGTGAAAGGAAGTGTGTGGAGAGGAAATCTCCTTTGGTAACCATAAACACAGGGTAAAAGCACACATAGGACACCAGGTATTATTCACTAGCTGTAATTGCTTCCTGTCAAAAATGGACAAACAGACCAAAGTCATTAATCTGACTTATCTCTGGGTTTTATTGGGAAGAGAGAAACTTGATGTGAGAGGTCAAGCAGGAAGAGCTCCAACCTACCCAAGGAAACAAAATGAGAGCCAGCTCCAGCCTGGCACTGCTCCAGGAGGTTCAGCCTCTGAAGCTGCCAGGAGTGATCCTGTGCTGCACTGGCAGCCCATGGAGTGACACAAACTGCACCCCTGGTGACACTGCAGTGTCATTCAGAGTTGGCTCTTTGGTCAGGGCACACAGGTGACCCCAGCTCAGAGCCCTGGGTGCAGCCCACTGCCAGGGCAGCCTTTCCTGTGCAGTGCTGCCTTCAGAGGGACGACCCAGCCACCACTGCTGGCATGGGGATTTACAGCAGCTTGGGAATCTGGTAATCTAACCCATATAAAAACAGTTGTGTCCTTTGTAGGTCTCCACATTTTGGGTAGAATTTAGTCTTGATGAATGACCATTAGTGATTTAGCCATGCCTTTGTAACTTATGTAATTTGTGTGACAAATATACATTTTTTCTCTTACTACTTGTGTGTAACATGACGCGTTACTAATATCTTCAAATAAGGAACAAGGGCAATGTCACACATGGTTTTATAAAATGACAATTTTCCTTTGTCTGATGCCAACTTAGAACCCAAAATAAGAAGGTGACAGATCAGTCCAAAATTAGTCCTATTTGTGTGTGCTAATCATGAATCCAATTGAAAGTTTATAAATACCACAGAGAAAGCAGGTTCATTCTTCCATTTTGGTGTTACAGAAAAATTACAAGGTGGCTCCATTTCATTAATTACAAAAATAATCTAAAGTATGTGCTTTCTGTATTTTATTACACAGGAGAAATATACTCAAATCCATTAAGAAGACCTACATATGATGAATTGTCCTGGACTGAAATGATTTTATTGGCATGCTCTGACATCCTCTAGGCATTTCAAGAAAAATTCCCCACTGGCCTTACTTGGCAGGGTCTGATGCCATATTTTGTCTAAGTTGTCCCAGCCTCTCCCCTGGTGTCCCTGAGGAGCATCAGTGGCCATGCTGGGGGGGTCTGGTGCTGATCCTTTTAATATCCATGTTCAAAGCTGACAGAAATTGGCCAATTTGTATTTTTAATTCAATATGTGTTTTTTAATTAATTCCTAATTTGTTTTCCTCCTCCTAGTGAGTTTTTCCAAACAATTTCCGGTAGTTTCTCTGGGATTTGTGAAATACTGCAATAGGAATGAGTGGAGGCTTTTCAGGACAGTTCTGCTCTGTTGGGTATCTGCAGACACATTGCTGTGTGGTTCACTTATAAACAGAGAAATGCACCAAAAACATTTCAGATTAAACATGATTATTCATTTTCCCCTTTCTCCATCTTCACAGATTTCTTTGTGAAACAAACACCTCATAATCTTTCACCAGTACGAGAGCAGCTTTCCCCTGAAAAGTCTTGATCCAACAAACATCAGGATGACTTTGGTGCTGTTTAGGTCAAGGTTAGGCAATGACATGTGCAGTACCCGAGTTTTGCTGTGATGCATATCATCTCAGAGAGATATCTAAAAGTAAATATTTCTGCAGCTACAGAGCTTAATAATAGAGAAATACTTTCACCAAGAAGGCGAGTGACTTCAAAATAAAAATCAAATTCAAAATTCATTAAACTCAGGACCAGTTTCTAGGAAAAAAATAAAAATAATACATCATCTCTAGTGTGTGGGTATTGTACCTGCTCATCCAATTTTGAGTGCTGTAAAATTGGTTTAAATATAACGTTACAGGTTACATTTCCAAGCTGTGTTTCAGGAAAGGCCTTTTCAATGTGTCCTCATGGGAAAATCATGCTGCAGTTTAAGTGGTGACATTTCAGAAAGCAGAGAAGTTGCACAGTATGAAATTGTCTGACTGTGGAAGAGATGGATATGCTATTTATTACAGTAAGTACTAGTTATGTCCAATCACTCAGAATTTACTCTTTAATGTGTGCAAGGGGAATGCAAGGTACTTAGGTTGCAATTAAATGCATCTTGGGCTATTGAAGTGATGAAGAAAGAGCAGGAGAGACAAAAGAAATCTTACAAGTGAGCTATGAGAGGGGCAAAAAGCAGCTCTTAATTTTCTGTGACAGACTTAACAAGGCAGATCAGAAAGCACAGAAACATTGCAGGCCTCAGGTCCTGAAATAATAAGGCAATGAGCTAAACATCAGCCAACAGACTGGTCAGTATTACGTACAGAATTTTAACCTACACTCTCACAATTTCTTCTAGGACTGCAGAGAAGAGACCCAAGTCCAGTTTTAGGATGATACTATAACAACGCTTTTCATGCAAAATTTGACTTACTTTCTCAGAAAAACTAAATGTTTCATTGCAGTTTGTCTGTTTAAAGGGCAGCTCTGTATGGATACCACCAGGACTGTACTCTCTCAGTAAATCTCAGAGGCCAGCAGGGAAGTTTGCACAGAAAGCAAAAGCTGCACAGAGCATGTCAATGGAAAGAAGAACCACTTGAGCAGCATTTCCTGGCTCTTCCAGCTATTTACCCATTTACAAAGGGAAAAAAATCACATTTACTGACTTCATCAAAACAAAGATTACAAGAAGCTGCACTTAGAAGTGTACAGATCTTCCCAAAAGCCACGTTGGAAGAAATGAAAGTGTCAGGTTTCAGTTTAGATATGTACATTTCCAAACTTGCAACACTCACAGCCAGTGATTCTCCAGATGTTCACTCTTTTACAGAAAGGTGCAAGACATGCTAAGTCAAGAAAAAGAGGCTTGTCTATGATTCTCCACTCTGCTGCATGGGTATAAAATCCTCAGAACATGAATAAATAACATCACTTCAGGGTTATGCTGAGTCTGGGTAGAAGAGTTTTTTCAAGCAAACCTCGTTTAGATTATTTTTAATGACTATACTTGAATTAATTTCAACTATTTGCAAAAGAACACTATCTGTGGATTTCAGAGAGTGCCAAAAGCAGAGAGTGGGACTGCTCAGGTGTCTTTGCCACTCAGGTTCTCTTGCCTACTTGAATCTTCTACAGACATGGGCAGAGGGCAGGAGTGAAAATGTGTTCCTAAACCTTAGTGTTGCTTAGTTTTACACCACCCATGAACCTTTCCCACCCTTTGCCATCTCATTATTGCACTGGTGACCCAAGTACAGCAGTTGTGATTATTGCGCTTGGACTTCCTGAAGAAACAAGAGCAACAACCCTTAAACCTGTGTATCTAAACTCCTGTATAAAAATCATATTCCTGTTTCAGTGTAGAATTTAATGGTGCCAAATACTTTCTTTTGGCATAACAACACAATCAAGAACTTGGAGAAATTCACTTTCCCTGCTATGCTCTATTTTCAGCAGTAGCTGGGAGTTACTCGTCTCCACAAATCTTCAGGATAACAACAGAGAACAAAGTCTCTGTAAAACAGAGGACACAGCCTGATCACAGATTAAAATACAGGAGGGTGATTAAAACAGCAGCAGAAGAGAGAGCTTTTGTTCACTACTACATGGAGCAAACTGGAAGCATCCAAGTACTGCACAGTCAATAATAAATAATGATGAGAGGTTCAATTTTCAAGTTGTAGATAATACTGAAAATTTGGCTAATAATTTTGCACCTGTGTACTATAATTACATGTTTCCTCTTAAATTTTAATGCAATTAATTAACATCTGATTAGCATATTTTTATTTAAGGAATGGAAGAAGGATTACATACTGCTCCTTTTGGATTTGGAGAAGAAGCACTTTGCTATGAAGCAGGATTTCTGTTGAACACTCATGCAAAATTACTGCCTATATCACAACTGGTTCACAAAGAAAGTGAGATTTTTAACAGGTGTCACTCCAATGACAACTAATATCAAGACTTCCTTTATTTTTGTCTGATCCCTGAATATATAGTTACAAATTATTTATATACCTGCAACTATATTCATAAAGCTTCAGAAGACACTATCTTCCACCAACAGTTTAGATTGCTTAGAATAAATTATAAATGTAACAGTCATTAGTTAACAAAGCTCCCCAGTAACGTCACCACCAACAGTGTTTAAAGGAACTTCACAAAGTTTCATAATGAGATACAGAGATGAGCATTTCATTACCAATGAAAAATTGTTGAAATATAACAGATAAATTTGTCAAGGTTGCATGCCAGAAATAGTCTTCTCATTTATTTATTTAGTTTAGTTATATTTAAAGGTTCCAGTAAAGAGAAGTTGAGTGGCATTTCAAAAGGAGGAGGAATCATTAGAAATAATAAGTTGCACTTCAGATAGTGGTGAAAGCTTGCATTCAAGCTTAATTTGTAAAAGCATTTAAGAGACTGGATGGTGCTTAGAAACAAAGGCAAAAATACATCAGTGTCCAGAAGCTAAATGCAGTGGAGACAGTCCTTTAAAAAGGCCAACTATTCCTCCTGGCTGAGCTGATAAGCAGAAGAAATACTGCAGAATCAAAGACTCATATAATGCTGGTTGTAGATCTGTAAACCCAAATGTTTACCTTCTAAAGCTCAGGACAGAAAGAAAGAGGACTGTATTTAAAAGGCTGGTGTTGAGTAAGTTGAGCACCTCCCACAAAGGACCTCTCTGCTCTTTCCTGTGTACTTCATGTGCTCTACCTCAGTTTGAGAATTGACAAACAGATGATGAAAACTGTTGTTCTGTGACAGGTTGCTTCTGCAATCTTCTCTTTATGTATTTCTATTTTTTTTTTTCTACAGTATGCTGCTCCTTTCCACTTATTCTGTTCCATTTGTTTAATTTATAGAGGTAAGAAAAGGATTGAAGACAACACATGACCAGCAGTGGTTTGTTGAGAAAAATGTGTCATAGAAGAGAATATTCAAAAAGAAATTGACTATATTTTTCAATATATTGAAATTCCTGATCATATTTTTCAGAATATTGAAATTCATGATCATATTTTTCTCTCTCTCGTAAGTATTCCAAAGGTTTGTCCACTTCTCAGGAAAAGTCCCTCATGTGCTCACAAATTTATGGCGATTTTTGAAGACTTCAATGCCCAGTGGAATGCAGATACCCTGGCAAATCATGACTAGAGAGGAGGAGTCAGGCACTCTTTCAATCTACTCAGAGTTACTTTCTTGGAAGCCTGAATTAATTTTTCCTCTGCAACAACAAAGATGCAGTAAAAGAAGAGCACATGAAATTTGCTGGAACTCATTCAAGACATGCAGTTCCATTCCTAGGCCATATGCCCTGAAAATCACTCAGGCAACTTTCTCATATGTAATAGGAGTTGAATGAAACCAATCTTTCCCCCAAAGACATTATGAGGCTAAACACAATATTACTTTAATTTTAGGAATACATTGTCCAATGAGAAAATATTGTTCTCTTCCTGCAAAATTTGTAAAGTAGTCATGAGTCCTTAAAATAAAAAAATATTAATAAAAAAAGACTAGTGCTACAGGAATAATATTCTATTGATAATTGTGCTTATCCCATAAAATTTCACGAGTAACACTTTTCTCCTTGATTAATACAGCCCCAAAGGCCTTTGTTTCAAATATTATTTCTAATTATTCATGGTTTGTAAGTGCAATTACAAATAAAGATGAGAGGAAAGCAGGCTTATGGTTGAATGAATTGGATGGAAACACTGAACTTTAAATATGTATAGAAATTGAAATGAACACTCATATCTCCAGTCTAACAATTAGGTTTTGTCAGAGGTAGGATTTTCTTTTTCATAGTAATAAATTTGTGTAAATAGCTTTACACACGTGGCCTTTGCTCACAGAACAAATAGAACAGAATAAAAGATTAACAAGTAAAATGCTGTGAAAAACAGAGGTAAAGGTACTTATTTTTTATTGACTTTTCCTATTAATTCTGTATGGGATGAGTCACCAGCAACCCACTGTGATCTGGGAGGGTGAAATGCACACTGGGTTTTGGGTTACAGGTGCTTCTGGGCGTTTGCACTCCAGCAGAGCAGGTCCTGCTCTCCTCTAGGTGAAGAATAAAAGGCTGCTTAAATCCCTGGCCTTTCTCACTAGCAGATTGAAATTTGCCATTCCAGACACACTGTGCCCAAATTCTGCAATGCAAAAGAACAGACAGCCAGGACAGAGTGACCTTCTATTGTGAAGATGAAGAAACTCCAGATGTGAATCACCCAAAATCCCCCTGGTGCAAAACACAAACCCTGGGTACCCAAAACTGGGCAGACTCTCAGCTCTGCTGTTGTGGCACTGTTTTGCAGATATCTGATCAGGATTTATAGAGTGAGGTACTGACAAGCAAGGCAGAAAGAATTCAACCAGTGTTTGAGCATGTTTACATTGTCACAGCCTGGTCCTTCAGCTTGCAGAAGAAAACCCTGGCCCCTGGTGTTAGAGCAAACACAATATTTCAGGCACAGCCCCCTGTGAGTTGATAGCTAAACCAGAAACATGGTGGTGTGCTCCAACTCCAGGTTCATTGGAGGATGGAAAAGTGTAGAGGATTTTCCTTATGTTCATCTACAAAGCATGAGACAATGAAGGTTTTGATGGAAAACATGTCCAATTTTCATGTATTGGAGAATTTTTAAAAATTTTAAAAATAAAGAGTTGTTTTCCTCCAAATCTGACTCTGCCTATGTCCTTAGACCATCATAGCTGTAATTTGTGTAATGTGCCTGCGTTTCACATGTTCTTTAAAGGACCAGTTTCTGCAAGTGTCTGTGATCTGGGACTCCATGTGGGACTAGGGGCTTGTCAGGATTTAGCCACACATTAACATCATCACACTTCCCTCAGTTTTCAGTGTGGCAAGGAGAAAAACAGCCACATGAAGTGAGGGCTGAAGGAAGTGCCAGGCAGCATCATCAGACATACCACAGGAGATCTGCTAAATGAGGGTCCTGCCAACAGAGCACCACGGCACAGCCGTGCATTTCAGTTCTGAGGCACAGCTGAAGCCTCAGCTTGTAAGTAACTCCAACAAGTTTTACAGCAGAGCAAGTGCATCTGCTTCTGGATCACCCACAATTTTGTCAGAACATGACCTGGTCCTGAAATGCACAGAGAGGTTAAACAATGCATGGTGGAGAGGAACACCCAGACAGCCAACACCTCCACAACTGCCTTTGAATGCTAAACAATGCATGCCGAAGCTAGAATATTCTGTGTTTGTCTTTAATCACCAAACACCACTTTTTAAAATTTAAATTTATGCCTTTGAGTCAGTTTTTGTTGCCAAAAGCAACAGGTCTTAACAGATACAGTGTGAAACCTATTGTTTAGAACTGGCACTAACTGTTCTTCCTCCTTCTGTAGCAGTAGGGAGTTTTTCCAGGTATGTGGGAGGCAAGCTGCTTGGAGCCATTATATTGCTTGTTCTCTGCATGATCTCCTTCATTAAATAATCTTTTAATGCAACATTAATAGTAATTGCAAGATTACAGTTCAAAATATTTGATAACATCACACTATGCAGTTGAAAAGCCATGGATCTCCTCTCTAAAGCTGGCTGCGGGGGGCAAGCCTACTGTGAAACACCACTGGTCCCTTGAACTGAAAGTGTTGCAATTCCCTTTATTATTTCTGTTCCAGATCTGGATGTCTCACAGGTGATAAGTGGTACAGCCTAGCAACAGAGAGAAGCAAGGAAAACAACTGGTTAATCCTTTTCTTACTTCTTACTTTTTAAGTATGTGAATATAGAGATTTTTTTTAATTGATTCACAAGGTGGAGGGCTCTCAATCACCTATTAGAGATGATATTTATGTTCCAGTACTTGCCTTCATAATTTTTGACTACCCATAGGTATTTCAGAAATGCAAAATTATTCCATTTTAATCTATGTTGAGTCATCTGCTTCTTCTGCATATTTTTGTAGATATAAAAATTACTATTAAGGAGTTATTTAACATTAGATTCTGTGAAGGACTAACAAAAATGCTTAAATGTGCTATTCTTTCTGAGTCAAACATCCTTTCTGTAGTGATTAGTATTGACTTCTTTTGACTTCCTTCAGAAGAAAGAATAAATTGTAAGCCATTGCTTACGCCAAATATTGAGGTATAGTTAAACTCTATTTCTTCCATTCTCTCCCCTCTAAGTATCCATCACTGGTCTCAAATTTGGCCACTTACAGAATTGGAAAAAAAAAAAGTCCTTTTCCTCATTCTCCTGAATATTGATCTTCATTATGGAGCTTTGATTCTAACTTTTAATATCAGTAGTAGTACTGCTAACAATAAAAACATTTCCTATCTGCAGAAGTAGTCTGAATCAGAGTTAAAAGAAAATGTTATCAGATCATTGCTTTCTGTTTTTGCTATACACAAAATTCCTTAAATCTGGACTCTCAATTGTCCTTAAGGTGAAATAATCAAAAACTTTACATCAGGGAGCATGACAGGATGGAAGGGGCATGCAGAGCAAACCACAATTTTTGTGTACACAGGGTGTTGAGAGGGGTTCTTGCAAGAGCTTCACAGCAGAGCAGAGCTAACCAGTGCTGGAGAGAGGCCTGAATCCCAGACCTTGAATGGCTGATTGCATTAGTCCATGTGAAATATTCAAGTCACAAAAATTCAGGCTGAGGATTACAGCTCGTCTTCTCTAAAAACGGGAACAAACATGCAGAAACTGCATAAAAAAACCCTGCCTAAATTGGCTTAATATAACATAACTAGTTCAGCATCAATGATGCTTAGTTCAAAATAACTGATATAACTGGAATAACATTCCAAGAGCAGCTTTATCTTGGAGCAAGGTAACCAAACTCCTTAAACTCAGCAGGCAAAAGTGAGGACCAAAACTCCCCAGAGACCATGATTTGTTCTGGATGGACATTGTTGCTGCCTTCCATTTCTGTGAGGCTTTCAGTCTTAAATTCTGGAAAAGAAAGGATTTCAGGAGCCATTTCATGATAGAGGCTATTTGTGATCACTTTCTCTCAGCAGGACAAAGCTGCTCTCTCACCACTAACATAACCTACCACTTATCTGCAGCAGGCTTTCACAAAAATAGCTGAACTACTAAAACTATAGTTTTCTCATTCCCTGTCTTGAAATAAAAACAGGTGAAAACAGGGATGTCCCAAATTTTCAGAAAGGGGAGATTTGGCAGCGTAACCAGACTCTCCATATACATATCAACACTCATAGTTAGCATAAAGAAACCTGCAACTTGTGAGAACATAGACACAGGGAGTGACATGTGCAAGGTATTCTCAACGAAACAGGTTTTTGGCATTGGAAAGAATGTGAAAAAGCCAAAACCACAGATATTTGTCCAGCATGGAATTACCAGACAAAATTGGATCAGAACAAGCAGTTCCATGAACCTGGAGGAAGTGTTATTAGTATAAGGAATCTGCCACTGTGGAATGGATTTGTTATCCACAGTACAGAGTGGTGCAACAGAGACAGCCCAGTAAAGATGCAGAGGTACAAACCTCAAACGAACTCCAACCTCTGTCCCATGACAAGCCTAAACCCTGTCAACATGGCCATATTAAAATATTTCAGCCCTCAGACTGGGAGGTGAGAGCCCCTTCACAGTCCCTGAGCTGTTGCTGGCCATAAACTCACCATGCCTACACCACACTGGCCCTGCTGGTCCATAAACACCAAGCATTGCCAGGCAGGTTGTCAACATTTGCATGGCAAGTGAAGACATTCCAATAATTGACTTAGTGAGTTGCAGACACTGGCAAAGAAGTCTTATCTCTGCCATTGATATTGCTATGAAATAACTGAAAAATGAACAGCAAGGTTCATTACTAAAAGAAAAAAAAGAAAATTCAAATCAGAAGTAGCCAGCCACCCATATCCCAGGGAACTTGTAATAACAGTGTTTTCTGCAGGACATATTAGTTAGAAATTCAGGGGAAAATGTAAAATATTTTATAATTTATATGGTATATACATACCGCTGAGTATGAGGAATTCTTTCTGCATGAAAAGCCAGCAAGTGGCACCTCATTAAACAGGACCTAGACTTAATCTAACTTAGAACAGATAAAAAAGAAAGGATTCATATGAAGCTATACTGCCTGGGGGTTTAATCTCAAAGCTTTTGAGTATAATGAATGAATTAAGTAGGGCAAGTGATTAACAACAAAGAAGTGATCACATAATAAAAACAGAAATAGTACTGAATTTAGAGCAATGTTTCCATTGTTTATGGACAAGATCCTGCTGTGCTATTTTTATTGTTTTAACTCTTAAAGAATAGGCAAGCTAGATGACAGCACATGTTCTCCAGGTTGGGATGGAGGGATGTCAGAAAATGCCACGAGCACAATTCCTAATGATGCATAAATAATGGACTGTTCTGATATCAATATTTGCATCATTATGAGAATAAAACCAGTCTGCAGGACTCACCAGTATTTTGGAACACATTTCTCTTAATGATGTAAGAATGGGATAAACACCATCAGAATGATGATGCTTTATATTCTGGAGGTGCTGCAGCTGCTCTGCCCCTCAGCTGGAGCAGCAGGAGGCACGGGTGGAACAAGGTGCCAGAGCTCAGCGGCTGAACCTGCAGCACCCCGAGCTGCCAGGGCTGAGGCTGGGCTGCCTCTGCTTGCAAACCTCCTGACTCAGCCAGGGACAAGCTCACACTGACACATCCCAGGGCTCTGCTGGGGCTGCTGCTTGAACTGGCATCACTCAAATTAAACTGACTGCCAATTGATGCAAGCCAGCTCTCATCAGGGTGGATATGAGGTGCAGACAGGTGCAAAGCAGTGCACACCTCCCCTCAGCTACAGCCCAAGGTAAATCATGGAACACTGTGGCTGTCAGTCCTACTCAGCTTGTCTGCTCCTCACTAGACAGTTTCCTGCATTGCTTTCTTTACCCCTGCTCTGGCATTATTAATGCTCTGGCATTTCTCAATCCATCCTAAAATATTTCCCTGATAGAAAATCACATGCTATCAGTAGTTTAGGGAGATCCTGAAAGAACCCCCCTGAGCAGAGATCGGGATGACTCAGGGTCAACAGTGAGAGGACTCTTCCTGGCACAGCAAATTCCAAAGCCAGCCCAGGTGATGTGAAGGACTAATATCCCACTGACTGCCGCAGGTAACTGCTCCTGAGTGAGCAGGCAGCTCTCAGTCAGCATTTGCCACCCTTCTTTATCCACACAGGCCCAGCCTTCTCGAAGCAAGAGGGCTTAATAGTATTTAATAGTTTTTTTCTGGGTTATGAGTTCTTCTCATAGCATGTGCTGAGCAATACAACCACTCCAGTTCTCACACAGCATAGACAAAACACTGGCCAGCAGAGATGGGGA
The DNA here is from genome assembly GCF_000277835.1 of Geospiza fortis. Lineage (NCBI taxonomy): Eukaryota > Metazoa > Chordata > Aves > Passeriformes > Thraupidae > Geospiza > Geospiza fortis. Next base: position 5,630,438 of record NW_005054314.1, read on the forward strand.
CTCGTGATCTTTTACATGCCAAAGTGAACTTGAGAATGTACAACACCCAAATTGATGCATTTTCTTCTACTAAATGAATCTACCAGGCCAAATAATTCTTCAGGGTCTAACAAGTATCAAATGAATTGCACACAATCCTTCTCTCATGGTAATAAGTGACAAGAAAGAATATGTTTTTTGGGGTTTTTTCTTCTATTGCCTTCAGAAGCAAATCTAGTGCATACTGAATTATGTCTAACAGAGGAAATAAACACTAGCAGCTTGAATTTTGAGATTTCAAGACAGAGATCACTAGGGAAAAGCCCACATTTTCTCAAGGCACTTGATTGGCTCATAAATTTTGCTTTCCATTCACTAAAGCTTTCAGGAAAGAGAATGAGAGGATAAAGGCTGTAATTGATGGTACAATGCCCACAAGCCTCAACAGATGTGATCCCTCGTAATGAAGCATGTGGGCCTAATTTGGCATTACTTACTACCAGGAGGATCTTATGCAGGGTATCTTTCTAAATCTATGTTTGGTTGGCACCTGTGCCTTGTTGAAACTGGCATAGCACCTTCTGAGTGGGCACAATGCCACTCTAGCAGATGGGCAAGGGAGCAGATAGATGCCAGAGATCCAGTGCTGCATTTGCAACAAGCTAAAAGTAGCAAGGTCTGAGGTCTCATCACAGGACAGCTGAGGTGGGAAGACACCTTGGGAAATGAGCCAGTCCCATGCACTGTTCAGAGTGGGATCAGCTAAAGCAGGCTGACTCCAGGTGGGACTTGAGTATCTCCAAGGATGGACACTCTGCAGACCCTCTGAGCAATCTGTTCTGTGTGTCTGATGTCATCCCACAATAAAAAAAAGGTTTTGCTTGTGTTGAAATGGACCACCCCCACAATAGAAAAAGGTTTTGCTTGTGTTGAAATGGAATATCCTGTATTTCTGTTGTGCCCATTGCCTCTTGTCCTGCCACTGGGCACCACTGAGAAGAATCTGTCTCTGGCTTCTTTACTCCACCACCAGCTATTCCCACAGACTGGAAAGCTGCTCCTGATGCAGGGCCAGCTCTTCTGGCCCTCCCTGCTATGACAGATGCTCCAATCCCTTAATCATCTTCATGCTCCTTTGCTGGCCCCTCTCCAGTAAGTCCAGCCTGTCTTGTACTGGGAGGCCAGACCTGGACACAGCACTCCAGGGGTGGCTCACCAGGGCTGAGGAGATGGGAAGCTCACCTCCCTGAGCTGCTGGCATTGCTCTGCCTCAGGCAGTCCAGGCCTTTCCTCTTGGCCCTCCTTGCCACAAGGATGTGTTTCTGGGTCATCCCAGGGTAATTAATGCAAAATGTACACCCATACAATTCTTGGGCCTAAGATAACTCTGAAAATCTGAAAAGTATCCTCTGTGTTTGGGAGATCATGGTCCTGCCAGGAGGGGGGATGAAAGAATGGTGAGGCAGAGAGACAGCTGAGCACAACCCCCAGAATGAGATACACAGGGGACAGAGGAGATGGCAGAACATAGCCACCTTCCCAGCTAAATACATTTCATTCCAGAGCCATTAACTACACCCCAAACTGGAAAAAAAAATGCTAACAGGAACATTTCTAAACAGTAGAACTGCAACCTATAGATCAGGTATCACTAAACAATATAACAAAACAAAACAAAACAACAACAACAACAACAAATAACAACTCAGCTAATACCAATTCACAAGAGCTGTCAGCTAGGTCCAGTGCTTTGAAATAGCCTCAGGTGCAATGGCACTTCCCCACAGTGCCATAAAAGCAGTTTAGTCTCCTGGGGAAAGAAATGCCAGATATGAGCAGAATTTGTATGCTACATATGAATTTGTATCAACCCAAATAACTTTGCTGTGTGCAGTAGAGGGATATGAGATGTGGACCCAGCCCTCATTCTCATAGTACTGCTCAACTTCATGAATGTGTGGATAGAGAGCAGCAGATCTGACTCTCCTTCCTCGTGTCAGTGTTTGCTTTGGTCCCAGCACAGGCACCTGCTGAAGCAAAGAGAAGACCACTGGACTAATTCCATCTTCTTTGGGTTATTTGCTCTTTGTCTTTTCCTAATTAGTCCATGGCATGAAAGATGCTCCTCTAACTGAAATTCATTACCTGAAAGAGGAAACAATCCATCCTGGGAGCCAAAATGTTTTGTGAATAGTATTTTTATAAAATATTGTGCCAGTCACACAAAGTACAAAAACTGCATGTATTGAAGTGCCCCTGAATTTTCAAGTGTGCCGAGTGATTTGTGTGATGTGCATTGCACTGAGGTTGAAAACATTATTAACATCTTTGCTCTAAACCTAACAGACCAATTTATTCTAACTGGCACTAATAAAAAGTATCATTAGCAAACAAGTGTCAGTGGAAAACACAGCACAGAGAGCATGCAGAGGAATAACAGATAGTTCAAGAAAAAGGATTAAATCTACTTCAAGCTGACACTGTACAAGTGGCTCATCAGAACATTATTCTAACAAATGATATACCACAATCATAGTCATCTATTATGCTCAGCATTAAAGCAAAATAGTACTTCAAGAAAGTGATGCAGAAGAAATGTATTAGCTTCTTGGATCATCTTTAATGACACCAAGTTTAAAGTATGATATTTGGTGTTCATCTTCTTATCTACTAAAAATATCCCCATACCAATTAAACTTGCAAATTTTTAATCTGTATTTTGATTTATTACAATTTTTGCATTCAAGAGTCCAATTATTACCACTTATTTTCAGCATGATAATTTAATTTGGCTGCCTTTGCCCTTATGTCTTTAGTTATCTATGTTTAAAACTAACTTGCAATGTTGATAATTTCTGAAAGACAGAGGTTACAGTGAACTTTGCTATCATGCTGTCATGGTCTTTCCTGTTGGATCCAGGTCTTTCAGAACCTTCAGTGCTTTTTAAGCCTCTCATTCTGCAATAAAGAAAAAGATAAACCACTTCCCAATTGAGCATACACAGACTCACACAACATAGGGAGATCAAAGAGAATAAAACGTTGAACATTCTGCAAGTCCTTGGACAGACTGGGAGCAGAACCCAAGCTGGCTGTGTCTCAACACACAGCACCATTTCTTCCTCCAGATCTTCATGAAAACCCCTACTCATCTTCCCATTTAACTTTGGTTTTCACATTGCAAAGATACAAATATTTTAAGCTGTTGGGATTTCAAGTCTTTTACAGACGTTTAAAACTATTTCATACAGAGAAACCCAAACTGTCTCCAAGGATAGGATCCAAAGATATTATCAGCATTAATTTTATCAAATGAAGGGTTTTATGTGGAGTATATGGGAGGAAGCAAAGCTCTTGCAGATGGTATTGAATAAATGAACATTCAAGCACAATAAAGAATATTGAATGAGCCTGATTTTCCTGTACAGGTGCAGAAGTAAAATATTAGATGCTGTTTTTCACTCTTCATGTAGCACGAGTATGTTTAGTCCATTCTTGCACACTTTCTGTGTACTAATATTTGTAACTGAACACAGTCCTTAAAGGAGTTTGGCTTTAACACCCCAAAGCTTTGGATAATGTTTCATGCTCATAAGGAAACAAATACAATGAAAACAGAATGTGTAAGGGTTATAAGGCATCAACGATCTACAATAACCATTATAAAGCCAGAGAGACAGCAACATTTTGAAAATAGCAGATCTCCATTAGGATCATAAATTTAAACTCTATGATAATTCTATAAAACATGGTAATTTCAGCCTCTAACTCTGTATTGTAAACACCCTTTGGATGCTATGAAATGGAGAGAAAGTGAGTGAATTTAATCTACTGAGAGAAAAATGTCTGCTCTTACAATACTTGGCAAAAATCTGGTACTGGATAAAAACCGAATGTGAGACTTCAGTGCAGCGTGGCTAAGGCAGAGGTAATTCTGGTTGGCAAAGGAAAGTGTTTTGAAGAATTGGCAAGGTCTAAGAGTACTCCCTTGGCTGAGAGCATCTGCTAACCCATGGCAAAAGCACTTTATAATCTCAGAGTTACACTCTTCCTTGCTTTGGGGCCCCAGGTAGCAAAAAGAATCAATCAAACACTGCTCTATCTTTTTATAATCAACACATTATATCTTTGACCCACAGACTCAACCCTGTCCAGTTTACCCGTTACCATTTTCGCCTCAAACTGGACTTGTAGCTCTTGGCTGAGGTTCAGTCCTACCAAAAGGGCTTTGGCAGGAGCGTGCCAGTGCAGCTCCCTGGGAGCAAGACATCCAGCTGAACACAAAGCTACACCTGCCTTCTCTCCTCCCACCCCTGCACCCAGCAAAGCAACATTTGCACCACTATTCACAACCCAGGAACAAAACCCAGCAGAAGCACAGTAAAAACAAGCAGCTGTTTAGCTGTGGGTCCCTTTGAAGTTTACACCCAGCCACGCTCAGGCCTGCAGCAGGATCCTGGGGGAGCAGCCTTCCCTTCTCTTCTCTCTCCCAAGGCCGTTTCTCTCTCCCCAGCCTCCCTTGCACTGACCCATGGACCTGCCTTTTCTGCTTCTGAGAGAGGCTTGGGCAGAAATGTTTAGCCCTTGTCAGGTTCACACCTTTGAGGAGTATTTACCCACCTTTGTTCATTCCCACTGGGCCCCTCAGACTCCCAAGACTCAGCGCAGGCTGTGCAGAGGATACCACATCATAGCAGGTATTTAGTAAAAATATATATATTTTAGGTGAAGTATGCATGCCTCAAATAATTTTGACCTAGATAGAAGGCTGCTTTTATTAAGTTGCCACATCTATTACCAAGGAGAATGAGTCAAGTAGGCTATAGTATTCCATGGGTTTCCTTTTACAAGCTCTGCTCTTAAAGGGGAACTTTTGAAACATTGTTCTCTCATCAAAGAAGATGAGAAAGAATAGGATTAAGGTGAAGAGAAGGATTTCTTTGAATAGGGAAGATATAATTACACATTTTCCATGACACATGCTGAAAAATGTAATATTGGATAATGCAAGAAACCTCAAATTTTTCATTGTATTTTAATAGAGAGCTCTCTTTTAAGATTTTTATATTATATACAGCATATAGTTACAGGTATAGACACTTCTCTCACATAAAAGAGATTGAAAAGGAATCAAACAAGAATAAACTCTTCCTCCCTAACCACTAAGGAAGCATGATAAAGAAGGATGATATCAGATTAGCTACAGAATTTCCATCTCATTGTTTCCTGAAAAATAAAATTTTATAATGAACATACTCCATACAAGCTGTGCAGAGCAAGTATCTCTTCCAAAAATGCACAGAGCAGTAGTAAAAATCAAGCATGGACTCAACGACATCTGTTGTGGCATTGTTATCAAATGCCATCTTTTTTACACAAATCTGTAACAGTCACTACTTTTTTTTTTGTGTGGAAATATTAGTTTGTATGCAGCATCTAAAAGCTGGCACACGAGGACCGACAGATGCTTTGGTTTTACCTCATCTTCAACTTCCTTGGCTCCTCATTACACCAGCTACAGCTCGGCAAATTATTCCTCTGCTTTGGAAAGCCGACAAAATGCCATCTGTCTCTGTGTGGTTATCAAAACTAATACTGCAACGTGGAAAAACTGTGATCTGAAATTGTACCTGGCAACGGCATGGGGAGGTCAAGTATCCTGTTAGATTACTCCCAGACACAAATTTCTGTGAGTGGACACCCACCTTTCCCACTGTGCACTCGGCTGCAGGAGCAGGCAGGCTCTGACCTTTCTTGCTTGTAGCTGTTTCTCATGCCATTGACATTGACTGACACTAATTATGGCTCAGAATGCAAAATGAGGTAGCTTCTCACCAACTGAGTCTCCAAGGTCACTATGATTAGAGCATGAGCAGCTTTTGGTTTTCCTTATAAAAATGAGAGGCTGAATGCATGGAGGAAAGAGGTGGAAAGGTCAAGGAAAGAGAAAGAGCAAGATTAGATCAGTGTGGTTCAGCATGTAATCACATTGGTCCAACAGCTACAAGATTCATCACTAAAGCTTTAGGGAAGGGCAAACATGAGCATGGTGTCATTAGATAAAACAGAAAAGAACCAAGAGGTATGAAATGGCCTGACAGTCCTGCCCTTAAGCTGACAGAGAAGTCATCCTCAGAGCTTCTCTTCCTTTCTAAATACCACGATAATTTCTCCACCAACTGGTGAAGTACAGCCCAGAATAAATGCCTTGTACAGACACAAAGCTGGCCTTTGTACACTGCAGAAATGCTCTAATGCCACCTCCAGGGTTAGCTCCAACCAAACACGTGCTAGAGACAAAAATGAGGCGAGGAGCACATGGAACAGAAAAGGAGAGGTGATTAAAATCCAGTTCAGTAGACACTGTCCTCTTTTGTGGTGCTCCTGAGCTGCACACTGATCAAAATCAGAGTAGAACAGTTGTTCTCCTCCTCCTAATCATCCCCTGCAGCTTGTGGTCAGAGATAGGACACAAGGTGAGCTCCTTGTTCTGCAGCAAAACCATGTTACATTTGTTGCACAGAGAATAGTTGAGAGTTGCACAAAATCCGCTGTTCTGCGTCTGTATTCAGTAAAATGAGTATCACATGCTGTCATTCTCCAAGTTCAAAAGAGTTCTTCTAGATTCTCTCTGGTTGAGAAACCATCCCTTGGCCAGCTTTGGTCATGCAACTAAGCAAATAAACTCAGAGCAGCTTGCACAGAACATACAATCCTTATTCTTATCTCTTGTTTAAAGAGCATTTCCATCCTCTCTTCTGCTTCCTCTACCATCTGAGATGTATTGAACTGAATATTAATTATTTCTCAAATTGCATACATGTATTAATATTCAATATGAGAAATACTGACCCCCAAATCCCATCTCTTATATATTTGCAGGCTGAAGTTACTCGTATCTTGCACTGATGTATGGTAACAATGGAGTTCACTCCTGATACAAACGTGGGTTTTTCTAAAGCTATCCAAGGTAGGAGAACACTTTTGGGAAAAAAATGCTTTAGATAAATAACTATTTTGTTGTTTGTTTTTTTATTACATTTGTAAATTTGGCTCAACAAAATCAACATCTTGAGTTACTACTGCTTTCCTCTATCATGACCACTTGTTTATAGCTAATGATGAAGTTTGTGTAAATTACACACCACCTTCCATGCAGTTCTGGCAATAGTTACTAGGGGTTCATTGTGTGCTGTAGCAAGCAGTCCTATGGCATATGCCCTGAGGATGAGGTCCCTTGAAGCTGTGCTCTGCTAGCCCTTGGAACTGGCACCAGAATGTAGGACTGAGGAATCACTGTATTCCATTGGAACCCCTGTCTGCAGAGGAGGCAGCGTGCGTTTCCTATCAGTTACATTCACACCTCATCTAAACGAGTAGAAAAGAACAGAAGGATGGAGAAGGCTCAGAGCTTCCTCCCTTCCTTCAAGGCTCCCTTTTTTCCTTCTATACAACATTCTCCTTTGTGTTCTTGGCTACGCTGCGTTATCATGAGCTCCTTGGGAAAAGACCTCTTCTCTCTATCTACAAAGAAATCATTAAAAACAGTAATGTCTTGGCTTCACTGTGTAGTTAGTTCCTCCTTGTATGTTCTTGCTCCCAGCAGTGTTAATTCCATGTGTAGCTCTTATTCACAGGAAATCCTTTTAGTCTTACAATGAGGTCTTTGTAGCAAGTCTTTGGTGTTATTCTTCTGTATTTGCAAGGATTCCTGAATACCAAGCTGCCTGGGACACAGCATCTAGGGGAATAACTAATATAGGCTAAACGTAAACTAATTTTGGGGGAAAAAAACAGCCTTCAAGCTATATGCAAAGTTACTAAAAGCTGTTTTTTCAATGAGGGTGAGTGGAAGTGACAATTCTTTTTCACTTAATGAGCCAGAGTAGCAGAGATTAGAGAAACCCTCTAAATTATTTGGCTGTTGAATAAAAATCCAATTTAAATCTAGTGAAAAGTAAGAGCTTTGGTTCAACTGTAGAATCAGGGTGCATAGGCAAGGAAAATAAGCAGTCTTTTTAGATCTAGTCCCTAAACTAGTAACAGCTTATTATATAAAAGCCAAGCACAGATAATGAGAAAAAGAATATGTTAAGAATAAAGAAAAAAAGAAATCCATGGGAGACCAAGAGGTTTGCTCAATGTTATTAACTATTCTATGTAAAACAGTAGCCTTTCTAGAGAAACTGATATGCCTTCCTTCACATTCCCTTGGGCTAGGGCCTCAGGGGAGAAAAAGCTCACAGTAAGGCCAGCACAGCAGCAGCTGACAACATTTCTGCTTACTGGTGTTGCCCATTAAAATATTTCAAGCACCTGAAAGATACTCTGTGAGGGCTTGTCATAAAATCTGCTCTGCAAGGGAGTGAAACCACCAGAACAGCAATAGAAGAGCTAAGGAAAGGTTTAAAAGGTCTGCAGTGTGAACTTCAGTCAAGTATCCTCAACCTTTCTCATCTTGGAAAGTCCCACTTCTGCATCAGCCAGGAAAAATTTCATTTCTTGTTTTGTTCACAAGAAGGAATGATAACTTGGCAGTGGTCCATTGCAAACAATAAACACCAGCAGAACCTCGCCAGTTTCCACAGTGGTTAGACATCTCCACAGTGGTTATACATCTTGGAGCCCATCCTTTCTTCTTTACTTTGGCTGTCTCTGCAGCTGCAAGGATTGTCTACTATGTTTTTTGACCACACGTGTGAGCTCAGTGAAATGGAATTAAAAGCTGTGTGCATGAATGGATAGTGACTTTTGGCCTTCTTGAAAACTGTGACTCCCTAGATGACAAGTCTCAAAAATGAAAAAAATATAAGGTCTTAACACAATGAACCAAAATAACACACATGTGCAACCTTCCCAAAGAATGCTGCAACTGCTTGTCCAACAGAGCCAAAGCCAACTGGCTTCCTGTGGATTTGTCATCTTAGACATAGTCTTTAACTACAGCAGTATCATCAAGAAATGGGGAATTCACATGACTCTTCTCTCTAGAAAATGTGTTATTGAAACCCAGAATCCAGATCCTGTTTTAAGTGGGATAATCATCATGGTCTTCTTAAACCTATACTTCCATTAAACTTGTAACCACATCTCCTAGAATTTGCTGATTTGCTACTCTGTTTCATTGAAATAATCAAGACAACCAGCTAATAGAAGTGGGACAGAAGGGGAATTCTATCACATGGTCACATCACCTCATTTCTAAAACAAATAAGGCTTAAAAATCATAAACCCCAAAACAAACTAAGAGGGTGAAGTTAGCTCACACTACAACTGATGAAGCTTCAAAAGACAGCTAAGCTAATCTAATACCCAGATGAGTCCACAACACCCTCTAGCTCATTATTAAATACAAATCTATAGAGCACATCTCTGTATTCAGCCCTCAGAAGATAGGCCTTTATGGTGACTGTAAAACTCTCATTAGGCTACTGGGATTATCTCTTCCCTTTATCTTATTTGTTTGGCTCTATAAATGCTGAAGAAAAGACATGATGAATCAATGAGTGATTCAGATTTTGCCTTCAGTCTTTATCATCAGGCATTTATCTATTTTTTTGTCTCTGGAGTTTTTTATCCTGCAGCAAATTTATTGTAGTGCCTCTGAGTGATGTTTTTTTCTCTTCCTTCCCCTCCCTTGCCCCAATACTCTATTGATTTTCTCATTTTTACAAATAAGCATAGCAATAAATAAAATTACAAAAGCTTGGGACAGAATTGTAGCTGAATAAATACACTCATCAAGAATAAAAAATTGTTGGCTAGACTCGGAAAATTACAGCTCCCTCATGTACATTCTTTATTATGAAGAGAAAATGCAATTAGTAAAGCAGAAGAATCTCAGAGTCAGGCTTTTATTTCCCATTTTGCTACTGTGTTCACAGGTGGTGTGTTTTAAAAGTAGCTGGGCTCAAGGTGGGATTGAAACAGAGGTGTGTTCTAACTCCTCTGGCACCAGTGCTTGACAAGGAGGTCATCGCATCACCCTTCTGTCACCATCACAGCTCTATGCAAAATCAGTGTAATGCACACACCTCACAGCTTGGCTGAATGGAATGTTGGCAAGCTGGTTTTTAACTTCCTGGATTGAAAAATCCTGTTATATAGCACATAGAGGAGTGATGGATCAATATCTTTCTGAATATTCTACAGACTTTGGGATACTAAATTCTTGTTCCAGAGTATTAAAGAATTATTTTGTGGCCTTAGGCATTTTGGTATGATGGAGGGGCTGTTTTGCAGAGTAAGAGAAGATCCAGCTCAATGTTCTCTATTAGGTTTGTGTTTTCTACAGATAGATTTATATTAGTATAAATAGTCTCCTAATACTTGGAAAAAAAAAAAAACATAAGGCACTGAATAGATAATAAATGTTTCCTGAAAGAAACCGGCAGATCAATTTCACAACAAATTCATGGCTGTCTGATGTTAGCATCTGCTTAAAAACTTGCTGAGGTCAATAGGATCCCACACATGAAAACCTGACTGCAGGATCAGGGCCTAAATTATTGGTAGTAGCCCTTTGGCCAAGCCAAAATTAACAAACTTGGGGAAAAAGGTGGCAGAATTCTGTCATAGCACTGGACTTGGAACATGCTGGTAGAATTAATAGACAACTCGTTCTCATTCAACTCAAACTCCTCGTACTGATGTTCTTGCTTTATACACATGATTTGACCAACACCAATAAAAAAGGTCTAAAAACTGGGGGAAGTTAAAAACTCGGATAAAATTGCATATCAGTTCAAGTGCTGCATGCTCTCACTACCCTTATATGCTTAGAAAGGTTTGAAGATTTATCCTTTGGAAACAAACAACAAACAAACAAAATACCTGTCACTTCACTAACTCTGTAAAGTAGTTATGAGAAACGTTTTCAAGTATCTAATACATCACCTGTTATATTTTTCTGCATAAAAACTTGATTTTTAAAGTGCCATCATCCGCTTTGCCGGGATGCCGCAGCCGCGGTTCAG
>NW_005054314.1:5641437-5656803 GCF_000277835.1 Geospiza fortis
CCCCGGGGCTGCCCCCGCTGCCACTGCGGGACACGAAATGTCACCGCGGGCACACACTGCTGCTCTCAAGGTGAAAAAAGGGAAGCTTGTTTTCTGACTCTAACATTTACAGATTTCCAAAAGTGACAGTGGATTGGAGGGTGAAAGTGCCACCTCTCCAATGACACTGGACAAACCAACAGTCCATCAAATTTCTCCTCCTCCATAAAAGAATGCAAAACAGTAAGTTATTTACAGAAAGTGTGTGAGAAAGTTTGTTACAAGAATGTAAACATCAGAAGGCTTAGAAAATCTTAAAAAATCAGGGTGGCATCCGGCCTTGCCACCACCGGCGCCACCAGCATTGTCATCAGCACAGCGTCCCTGCAAGGGCCATGGGGACAGGGAGAAGGATGGGGAATAATCCTGTCACACTCCTGCACCTTCAGTGGTTCAGGCAGCGCCTGCACAGCTGGCTTCAGCTGTGGCCTTGCTCAGAAAACACATTTGTCATTCTTGTCGTGAGACACGTTTGGAAAAACTAAAATACTGAACAGCGCAGGTGAAAAATGAACCACAAAGAGAAAGAAACATCAGGGAGGCAAAACTGAAGGGAAATATAAAATGAAAGTTAATACTTGCTTTTTCTTTCCTGTTTCTCACTCTAACACAAGGAGCACAATACAGTTTGTTTGTGTCTTTTTTAGAGGAAGTAAAAGTAGGATATAGGGACAATCCACAAGACAGCTGGAGGCAAAGTACACTAGAACCTCATTGCAAGAGGGACTTGATGAAAAAAAAAATCTATAATCTCAGTGCAAAAGAGGGTGAGCTGTGGTTGAGAAATTAATTGTGTTGGACAGCACAAGTAGTGAATGAAAGCTCCATATGGATCAGGTTGACACTAAAATAGGCTGGAACAGAGTCTGGCAAGTTGACTAAGCTAAGCAAAACTCCCAAGAAAAATAATAAAAAAAAATTAGAGAAAAAAAATCAGTAGAAGAATAAGTAAATTTGGAGAATGTGGAGACTGTGGGGTGTGGTGGTGATTTACATCCCTGGCAAAAAAAAGCAGTGCAGGAATTACATAAATGGAAGAATTAATTTTGCATAAAAAATACCTGAAACCTAAATGTAGAAAGAACTCCAAAGGAGATTAATGCTGCAGGAGTTGCTCGTGCAAAGCTGTGTGGGATGATGACAGAAACAACACAGAAGTGACCTCATCCAGCATCAAAGGAGCTGCCTCTGGCACAGGAAATAAAGCAATTGCTTCTGAACACAGGCCTAATTTCCTCCTGATAAATCTTAATGAGATGAACAAACCAGGGGAACTTAATGGTATCCTCAAATAAGGATAGCTACCTCCATATCTACATTTCAGAAAAGTTAATAGACTTGATATTTACTACTATAAAAAACATGCTTGATTTAAGTATGCTGCATCTGTCAGGAAAACATTGGTATTGCTAGAGCAGTCACTGGCAGACTCTAGAGAGAAAATGTCACTTATTTTATAGTCCAAGAATAGCAAAATTTTACTTCTTCACAGTTGTCCAATTGCCAAAGAATTAAAAAATATGTAACTAATTTCTAAAGTCTATATTTAATTCAGTGAGGTCTTTAATTTGCCTGACTGAGATTTATGTCTTTGCAAAGATGGCCCTGTGTATGAAACCTGCACCAAGAATTTCCAGGCATTCACCCCAGACAAGGAGAATGGCAAAAAGTTAAAAACAAAGGAGGTCATTTGGAAGGTTAAAACAAAAACAAAAAAAAAAAAACCCACAAAATTCTAGCAGTACAGAAGAAAGGCAATCCGAATCCAGCTTTGATTAAAGCTTTCAGCAAAGACTATTCAGTACATATTCCACCTTCAAGGCAAAAATAAAGTTCTTCACTTCAGTCAGTGATACAGGATAAATTGAAATAAATTTAATTAATTGGAGGAATTTGAAAAGGTCATTTAAAAATCATCACAAAGTACTGGCATCACTTGGGCCTAATCCTGCCCTCACTGAAAACAGTGGTGCTCCTAAGCTTCCTCAGCCCTCAGAAAGAAGAAATGTGTAATTAAGGAGGGTCACAACATGTGCTGGCAGGTCAAAACATTATAGCCAGAGCTAAGCTTCAACCCCAGATTCCTTTTCTAGATGGGGTACAAAACTGTATTCAACACAGTAGCATCTGAGAACTGATAAAACAGAGTCCCTTTCTATTAAAAAACCTTTCAAATCTGTGAGAGTAAAACATGCTCAGTCATGTATGAGTAATAAATGCTCTGCTTCTCTATTTATTTCAAGAATCTTTTCTGATTTATTTGCACATCAACCTGGGAAAAACATGAGAAATCTTTCCAGCATACCTGTTCCAGGAGTGCAAAGGTGCACAGAGAACAGCGAAATTCAGCCTTACCCTCCATAGCAAGAAAAGAAAATATTCAGGTGAATGTATTACACCTACGCACAATGCTTGGTTGTCCAACACATCCAAGCCAGAAAAAGACACCAGGGGATCTGTAACTTCCATATAGGCAGCTCCTCATACTGCCAGGGACCTAAATTTCATTCATCATTATGAGTCTGCTGGCAAGAGGAATCCATGGATTGGGACCTCAAGCCTCCTCATCTTCTTCCCTGGACACCTGTAACCATAAAGATACCTCCTCTCATGTTCTGTATTTGCAATTGCCTTAAGTGACCTGTTTATTTGGGAATGGATGGTTCCTTATTTTCCTTTGTAAGAGCCATGTGGGCTGTATTCCAGGCTAAAGAGCAAATTTACTCCTAAGAACAGGAACAGCAGTTTTTCCAGGCAAGATGACTTCTTCTGTGAGGAAAGGACTGTGAGCTCAGTCAGAGCTTGGCACCTCTGTGCCACTGCCCCTATTGTAAACTTCACCAAATCCATTTAGCTCACTGGATTCCCAGTTTCTTTTTTTTTTTTTTTTTTTTTTTTTTCTGTGAAAAGCTTTCTTGCCCCTGGGGGACATTGGGAAGACAAATTCATTAATCTCTGCAGAATACTGAGAGGTCTGCTTAGCACTGGTTTCAGAAAAAAATCTCCCTGAGAGTACACTCGCAAGAATGGGAAGAGCATTGTTTGGTTTGGATCCCACATAAAGAATCTGAGTTAATGGGAGTGATGAACACCTCTAGTGCAACAGAGGAAGCTGCAGGAGGGAAATACCTGCTGGACTGACCCAGAAAGAGTTAAGTGCCTAATGGAAAAATCCCTATGGGTTTGAATTTAACGTGCAGTGACAATGAGGAAATCCATCTGGATGTAAAGCTGCAAGAAATACAAGACATAAGAAAGGCAGCATTCATGCTTTTTGTGACTTAGGAGTTATTGTATCCAGCATTTATCATGATACCTTAGATAGCACATAATTGTTCTCCAAAGGGTTCTCCACAGAGCTGGCATAATGAAGCGGGTTACAAAAAATGCTTGGTGCAAAGAGAAAAAGGTGTCTCATGACAAACATAAATGTTCCTTGTATTTCAAAAGGAGCCAGTTTCAGTAATTGAAATAAATTCTTCACACTGGTAACAGGCATGTGAACAGACCAGATTGTATTTAAGTTCAGGAAGATAATCAGAGCTCTCATCTTGCCTGTTTTTAAATCCAGGGTGCTCTGAGATTTGCAGACAGCCATGTCCAGGAGCAGCTTAGCAGGGTCAGCCACAGCTCATTTGTGGAAGAGCTGGGACTTAACAGCAGACAAATTAAGAATCCAGAGTAAATTAATAAAACCAGTATGGAGTCAGGTCAAGAACAGCCCAGAAAAGCAAGAAGTTAATTTCATATGCAAACATGTTTTTGGCAGTTGATTTTGTATCTCTGTGGTTTTGGGAACAAAAAGGACCATTCCTTCTTTGCTTGCTTCCAGAATGCACCTGTTTGCATGAAAGGAGATGGGAGCCATCAAAACATCAGCCAGACCCAGTAAAGCACACTTTTGTAAGACTGGAAAAATAAGAGGATAAATGAGCACAACTCAATGAGAGCAGAAAAATTCAAATGACATTGTAGGAAACGAACACTCTATTAAATAGAAATTCATACCAAGGTGATGAACTGATGATGAGGCAAGCTCAGGAGATAGTTCAGCTGGACACACTGGAGGACTTTGGCAAGTCATTTAGTCAGCATTGTCCTCATCTGCCTGAGAGAAATAATTTTCTAGTGTTTCAAAGACACAGTGAACTACTTGACTTATATATTGATACTTGACATGCCCTGAAATTCTATAATGTGCTTATTACCATAACCTTTAATCAGGTATTTTATTAAAGATGTTTTTAAATAGTGCAACTTAGAGGGTAAAATTAACAAGTAAATAAAGTATTAAAGCAAAGTCATAATCAGAACGAGCAAGACACAGTGGTTATTTCTTGAGGCTGCTCATGTTTTAAACACCCCCTCTCAGGGCTGCTCAGTACTTTCCACTGAACACGACAGCATCTGCTGGTGATTGACACTCAGCCATTACACAGTGCAGTTTTTCCAGCAGGAACTCAAGGAAAAAGTGAAGCTGAACACCTTTGGATAAGTGTGCACTCCTGAAAATGGCCATAATTTACTCAAGCCTCTTCCATTGATGCTGATAGGAGTAACATTTTAAGATAAGCCTGTAGAAAAAAACTGTAATTTTCTGGTTTCATAAAAAATCCTTGTTTCTTTTCCTACTGCTTTTGTGGGAAGAGGAAGCCCCAGGCATCTGACTGCAAGCTCTCAGTCACCCAGTGACTCTGACCTACAGAGCATAATACAGAGCAATCACACCTCCATGGGGTAGCTATTCACAGACATTCAAGCCTATACAGGTGAACTGGGTTCCTTGCTTTTTTGGGTTGGATTTTTTTTTTCCTCTTTCTTTTCATCTCTGAATTCCTCAGTCTGGGCAGATTTTCTTTTCTCTTTTTCTTTATTTTATTTCATTTTTATTATTTCACCTCCTCTTTGCCTTTGCCCCCCCGCCCAAAGGCACATCAATCACCACTACCAGTTTGAGCTGGGAAAGGAAGGCTACTTCAAGGTCACGGTGTAAAAAGCCCTAATGCTTTCCAGTGAAAGGGAAGGGAAAAGAGACTGCAAGTGTCTTCCTGTTTCTATTCATTGTTTAGGGAAACTCCTTGGGAAGGAAAGAGAAAGTACCCATGTGGGGAAGGCTGCATGGCCAGAGGAACGGGGAAGGGCCACGCACAAAAGGGCAGTCCTTAAAGGTAATATCCCTCCAAGAGGAGAAACTGATTGGCATGTAAATAGATGAATGTGAGTTGGGGAGAGATGAAGGAAACAGATGCAATTCCCCAGAGACAAGCAGTCCCCTTGAGGCCAATTGCCCGTGAAAGGGGCTGGCCATCCTTGACAAGGACAGATATCAAAGAAGGGAAGTGAGGAACTGCTACAATAAATCCAGCATGTGCTCCTTCCTGCACGGAGCAGCTGTGCTTCTGCTGGGGCCTGGCAGGATCTCTCAGATCACCAGTGCTGCTGCTCACACCGTTCAGGTGGGTACACAGGGGAAAAGGAGCTTTCACCAGGGCAGAAACCTCACAACTGGCTCCCCTTCCTTCTCTGCTTTCCCCTGCTGCACGTTGGTGTCCTGCAAAGGAGGTGCTGACCCCAAAGGGGCACAGGCAGCAGAGGAGCCACAGAGGAGCCCCCCTGAGCAGGAGGTGGATATCCAGCCCCACTGCCCCATCCCCAAAGCTGTTTCTGTTACCCAGCCCTCTGAACAGCAATTTTTGCCATCACCCTTGGGTTACATGCACTATTTATATTCCATATTTAAAATAAAACTCTGCTAAACACACTTCAGTGTTGTTTTACATGAAAGGAAGTATCACATTCAGCCTTAACTGAGGGCTGGATTAAGATGTGCATACACAAGGATAAAGCCAAGTTACTACACACTATTTCTTGTTAGCAGAATATTTTGTAATGCTGTTTTCCCTAGGTTTAGGGTTTTATGTTTTCTTTGACTATGTGGGCACAGGAGAGGCAAGAGAAGTGTCATATTTTTTATTTTTATATTGTTTACCAACTACAGACTTGCAATAGAGCTGTTATTTATCATCTTTCAAAACACATTTTGAGTACTGTGGCTGTTGAAATATTAGTTTTCAATACCTATTCAACTACAGTCACTTACAATGACACTATTGTTCTAGGTACCTTACTGAATAAAAGGTACAGAATAAAAGGCAATCTCCATCCTCAAGAATTTATATTCTACAGATTACACATAACATTTAGGCAAATATTTTCAAATGGATATTCTTATTTTATTTCTGGAGAATTTAGGTGTAAGTATTTTTTCCTCAAATGATATTCCTATACAGGAGTTCCTAAGAGTGCCATTAAGAGGAAAACTGTTAAAAGAACACACTGATTTATTTAATGTAAATATTCATGCAGAGCTGTAGAAAATACAGATTGTTTTTGTCCCAGAGAGAAACAATGCAAGTGATTAATAATGTGGACATTATTGAACTTTCATTTCCTCTTGAGTGCTGTGATGCTTGCCTTCTGATTCCAAACTATTCCTACATTATGCTGCAGCAATGAGCCTCTCATCTTTAATTATCAACTCCTGCACAAAACCAGAGAGGTAAAATGTGTCTGAGCCAAACAATGCCCACCAGCTGCCCTATTGCACTGCATTTCAGGGAGTCTGGAGAGATTGCAACACAACAAGAGAGCTAAAAAAAGCCAACCCTGGAACCTGAGATAAGGAAGCACTGAGAAAAACAGCAGCCACAAGTTCTCATGGGATGGGGCTTGGCTGAGCCCGAGCAAGAAATACATGAAAGAAACAAGTGAACCGCACCCATGGAGTGACAGCTCCTGCTCGGTGATGGAGACCCAGATAGGCTCCTGCAGGCTGGGCCTCTGCCTTGGCTATTTATAGCATTCAAATAGGGAAACCTGCTAATTTATATAAACAAGAATTCTGGAGTCAAATTGTTGGTGATTATCTATTGAATCTGCTGTATAGATTTTGAAAACTGGCATACCTAACACATTCTGGAAAAAAACCCCAAAATTGGACTGTGATGAAACCAGTTCCTGACTAAAGGATAATAAGCTCAGAAGTGCAAGATTATGAACGCAGTTAAATTATGTAAAAATGTTAGTGTATCTCTGCCCCACCAGTACTTTTGGCAGTAGGACAAAAAGGTCTCGACACCTCAAGTTTGTATCAATTTAACACAGACAAAAAAACAAGCACTGTACATCCTTGGTATGCAGTAATAAAGTAAAAAATTATGGTGGGGAAAAACGATGAATTCTGATTCAACCTGAAACCAAAGCCAGGTTAGTTCCCTTAACTTTTGTGTTCTCTTTTCATTATAACTGTGCTCCTTTAGAACTTCTGTTCATTACCCCCTAGAAATTCAACCATTTCCCAAGCGGGTTTCCTAGAAGCCTACAAAAGTAAGTGAATAATACAATTCAACACATCTCTAATCCATGCTGTTCCTCAAAGAGATGTACTGGGGTTCTACAGACAGCCAGAGCACAAACCAAATCCTCATTTGGGATTGTTCCCTTACCACTTCAACATCACCAAGTCTGTGAATAAAACGTGCCAACCTCACTTTATCCCTCCAAGCTTTGCAAACACAGGGCTCCTCATCAGGACATGCCCACCTTCCATGGCTTTAAGAACTAAATGATTGCATGCAAATGAACTTGTGTTATCAGTAAGTTCTTATGCCTAGAAAGATCCCTGCAGACCCACATGGGCTTACTGATGTCTGGTGGAGTTGAAAGCAAGCTGAACTTTGTTGGAGAGGTCTTAAAAGGCTGCGATGAAAGGACCTGGCTTGGATTAGACATTTGGAGGGATGGGTCATGCTTCTTTGTTCCTACACTAATGACTGTACACCGGACACACCTACCCTTTCATCTCTCCAGAGACAGGTGTTGACACTCTGCACTCAGCCCTGTTCCCACACGCTTTCTCCTGCTGAGCCACCTGACCATCCACACATGAACCTCCCAGCCATGCACTGATTTCTGCTTTGAACATGTATGAGGCTTCTGTGATAGGACTGAGCTGCACTTCATGGGCTTGCCCTGCCCTGTGCAGGAGCAGGTGGGTCAAGCAGAGCCCTGCCTTTCCCTGCCCAAGTTTCACGGGAAGGAGCAGGAGAGTCCTTCCCCATCTGGCACAAGGTGTCCATCTATGCAACCACAAGAGAGGTGCACAAAATGAGGTCCAGTCCTAAGAGAATGGGAACCTAAGAAAAAAATCAAATAAAAACAAACCCAGATCTCTTTAGATCCAGTTCCAGGCACTGAGGCTTACTACACACCACAAGCAGATCTCTCTCTGGATACAGATAGGTACACTGCTGCTCTGGCCTCCAGAAAAACTCAGCTCAGGAGTTAGAGATTTTGGGCATCTACCCTTAACAGCCCCATATGGCTGCTAGATAATGCAGTAAAATTAGAGCACTGACTAACTTATAGGGTGAAACAATAAATTAAGGCAGGATTTGAAGACAAATCCTTACAGTACAAAAAAACCACCCCAAAAACAAAACCAAAAAACCCACAAAAATAGCATAAATAGACGGCATGGTCCAAAAAATTATGAGAACTGCAAGAGGGACACATTTGCAATGATGACATGATTTACCATGTAGATTAATGCCTTCTAAACAGGACAGGATTGAAAGTCAATACTTCAGTTTATTGATTTTGGCAATGATTCTTATTTCTTACATCTTTCAGCAGTATGAATAAAACACTCTGCAGGATGCTACTGATGAAAAACAGACTTTATGTTTGTAACTTGAAAACTATTAGAAATAATGGAAGTAAATTGAAATGAAGGCAAGAATATAATGCTCTACACACTGTCCACCACAGAAAGTTTTAAGCTTAGAAACTAAGGAAAACCATGAACACAAATACTATTTACAACAGTTCTGTTTTTAAACAAGGTAAGGCAAAGACAGAAATGTGACCTCCAGCAGTCACACCTTTAAAATTCAAACTGGAAAGAACACTATCATGTTTACCTTCAATTTATGCTATATACAAATTTTTCAAATGTTTTCTCTTTAAAGGCACATTTGTAAAAATAAAATAGAAATATATATGATGTATGCTTAAAAATTATACAGTTTAATTCTGCAATATGTATTGTATGGGTGGCTCAACCATGGTATTTTCCTCATGCAAAGTCTGATATTAATTCTAATCTCAGACTGCTCTCTACTGGTAATAAATTATGTTAAAACTCATTAAATAGGTGCAATTCCAGAGACATATAAAGAACCACATTTGGCAAATATTCTGTCTTTGAATGGATGCAGGAATGGGGGAGCTTGAGAAGGCAATATGAATCTGAAATAAAGAGTAAAATGCAGATGTTTAAGCCAAAAGCTTTTTATTGACCCATCATGCCCTTTTTCCTGCTCCCACTGAACTTGGTACCAAAACACGCAGCTGTCCCAGATTATTTGCTAGGGGCTTGTCCTTTTGAACATAAATAATCCTTTCTGCACTCATGCAGGATGGCACTTGCAAGAACAAAGCATGCAGGCTGCAGGTGGAGAATGGGGTCAATTTGGTCCTTGTGCTGCTTCAGTTTTTCTGGAGCGCCAAAGGTGTCTTTGTGATAACTTTGTTACAATTACTGGGTGCAAAGTAATTTTCTTACAATTTCATACCCCAACAAACTGTCCCATAACCCTGGGAGGCACCAATCTAAACCTGTAACATGGGCTAAGTACCCGTACTGTAGCACTGCCAATGCCCTATGGCATATATGTATTATGCTGGATAATGACAATAAAATACACTGTTCACAGTCTGATCTTGCCTTTTTAAGGTAGTGAAACACCTCTTAATACCTCTGTGAGGTGCACAGGGACTGAACCTCAGGGAGACAAAGCTGGACACGGTTTGTTTTATTTTACAGTCAGAGTTCAGGCTGTGCTGAGGTCCCAGCTTCGAACCTCACAAGTTCCTGAGGCAGGAGCTTGACTCAGACCAGGCACAAATGCCAGCTGCTCCAGTTCTCATTTTCTCAGACCAGCCTCCCAGGAAAAAAACCAAACCCACAAACCAAAACAAATCCCAATTATTATTGTGAGACAAGTTGAAGTCCTTCCCTTTGTCTCTCCTTTCCACTTGCTCTTCAGAGTTTGACCATATCTCCCTGTCACTCCTGCAACCATCTTTTTCTTTTGTGGCACAGATTTACACAGGAAGGGAAAGAAGTCAATGCCAGGGATTATTCACCCTGTTCAGCACAGCATGAGAGACCATTGGCCCAGATACCTCTGTTGTTCCTCTTTGTGTCCTGTGCCACCTGTTGCTTATTTTGTTTTCCACATGTTCTTCTATAACGGCCCAGACTTAACTCTGCTCTTGATAGAGTCATAATTTACCTTCTGTATTGTGGTTCTACCCACTTCCCCCACCCCCAACTTTTTTGCTAGGATTGTTCATTTTTAACATTGGTACATACACCATCTTTTGTTTTGCTCATCCTTAAAGCCTATTGCAGCCATTAAGATAAACTGAAATGGAGGATTAGGAACAAAATATTAAAAAAGAAAAAGCAAATATAGAAGGTCAAAAAAAATACACAATCTGGGACATAATGGAAGTACTGGCTGATCTTTTGCCACCCTCTCTGTCAAATTATTCAAGCGTGATAATTGTTTGCAAACATATGGAACACATTAAAAAAAACTCTTGTAGATTTGGAGAGTTCAAAAGTATCTCTCATATCGGGATCTTGCTTCCATTTAATTGAATTGGATTCAATTCATTTCTTAGTCTAGCAAGAATGTTAATGAACAAAATCTGAGTTGCTCCATGACTTTAGAACAATTTAGACAGCGTCTGGGACATTGTGAATCTGTGAAAGCCTGTCCCCAAACACCCCAGCACTGCATGACACAACCCTTTCCAGCAATACTGTTAGAAGGATGATCCCAAAGGAGCCCCCAGGAGCGAACAGATCCAGAGCTGTGCTGCAGGACCCCCTGGGCCATGGACCACAACCCACACAGGGACTCCTGTCTGTGGTCAGGGGCTCAAAGTCAGGGCAAGATCTCACTACAGGCCTGAAATGCTATTCCTAAAAGGGAAATCATGGAATCATAGAAAAGCTTTGGGTTGGAAGGAACCTCAAAGATCACCACCTCTTGCTGTGGGCACCTTCCAGTACCCCAGGTTGCTCAGAGCCCCAATCCAACCTGGCCTTCAACACTTCCAGGGATGGGGCAGCCGCAGCTTCTCTGGGCAACCTGTGCCAGGGCCTCATCACCCTCACAGAAAAGACTTTTTTCTTAATATCCAATCTAAATCTACTCTCTGTTCAGTTTGAAGATATTTCCCCTTGTCCTGTCACTTCATGCTTTGTAAATAATTCCTTTCCATCTTTCTTGTAGTCTCCCTTCAGGTACTGGGAGGCCACAATTCATGTTCCTGGCTACTGAATTTGAGGATGGATATACAGCAGCCATCACCTTGTCCCAAAACCTTTTCTCTTGTGTTAATGTGGGAAATTGATGGTTATTTCAAATTTCATAGACAATGCAATATTATTTACTGAGCTGCTCAGGAAACAAGGCAGTGTAGAACATTCATCTCAGCATAGAGTTACACAGCAACCTATCACAATTCCAATGAAAAAGAATTCACTGATGAAAATACTTAAAAATGAAAAAAACTCCTCAAAAAATAAAACCACACTAAAAGAAAATCCAAAGAAAAAGCCCCACAAAAAAAACCAAAAAAAACCCAAACAGACCCAAAAAACATTTAAGCAAACCCCAACTTCCCCAAGCCCAAAACAGGCATTTTTCCAATCAGCCAAACAACTCAGGTTGGAGAATTTACTGCCCAATTATTATGTGACCAGTTATTGGATAGAGTTGACAAATAATTCCTCCGCTTTCCTTTGCTTCAGAGCTGGCACTGCTCTTCTGCCTTTTGGAGGAACTGGAGCTCTTGCCAGACTGCTTGGCACTGCTCTAATTGACAATTTTAGGGCAGTAAATTAGAAGGGTTTTTCATGTTGTTTTACTTCTAATTTTAATCAGACATAGAACCACTTGGCACACCAAGGCACACACTCTTGCGTGCAAGTTCACATCGCCTCCATAAAAATACCCTCATTGAAATATAACTTAACTTTAAAAGAGTCACACAAAAGCAATGTGCTGACTAAATGCACTAGTATGGTGCATTGAGAGACTGTGAATTCCAATTTCAGCCATGCCAGTCATTTGGCATTAAAATATGCACCAGCTGTGAGTGTTTGGATCTCGATAAGTCAGAGTGTGCTGGAAAGCTGACAAGATACTGCTGTGAAAATGTTTCCAGCCCCTAATCTCGGCTGTCTCCTCTTTTTCATATTTTGCTACCCATGTTGGGGTATAATATTGGGAGAAATAAATGCAAAATCCAAGGAAGATGTGCATGGGGTGACATCAGTATTTATAGTGTTTAAGATAGTGCTGCCACTCACACAGCTCTGGACTCCTCTTTGATGAGCTGTCTCTGGTCAGCCTTTCTAAATTGCTAATTTATTTTCCTTATGTGAGAAAGAGCCCTGTATTAGTAAAGTGGGATATGTAACATTGCTGGGACAGGAGGGAATAGTGGGATTGAAATCCACAGAAAGCCTTTCAAACTGGGACACTAGCTGCTGTCAAAGGAGCTGAAAAATGAGTCTCTATGAGGAGGTATTTTTGGACTGATTTATCAGTGGAGCATATAATTCTGTAAACTCCTTTTTGAGCAAATATTTCTTTCCCTTCTCTCTATTATTTATTCATATCCACATTAAATCTCATACACAAGCCACCAGACTCTAACCTGCTGAGGAGGGCAAAGCAGAGTGCTTCCCATCTGCTCTACTTAGCCTACAAGATGCTCTGGATCTTATCCTGCCCTTCTGGAAGGAAAATGTTCCCCTTTTGTTGCAACACCTTCCCAGACACAAAACAGGGGTGAGCAAGTGTGAGGAAGGCTGCAAATTCACTTCAGTCTGATCTTTCTGTAGCAGAAAGCTGGAAAAGGACAGCCTGAAAGCAACAAGCCATGGTGGGGTTCCAGCAGTGGCAGCTGCTCTGAGGCTGAGCTCGGTGCTCTGAAGCACCACACCATCCTCCTCCTCTTCCTCACCTCCCTGCCTGCTCCCAGAGGTGCAAGAGAGGCCAGCACACAGGACCTGGGCAGCTGGCAGAGAGCAGGAACCCCTCAGCCTGCACCCTGCTGCTCTGAATTGTCAGGTGTGCAGCTGTAAGGAGGGACCTGGGACATCCCTGCTCCAGCCACAGGGGAAGGACAACCCCAGAAGGGCAGGGCTGGCACAGGAGCTGCAGGGCTGCTCTGTGCAATGGAACACACCCGGATTTTGCACTATCCAGATCCAATTCTCCAAAGCTAGCAGGATTCTAGCGTTAGCTCAAGGGTGTTTCAGCAATGTAAAGTCCTTATAGACCCTCCAGCCTAGGGAGAGTTTCATCCATTAAAGTGAGACACACAAGTACCAGAATCACACATTTATCCAAAGGTACAGCTACAGAACACATGGCTGGGGACAGAGGCATTATAAAGTCACCCTAGGACAGTTCCCCCTCTGGTACTGCCACAAATGCAGCTCCAGCTGGGAACACCCCAACCCCACACACACACTCACACTATTTAATATCAATTAATGTTTTATCAAAATCGTGAGTAAGTAGAAGGAGGATGCTAATTACAGAACCTGGTATTAAAGAGAAACTGCTGCAGCAGATCCTTTTTCCCCAAATGAGGTCTGCAGGGGAATAATATAATTAAGGTACATGCAAAAAAAGCAGTGAGCTAGCTAAAGCAATGTTTTATAATCAAAACACCATTCCACAAATGCAAAGGTCACCTTACCTAAGACTAGCAAAACTGAAAAGAAGTAATTTGATAAATCAAATACAGAAGTACTCTTTTTAACTCCTTCTCATAGAAATAGAAAATAAAATAGCACACATGTCCTATGGCCAAAGTCTGAAAGTAAAACAGCAATCAGGTGCAACAGTTAAATCCAAAGGAATTTCCCATTTCAAGTCAAGCTCACTGCAGGGAAAACAGAGCAAACTAATTATGATGTAAATCCACAATGAATGATGCAGAAATAGTATGCAGTGTAAACAATAATTTTGAAATTCCCAGTTTATATCAGCACTGATCTGTTTTATACACTCCAGAAGTGTAACTCAGAAAAGATATTTTTGCACTAATGAGAGACTTCTACTTTTTAATCAAAGAATAAATTAAAGCATTTTCAAAAGCATGCCAGCCTCATTAATTAGTTCCATTAAAATGTAAAAGATGAGTACATACATTTGCCTCACTTTGTGCTTGCATCTCTTTACCTTAAATATCCTATCATGTATTATTACAGGCTTGGCTGGAAATAATATCTGTTATTAATATTCCTTGATAACTCTCATTAGAAGATCCTGCATTGAATTGTTTACAATTTATCTCAATTATAACTATTTGGGCTGAAGTTTTCACAGTGGGCATTTTAGAGAATTTCAGCCAAAGCACTGCATTTTCCAGGGATGAAATAAACAATTTAACCTGTGTAAAAAAAAAAAAAGGAAAAACGAAAAAAAAATCTAACAATTGCTTCTTGAACATAAAGAAACCCCTAAGTGATTCCATTTCAGAAAATACATTTTGGAAAAGGTTTGAAATCTAAGAGAAGGCTGCTTCATGCTGTCCCTATGAAAATCCATTGGCATTTAGGAAGTTGTAATCCATTCTGCTTTCCACAAACCAATTCATTCATCAAAGGATGGTGAAGTCTTTCAGCTTCATCCCTTGATTGCATTGATCTAAAAGTGAGAAAGAACCAGGCTGGGGACTCTGCTGAGTGTCCACCCAGATCTAGTGACTTCCACTATGGGCGCCTGCAGCCACCAGGTTAAAAACTCCATCTTGTCAGATTAATTTAAAAATTCTCTACAAATCCATTTCCTACACTCCATTTGCTCCTGACAAAGTTTGTATCTCCCTCAACATCTCCTCATGCAGAGGGTGGTAGAACATCATGTGTGCAGCTTCCCCTAGCTGCACTGTGGGACATCTCAGCACTTTTAAGCACCTTACACGTCCAGCAGGTATTGTCCAGCAGGGCAATGTCTTAGGACAGGATTGCTTTATGGTCAAATCTCTTTCAAAAGCCAGAAAATCACCCAAATCAAACACCCACACATCATTCCCAGAAGTGTTTTTGGATGGCCACACATCACTCAAGAGTGAGGAAATGCTAAATATAAGCTTCTCTCTGCAACCATAAGTAATTTCTCTTTTTGTAAGAATTATCCCAGTCTTTCTATTTTCCCCACAGGGCCA
>NW_005054314.1:5656853-5717085 GCF_000277835.1 Geospiza fortis
ATTTCTCCTTCTGTCACTGTTCATTACTGGTCTAGAGCCTTACTTTTTGCATATTATTTAGTCCAAGTTCTAAACCAGCATTGGTTCTGTATTTGCCAGTGCAGTATCGGACCATTTCCAATACACTAATTCACTTATTTTCCCAATTTCCCTGCAAGATAAGGGGGTTTATTATTCTCATCTGGAAATGGAAAATTGAGTCCTTTTGTGTGTGGCATAAGTTGAAGGTGGAGTTTCAAAGTAAAAGCCAAGTGAGTACAGGGGAAAAAAGCCTGTTTAACTCCTGACCACACTCACAAGCTGGAGAATTGTCTAACATTCGTCTAACATGTCTAACAAGCTGGATCCACGTCTAACACCATTGACTGAACCTGCAAAGTTGTGGGCTCATTACTGCAGACAAAGATGCCACCAGCACCCATGCACCAAGCAAAGAATCTGCCTTGCAAAGCTCTGCCAAACATAAGGCCACTGCTCACTGGCAGCAGGGAAATGTACTGATGTTCCTAAGGGGCAGAACACAGAAGCTGCACAAGATCTGCTACAGCCTAAGTGGTCACAGGCAAACAGCCCTGTGCACCCTTTGAACTCTTTGCCTAGTTCTAGGTGCATATTCTAATTAAAGTCACTTTTGAAGGCAGCCCTGGATGCTCAGGACAAGCCTTGCTGCAGCTCCAGAGCCCCCTGAAGCAGCTGTGGCTTTCATGAGAAGCAATTCCATTAAAACAGCTGTGATGGAACAAGAATTTATTGTGACTTTATTTCCTGTGATTTTATCTACTTATCTTTACTGAATAAAGCAATTTCAGTCTGATTTTATTGTCTCATCGGTCAGACTAACAGGTGTCCCAGCTGAAAGAGTTATCAGTAGATGCATGTTTCCTCTGAAACTGAAGGAATGACTTTTTTGGTTCTGTATCAAACAAAGGGACTCTAGAGAGAAAGAACCAGCAAGCACATGTTCATCTAACACAGTATTAGCACGAGGCATTAACATACAAGAGTGGCAAACGCAGCCCCCGTTATTGTAAATGTAGAAAGCACATGAAAATGAAATTTCTCTGACTACCAAACACTCTTCTTCTGATACTAAGCCCTATTCTGTGTGAGCTGACAGTACTGCCACATTCACTGCATGCTGACAGCTGAGTTAAGTGTAACACTATGACACAGAGGTGTCAAGATTGCTGAAATTAATACTGGGATGTGCAGTGTTTAGCTTGTTGAGTCAGCTACCTTAGGTGCGGTGGAGAAGCAGCATCCTATGACAGTAGAGGCACTGCAATTTAGCATAAAGTAAAGCTATTTCTTTTTGGAAAGATTTTTGATGCTTTCGTAGAAAATGTATACTTTATACTAGACTTTTAGCTGGAGCTATCTGTTCCCTGCACAGGCACATGTCTATTATTACAGAAGGGTAAAATGCAGCAGAGATGGAGCTACTCAGAAGGACAGCAGCCAGGTGAATGATTTAGGATTTTGAATTACAGTGCTCTATCCCCTCTCCCCCACTCTAACCAAGAGACTCCAGTCCTTGGAATACAAGGGGTTTGTACTGTTGCAATAAGAAGTGTTCTTTCAGATCCCACCTTTGCCACAGAGCTGTACAATGAGATGACTCAGAACAGGCTGTTGTGAGGGGTTCCAGAGCCCCTTTGATAATTTGCTCAACACAAACTGAAGACATGGATTCAAGTTGAGCAGTCTGAACACCATCCAGCCAACAGTAGCTCTCTGCCACATACTATCAAATCCCTTCCAGTGGCTTACATATCCTGTTAATCCCTCTCCAAGTACCAGGGTCCTTTCACCCTTAGTCTTTATATGGTACCTCCTCTCTTTCCTTTTTCTAATTGAAATTAGTCTGATGTGTGAGATTACTGAGGTATCTTGAATGAAGGAAACACACCTGAGTAACAAATCTCTTGCTCCAAAACACATAGTAAAGACGCAGCTGTCTTCTTCTGAAATTTTTCTAGTAGAGGAGAACCAAAATTTGAACCTAGAATTTTTTTTTTTTCTGAGAAGAGAGGGACATTTCTCATCTTGCTCAGAGTGCTGCTATATACTTTGCTTTTGCTTTACTTTGGGGACCTCAGGACCAGCCCAGATCTTGGGAGGTTCCCAGAAAGCTCAGACATCATGACAATGAGCACACTGAGGCACTGACGTGGCTTCCTGCCTAAACAGCTCCCTCACATCCAGGAACACCAAATTCTCACTGACTCAGCCTTGTAGCAGGCTGCATTTTAACAACACTCCCACCAATCCTGACCCCACTGCCATGAGCTCTGGTATTTCCTCACTGGATTCTGAGCACAGCTGTGCAAATGGCAGATTTCCCTAGAACACCCATGGTTTGAGTACCCTGGTGGGGCTGAATCACCTCAGGCTGAGCAAGAACCAAGCTCTGCTCTCTCATGGTCTGGGTATGTGCTGTGCCCACTGGCTGTTGTGCAAAGCCCTCTCTGCTCAGAACCTCTGCTTCTGGATCAAAGAGAAGGGGGAAACAGCCTGTACCCACTGATCTCTGGACAGCTCACCCAGAATTCATGGAGGAAATGTCATTCTGCCCCTTTTCCCAGCAGCATTAATGTGGTCTTTGTTTGGTGTGTGTTGTAACTCCATTATTGCTCCAAAACAAGGCCCTTGCTGCCTGATCCTGTGTGCACCAGAGCTAATGGCAGCACTCCCTGAGCCACTCAGGGACACTAAATCACTGTGCAAGTTCCATGTTTAGGGTGTCCAGGGAACAGGGCTCCACTGGAACAACCAGCACAGAGCCACAAGAGGTGTGCCTTGCTGCTGCCACTCAGGGGACTGGCGCCCCTCACTCACTAAATGGGAGCTTTTGAAGAAGAACTGGAACCATGATCTTTTCCAAATAATGTCAATTTTTGTCACTTTTCTTTCTTACTCTATGGAGAAAACACAATCCACTGAGAAGCTTTGAGAATTGCCTCCAGAATAGGTATTCCATCAGTCATATTTCTTAGGCTAAGCTTACATCAAGGATGCAACCACCAAAGAAAGATCAGTAGGGCTGGGTTCTATTCAGATTAGGGGCTTACTGAGCCTGACCAGGTACATCACAAAGGATAACACAGACTTGATGAAGACAACACATTAACACAGGGCAGTTTTAAAGTTAATCTGACATGAAGAAGGTGTTTAAATTCTTCTTTCTTCTCTAGACAGGTAAAGATATTACACCTTTATATCTATCTATGCCTATCCATCTATATTCACATTCAGCTTTAATTTTTCTTACTGGTTTAAAATATTTCACTGGGATACCAGTTACAGCAACAAAAGGAAATTTACCAAATGTATCAAACCTCCTAGGCAGCCACATATATAAGCTCATTGTAACACATACACAGATAGTTACATTCCAGGCTCTACAATAGCCACTTTATGGTTTTAAGTGCATATTTCCTACAGACAAAGAAATCTGAGGTCGTCAGTTATTACATTCATGTTACCTGAACATCTTGCATTTTAGTAAAGTTTCCATGCACAAGCAATATTAACATCTGTTTCAAGGATCTCTGCTGGAATTGTAGCTTCACACAGCCAAATTGCCTATGCTTCCACCAGGGAAATGGCTATTTATTTTATGCAGCCATCTGGGCTCTAAATACTATGTTTTGTCATTTGTGGTCTTGTTTTCCAGGGTTTCTTATATGAAATTTGATTTCTTCATAACTTATTTCTTCTGTAAATGACATTTTTATAGTAATCAAACTTGTGAATGAATGTTCCATTAGAGACTTACAACATCAGTGTCAATTCATAAATATTTTGGATTGAGAGCCAAACCCTAATTGCAGCAGCTTTGATGGTCTACATTTTTTTTCCTGTGGAATCATATATAAATATAATCTTTACAAGCCCATCTCCCAGTCAAATGAAGGACATATGTCGTTGCAGAATTTAATACTTCAGGATGATACTGGTCAAGTCATTGGAACATAGACCCTTGTGGTCTCAGAGCCCAGATCACATCATTTTAAACAAAGAAGCATCTTTTAAACAAATAGCACAAACAGATTGTCATAAACTTTTATCTACCAAGTATTATTTTTGCTTGGATTATGATAGAAATACAATTACTTTTTTATCTCCTGATATCATACCTTTCAGACGCCCCCTTAATAGATTTTAGTACCAACTAGTGAAAGTACCAGGTGTCTTGGAAAGCCATTTAGAGGAATGGTGAGAAGCCCTGGAGCAGGTGAGACCTGCTGACATTCCCAGTCATTGCTTGCTGCAGTCATAAACTGGTTTGTGCTCCACCACAGAGCTCACTGACTGACACAAGGGGACCAAGGGCAGGACTCCAAGCCCCCTCAGACCTGGCCATTGATCTCTAGCTGTGCACCCAACACTGTTTTTAGCCATGAGAGAGCTGTCTGTAAGGTAGGCTGGGTGCTCCACCCTTCCACACAAGCAAGCCAAGAGATCTCCCCTGCATAGAGCCAACCCAACAGCAGCCCACCTTCTGCAAGCCAGGGTCTGCTCTTCCCTGGACACCTCCTCCACCAAGGCAGGATTCTCTCACTCTTCCCACCAAGGGTTAATTTCCTTCCCTCTGCTGCTTACTCTGCCTAGGAGGCCACACAAACCAGCTGGCACTGATCAAGCTGCCCTTTCCTCTCTGTGAAAGGGATAAAGCAGGCACCAAGCTACACCACAAGGAACAAAGCCATCAGAGGGAAGCGCATGGATAAGCCAAGCAATATAAGCTCACTTGGTTTACTCTCCTCCTCCCCACCCTAACCACTGAGCCAAAGCACCAGCCCTGGTCTCACTGCTGGGATCACAGCCCCTTCCCAGTGGCAGCTCCAGTCACCCAGCAGGAACTGGGCCCCCCTGACTCCCCCACACCCACAGTCAGAGCAGGTTTCCTCACCAGCTCAGCCCCAGGGTTCCCACAGCAGCCTCAGATGTCTTGGTCCATAAAGCAATTTATTCACAGTGCAATAACACAGGAACAGCTCACCCCAAGCTACCTGCACTAAATGTATTCCTCAACACCATCACCTTTTATTATTTGTCTTACCTTGCCCTCCCTGCACAATCCATGCTGTTTCTGCTCTCTTACCTTGTGCTTTGCCTTCTTTTCACCCACATACAGGGGCCTACTCATCAGCTTTATCATCTTCACCTGGGCTGGTCAGTAAATGGCTGCTGGCAAACACCTCCTGGGCAGAAACCTCAATCTCCTTCTCTAGACTGTTTCTTAAAACCTCTTCTTTCAAGAATACTTTTATATAACATCCTTTTATATAACAAAACTTCAGAGACAAGGAGGAGCTCCTCACAAAGCCAGAGAAATCTACTAATAGTAGGTTTTACCTGCACTGCTGCCCACAGGTGCAGAGCATTAGCAATCAATCAGACCTGAAACCCTTTCCAGCTGGTGGTTTGAATGAATAAAGAAATAATTACTCTTTCCTCTGAGGCTAGACTCAGGCAGATTGACAGAACTGCCTCCTTGCTCAACAGCAGTAAATATGAGTAAAACAGGTCTGAGGAGCCTTCAAAGCTTTGTCTGTAGAGGAAGCTCTACCTCCCTCCAGTTTAGCCTGTGACACAAAGCACTGGCCTGAGCACTTTTATTTCCCTGGAGCCACTGAACCCAGGAAGAGACAGGTCAGAGGAGGCCAATGTAGGGTCATGGTCTGGTTCACACCCTGGAAGACAATTACCAGCTAGGTGTGGATGTGAAAGGTACAGGGTGGAGGGATGTTTGATGCCTGCCAGCATGAGACCTGGCTCAGGCATATGCCATTCCCATAAACTGGGAAGCATGAGCAAATTTTCCTTAAAATAAAGATGTGGAGAAGCAAATGATGAGTTTCTGCAGCTGGCTGCATATGGAACTGCAGGGCAGGACTAGATAACACCTTCCCTACTCTGTAATGATGAGTAACCCCAAATTTCATTACAGATTACAGGGGCTTACTAAAGCAGTCTGACTACATGATGTACTAAGAATAATTATGATCTACCCATCTTGGTCATAGGAGTCATTAAGTTGCTATATCTGTAACAGGCTTAATAACAAGGTGAAGAGTGAATGGGAGAGAAAAGTAATTTCCTTGTCTCATTGGTCATTGTTTCCTATATGCCTAGGATGTCTGTGTGGGGACAACTGGAAATGGAGGGAGAATTCCAGCACAGAAGAATTTATATTTAAATAAGAGAAAGTGAGTGTCCTTGTCCTACACTAATGCAATGGTCTCCTAAGTGGGGACCATGCCCTCAAGGGGTACACAAGACAATGTGCTGGAAGGATGAAGATGATTTTGACACCATTAAAATGAAAATAAAATAAGCCCCCAGTGTTTATTACATTTTTTTCTCCTCCTTTTTTAATTGTGTGTGTTTTATAAGGTATATAATACATTTATAATTTAAAGGGTATGGTAGTGTGGGTAAATGCTCAAAAGCATTTTCCTGATAGGGGCACATGATGAAAAGGTTTGGAAACCCAACTGGTCTTGCAGGTAGCACCAGATCAGCTCCAAGTCTAGAAGTAGTGCTGAAACAGCAAAGCAGCTGGGGCAGGTAAGGGTCAGGGGAGCTGCACTGCTCACAATCCTTGAGCTGGGACCTGAGCATCATGCTCTGAACATCAGCCCATGAGGAGATCACAGTAAAGTGGAAAATCCTCTGGATGGTAAAGATAGAATCAGAAAACAGGAAAATTCAGTTACTTGTTAATGCCTCTTGCTGCTGTTCCACATAATTCCATAAATGTGAGATTCATGCTGTAAGAACTCTAAATGAACCACAGTATTTTCTGCAGACTTTCCTAACTCAAAGCATGTCATTCAGTATGGGCTATATGCTTCTTATTAACAGCATTAAGCAAATAGAAAAATGATTGTTCTAAGAAAAAAAGTTTGTTGAAGTATAAGAATACGAAAATTGCTGGAGTGGGTAACAATAATTCCTTAGGGTTTAGCCTGACATTCTTAACAGTATATATTACTTAACTGATAGATCATAACAGCTAATTTAGAGCTATTAGGTCTATTGCATAAATATGTGGTCAAGGGCACTTTAATATACACCACTGTTACTTCAGACTATAACAGCTGCTCTGGAGCTGTCAGCCTACTTGGTCACAATCTATTTTAATCTAAAAAAAAAAATCCTAATTACTTTGTAGTTGCTAATGCACAATTTAGGCTGATTGTTTAGTGCCATAGCTGAGCATTGTTTGAGCAGGGGAGGTGAAATACTATAAAGAAGAGGTATCACTGCCATCAGACAAATCACAGGGGACTCAAACTCAGAGTTAATAACAGAGATGCCTGCCATGTGTTTACAGAGGACAAACAACGAGAAAAGAGAGGATGTGAGACAGATTATTTCTGTGTTTAACTCTGTACTCTGCTACTTTAAAAACCTAAGAGGAGCCATTAAAGCTATGTTTATCGTTAAAAAGCAATATCTGGTTGCTACCCCACTTCCTAGCCCAACTCCCTGCTGCCAGCCAGCTGGGAAAGCTCTGCTGGGAGAGGGGCTGCAGCCCAGCTCCTCCAGTGCACAGCACACTGGGATGTACCAGCACAGTGAGAGCTTCCAGCAGAGCAGTTCAGTGGAAAGAGCAGTGCCACCTTTTCCTGTCTCCTGGCCATTTGGCACATTACACTCCTGCCCTGCCCGTGAGCACAGACGAGCGCCTGAGAAGGTCAGAGAGGCACCCAGCCTCAGAGATAAGAAATGTAGGGGTTCAGCTGCTTTTCAGCACACACAAAGGCCAATATAAACGCTCAGAAAACCCAGCTGTCTCTACCAGCCTCTGCTCAGAATGGGATTCTCTATAATCATGTCATTCAAAGAGACTTTTGCTAAGTACTGAGGGAAAAGTGGCATCCTTTGGTGAGGGGAGGAAAATTCCTGTTGCTGCAAGCTATCCATCATCTTCAACAAGTCCAAGATGTACTAAAGCTCCCTAAATTTTTATTCCCAACAGAGCAGGATAAGTTCAGTGTTTTCTTGACAGGCAGTCCTCCCATGTCAAAATCCACTTCCCAATACAGTTTTGGAGGCATTCACCTGCCTGGTAGGTTGGATAATAAATAAATGCCCATCATGTCTTTATCTGAGAAAGATTTTCTTCTTGCTGCTTTTTCCTTTTCTTTCCTTGCACATTTGGGGAAAACTATCCTTACATCCCCCCCTCCCCCTCCAGCCAGGAAACAGTAATTTTTGAGGCAAGACCTTAAAATTGATGATTTTGAAAGTTTTCCCTATTGCCATGCTGTTCTGCTCCTGCATTCCTGTGGTGCCAACAGATGAAGTTGTAAGCCTGTTCGCCTCCCTGCATCTAATCCTGATACTACTCAGCAGCAGGGAAGGTGGGCAAATGTTCACTAGCAGTTGTTGGCAAAGAAACACAGCAGGATTTAAACTGGATGATGCCACTGCATGTGTAAAACAACCATTTGAGCAAATGCTGCTATAGCAGCATCTTTAACCAGTAAAACAGAATTTGCTGTTAACCTTTTGTTTTCTAGCTAGCTGTGCTGATGAGTTATGATCAATTGTAGTTGTGTTTACAAAAAAACTTCAAACCAAAATGAATAACCATCTAAGCTTATAGATAAAATAAAATATTATAAAAGCTTGTAGCAATTGTTGTGACAGACTTTTAGTGTGCTCATATATAACTAAAATAAATAGCAAAAGGAAAATGTGAATAACATTCTGTTGCACTCTGGTGAAGGGTTCCATGTTATTTTCACAAGATCACCTTTCCCATGAAATTCCTTCTCTTCCTTTCCAGTTTGCACAGTCTGATCTTTAGCTGATGTGCCCCAACCCCAGGTTTTACATGGTTTGAACATACTCATATTCTAGGGCTGTTCTAGGATGAGCATCACCACAACAGTAATATGTCATGCTTATGCACTATTCAAAAGCTTGGGCCACCTAAAGTGACATCAAAACAATGGGTAAAGAGCACCCCAATTACTGCATTTCCCCAGGCTCTCAAATTTCCTTGCTTCTGATAGTTTTTCATAGAGCCCATAAGAGCTCCTTCCTTCAGACTGAGCTCTGTCATTATTGAAAGCTATCACTTTGGTATCTGGGAAATAAAAGTTGAGATATCAGCTGTCAATGCACCCAATGTTAGGAATGGGAGTGAATTTTCCTTGAAGATGATGGGAAAAGAAACATCACACAGCCAACCACAGCGACCTACTGCAGTTCATAAGGCCATGTTTAATTGAAGAATTTGCTTTTTGGCAATGCTGCTGCCTACCTGGGGCATTTAACTGAAGCAAGGCTTTCCCATTAGGAAATGTATGCAAGAGCATTTTATACCTGTGCATTATCCCTCTGGATCTCCCAGCTGTGCCCTAAGTCCTAAGCAGAGGTTCTGTCCTTTGTGTTGGCTTAGTTTTTCCATCCCCTATTTGCCACGAACATCTTGTGTGTTAGTGCTGGATCAATTACCTTGAATATGAAAATGTTTAAAGCTTGGAGAATCCATAAAACCCTGAAGAGAGTCCTGGGCAAGAGTGCCCTGCTAATGGCAGGCCCAGCACCTGCATTAGAATTCCTTTTCTAAAGGAAAGTTGTTTTAATGTTTTCATTTTGACTCAGCTGATGACCCACACTAGGTGGAATATTGAACAGCTGTAGCCTAACAGAGTGAAAAATCACCCTGTTGAAAAGCAGGGAGATGGGTACAGCAGGGCCAGAGCATCTGTAGCCACATGTCCTTGTGGAGGAAGCTCCCTGTGGAATTGCATCCCCCTTCCCACATTGCCTGGGGGTCAGCAGGCACAGCCAAACCTTCAGAGCCGCCAGCACAGAGGTGGTGGCTGATGCTGCAGAGTGAGGCTCTATTGCACTTACCTGGACACAGAACAAAACACACACATGTGCTCAGAGACCTCTCCACTGGGATGGGAGATACACACAGGATGGTGAATTCTGTGAGGAAGCAGCGCAGAAGGGAACATGGCTTTTGTGAAGGGACTTGGAGGCAGTACAGTGAAACTTGGAAGGTTAAAGCAGTACAGCTGTGGACAGTTTTCCCCTTTCATCTGGCAGAAACCATTTTTTCCCAGTGCTTTGTTAGAACAAAAAAGTTTTGGAGCACAAACAGCAGAAGCAAAATTGAGTTAGACAGAATCAGTTGCTCCACTGGGACCTTACAGGAGAACATAAAACACCTTTTCCAGGAAAACCTTTACACTTCATTTTAGCTGTGCATCCAAGCCTAGGTCAGCAAAATAACAGCAACCATAACATTTAAAAATTACATCACTTACATGAAAATAAGCTGGAAAAATATTTGTTGAGTAATGAAGTACATTCTTCTCCTTTATGTGCACCACCTGGCATTGTATGGATCTCAGCTGGGTAAAATAGGTCTCAGAACTGAACTTCAAACCTTAAAAAATACAAGTTCCCCAGTCACAGAGATTTTGTTGAAATACAATTCTGTATTTGGCCTTGGATTTTTGAGCTTTACAGTTCAAACCTATTCTCTCATTCCACTGTATTTATTTTTTAAGTTCAATTCTCATGACTTTGAAAGCTTTCTAAAGGTCAGAAAAGAGAAGTACCAGATATTGCCACAATCACCCACAATGTAATGCAGTCATTTCTTACTGCTTTAAAGCTTTCAAAAAAAAACCACGGTGACTTTTCATCTCAGGCAGTGTGGCTAAAGGTGTGGGTCAGGTTTCAGAGGGAACGGAAATTAAACCAAATCCTTTGCCATTAGATGTGGTGCAGGTGATGTGATGTGATGTGCTTGAAGAGTTGTCCTGCTCTTGAAGCCCTATCACAGCTCCCACCTCTGGGGTAGCAGCAGCCACTCCTGGGCACAGCTATCAAGCATCAGGCCAAGCTGTTTAGCCTTGTATTTATTTAATCTTTGTGAAGATAAAGAGGGGTGTTCCACTGAGAGCTCTTTTGTTTCACTCTCTATCAGTTCAATAGGAAAGAGAACGGAGCTAAAGCCACAAGCAATGGTTTGTATATCTTGTAAGTCTTCTAAAGCCTTGTCATCATATGCTGTATTATGTTGTCTTTTTTACTGAGTGACCATTGCTCTATTGTACACCATGTGCCTTTTTGTGACTTGATGAACCACATTGTAAAAGGCAGAAATCAATAAAGTTCTCCAGAACCCAAAACCTTGGCAGGAAAAATGTTTTCCTGCAGCACCATCTTGTGGTCCCTGATTTTAGTACGGAGGAGGTCCCTCCCCTCTTCCTTGGTCCGGAAGGTTTTTCTGCACTCTTGGGAACCACACCCAGCTTTCAGCAGCTTCTTTTCCAGCCACAGAGGTGCTGCGAGGAGCCTGGCAAAAATGATTGTGCCCTCCTGTAGCTGACCTGGGCCCTCATCGAGTTCTTGGAAGGGACAGAAGGGACAAAGGAAAATTGAATTTGGCTTGATATGCATGATACAATCAGCAGCCTAGGCACTGAGGAAAAAACATGTTTCAGTTAGATGTGAGGGAACCCCATGCTGAAATTGTTCTGTAATATGCTTAGGTCCAGGAGCACAAAAACAAGCAAACAAAAACATTTTATGCAAGGGATCTGAATATTCAGTGTAAGCAGGCAGCCAATCAACTGATCAGAGCATCCACCTTTCTGTGACATTGACAGTACAGTTTGCATCACACACAGGCCTGTGAATAAATATCTGTGCTTTGACCCTAAGGTGGCAATCTTGACCTTCAACAGCAATGAAATGGCTATTATGACATCTTAGGCACAGAGAGCAGTTATTTAAGTAATATCCATGGCTTGAAAGCTTTTAATTCAATGCATTGTCAAGCTAATAGAGAAAATAAAATGTAAAATCAGAACTTTTGTCTTCTCCAACTGAAAAGCAAAGCTTCCAGCTTTTTAGAACCTCTTTACAGTAAAGCTGCTGCATGGGAAGGGACGGGCCCCACATTTGTGCACTGTGCCCTGGACTGCTGCCCCACTAAGGGGAACACAACCCTGGCTGTCAATTTTCATCTCACCTCCTCCTCTAACAGAACATTTGGCTTATGCTCCTCTTGTTGTGGTGCTGCCAGGCACAGTTACTGCAGATGCACTGATTGCTCATCCTTAGATACAGTTGTATTATCAGTGTGTCCCTTTGTCAGGATGTTATGTGACATTGAAACCAGTTGCACTGCCATTGACATGGAAACTGGAGGAATTTACTGCCCTTCAAATCAAAATCATGAATAACCACGTGAAATCCTAAGTTCTGTGGAGTACTCACTCTCCATAATCAGCAGCCACGAGGATTTCTCTGGTTTGTCACATGCACAGCTCAGCTGTGACAGTGCCTTGAAATTCCCGCAGCAGGAAATATTTTTTTCTTTGTCAAGATGTCTATATATGTGCTTCACCTTCCATAAAAATAATACCAAAAAAGAGCAAATACACATCCGATTTAGAAAGCAAACATTGCCCTATTCAGTTTTCATTGTTCTGTTGCTCCACATCAAAAAGAGTGCAATACCCTTCTTGCAAAATTTTAACCAAATCATCTGTAGCACAATGCTTCTGGCAATGGTTGCAATGCCAGCCTTTAAACTCCTGCATATAGTTACATCTGATCATCAGCAAGCACTCCAACAACTTCATGAGATCACCCATATGCATATTCCACCCACTTGGATTTTAAGTGATCCCCTTTTTAGGACTTAGGAAACCAAGAAAAAAGTTTTAAACAGGGAATTCTGAACACACAGAGTTTCAAAGAATCACTCAATATTTACTCTCCAGCTTAGGACCAAAGTTCCATGCCTTCCAGTTGCAGCTCTTGGAAATTCTGCTGCATGGACTTCACAGCCCCAAAGTAATATGACAAGTGATTGTGTTATTATGGGTGATATTGACTTCCACTGACATTCTTTCAGGTGCTCACTCTGCACTCAGCTGTCAAAAAGTGTTACACATTTGTTTCTTTTATTTTTGTTACACTACAGAGAAATGGAATAAAATTGCATTTTGGAATCACCTACTTCAGGAGACAGGTCATCCTAAGATCAAAAAAGTTGCGTGGCGCAGCATTACCCAGCAGAGGGAACAACTCCAGAGACAACACTCTCACAGTTTCCTTAAGTACGCTATATTTTTTGCCAAGCATATCTATAAAGCAATTGCCCAACAGCAGATTTCCCAGTTCCTCCGTAGCCTGGTAAGGAATTAGCTGTTCTCCCCAGCAAGAGTAGCACTACTGTGCTACGGGGCCATCCGATATGGAACCAGAGCAAGCTTCCTCTCAATACCAATTCAATAAGTGACAGCACTCCCTTAATCTTTTTCTAAGACTGACCCCTAGGTTCAGATGGACACATAACTGCTCTCCTTATACCCCTCCACAGGGATGCTGTGCATGAAAACAACACTGACTTCACCATTCAGGGGTTGCCATGAGCAGTTTTGCCTTCCTGTGTTACCAGGCTTTTTTTTTTTGTACAGGAGGTATGGAATGAGTGCAAGAAACTAGAATGAAAAAAACTTTAATTGCAAAATCAATAGTATTATCAAGGGTTAACAACTTTGTATTACTTCAATGCTAAAATAAAATGTGTCCTTTTCTAGGAGAGAGCCAAATAATCCTGGTGACTTCTTGATTTTCAGGATCAGGTGGGTGCTCCTATAGACCTAAGGGAGAAAAAAAAATCCCAAACATGAGTGTGACTTGATTTAGAGACACCTTTACATTTCTGCCAAATCAATACTCTCCCTGAAATATTTCTTTATTGTCTAACGACCTCCCTAACACTTTATTATTTCATGTGACCTTTAGCAGGCTATAGCTTGGCATGGGCACATGAAGTAAATAGCATTTCACTCTCAGATTACACTTATTTCAGTAGTCAATT
Source organism: Geospiza fortis (assembly GCF_000277835.1). Lineage (NCBI taxonomy): Eukaryota > Metazoa > Chordata > Aves > Passeriformes > Thraupidae > Geospiza > Geospiza fortis. Next base: position 5,670,739 of record NW_005054314.1, read on the forward strand.
GCTCGTCAGCATTGAGGAAGAATGACAAGAATGCCAAGGTGTGGAGCTATGGGAATGCCTCAGCTACACACCACCCCTATCCAAACAGAAAGGCTCTTCAGTGCCTGCACATGGATCTGCCTCTCCTGAAAGCAGCAGAGCCATTGTGTTTCCCCTTTTTCATGCTACAATTTGCACATGAGATAAGGAACACTGAAGTGGCAGAGGGCTTTACCCTCAGCCTGTCCATGGCTCTGCTGTCATTGGCAGCTCAGGACAGCAACCAAATTCTTGCAAACTCATTACCTCTCCCACCACAGGAACTGGAGGTGATCCCTGACAATGCCTTTGGACAATTCTACTGCACTGGCAGGCAGCAGGTATTTGGTAGTGGGTATCTTTAATATTCTACACAGACTCAACAGAACAACCCTAAACTTAGAACAAGAAAATATCCCAAAGTTAGTTTACCTTCCTTTTTTGTCCTTTTGGTTCTTTAGGTCAGTCCAATAAGTGGCGATGAATCTCTTCATCATGGCTCTTTTTATCAGCAGCTTTTTTTTCCCGTGCAATTTTCTGTACTTTTTTGCTGATCTTTTGTAAAGGATTGATACATGGACTGCAACATATTAAAACAGCTGAAACTGGTTGATTTCCAAAGTAGGAATTTAGAGAAGGTCACCTAGACTTCAGCCATGAAATCCTAGCTCCAGTGAAAAAAACTCAGAAAGCTGTAGTTGATTTCAGGGGCCATCATAAGATTCATCACCAGAAGAAAGATTACGGTGAGGAAAAGCATTTCAATGCTTTTCCGATTTCTTACATTTTCTTCATGGATTTCACCTTTTGGTTCCTACAGAATCACTCAGGACAGACAATGCCTTTAAGATCATCAATCCCAGCCATTAACCCAGCACCGCCCAGTCCACACAAGGCACCCACAGGCCTGGGACACCCCTTGCTGCCCATCTCTTCCTGAGACAGGAATTCCTGCACAGGGCTGCTTGTCACATCCCCAGCAGACAAGGATGGGGAGACAATGCAACCATGACCAGAAATTTCCCCAATAACAAATTAACAAAATTCTGTTGGCTTCTTACCACAGCTGTACTAGGGATTGGGCAGGAATGAAGACTTTTCTATTCAATTTTTAAAATCTACATAGCATTATTCAAAAGTAGGGCTATTTAAGTGCACCTGAATTTTTCTAACCTTTAGTGTTTTAACCTACTTGTCCTTGCATGTGGTTCCTAAAGAAGACTAACAAAAGTGAGAGGAGTAAGATAGGCTGGCACAGTTATGGGCATAGCAAAGCCATCAGAGCACAGCTCTAGACAGGAAATACTGTGCTGATAGCACACAAGGGAAATTGCCAATTGGCAGGGAACAGATGTGTAGATTCTACTTCCTGCATGAAAAACACCATGGGAAGGAGGCAAACACACAGTTTGTCCATGGGGATGTGGAAAGTAACAAAGCCTCACTGGTTTGGGAAATTAGATCAACTGGAACTGATCAAGTGTGGCAAGGAGAGGAGTACTCAGCTCCCTCCATCAATATTACAGGAATTTCATGTTCCTACATTTTCTGTGTCTGGCCATGGTATGGAAACGTTGCAATTTACTCTAGAAGAGGCACAGTGGAGTTAAACAATTATCCCAAATTTCATCAGCAGAAGTCCTCTGATTTTTTTCCATAGCTCTAGAGAACTATTTTTACTTTTGTGCACACCAGTTGCAGTACAGATTTGGCATTGTGCACAGGACTCTCTCAACAATGACTGTATAATGTTGAGAACAAAAGAATTTGTATCCAGAGAGGTTTTTGGCTTATTAAAGGAATGTTTCTCAAAGCTCTATCAACTGTCTCTAAAACTGGTAAAACTCAAAGTTACAGTGGATAGGATTGCACCCTTCCTCGAACTTAAATATATGACATTGGAAATATAAATCATTTAGCATCTGGTTAGTTACTGCATTAAAAAACAAAACAAAAAACCAAGTCAGCAGAAGAGCAGAATTCCTAGCTTCACTGGCTATGAAAAAACACAGAAATGATCATTTAAACATTAATGTGAATTCTCCCAAAACGAACACATATTAATTCATTTTCCAGAAAATTTATGATAATTTCATGTTGATTCTTTGCCTCCTGCTTTCAGAGTCACTGATGACTCAGTGCAGCTATCTGTATGCTGAGCATCAGCTGTTGAGCACAGTGTAAGATGTAATGTGGAGATTTTCACAGCAGGTTTTGTCAAAATGTGGAGCTCCACAGCAAACAGCCATCTGCCAGGCAGCCTCATTGGTAAAGTCTATGTGTGTGTGTGTGTACGTGCATGTATATGATCCCTCACAGACTACTATATCTCAGAAGAGCAAAAGTTTAACACTTGGAGGAAAAAAATCTTCACTAAAAAGACAATTTTGTCATATTAACCAAGTTGTAGCACCAACCATTCAATATGATCTACTACCTAAGCAGAATAAAGCATAGTTATGTTAATTCATTCCATCAGTTTAATGACCTTGATGTTGTGGAGTTTACATTTTCCCTGCATCCCGAGAACACATACACATGCTGAAACACTTCACACTATCAGACACTAAACTGCTTGCATAAAACTTGCAGGCTGTAAAGTGTCCTATGCATTAAAAACCCCACTCTGCATGTTAGAAACATTGGAGATAATTAATTCCCAACTCACAGCCCCTCTCTCTTACTCTACTCAGGCCTCATACTTTGTTCTTCCCTTCCTTGTCTTACTGCCTAACTCCAGGTATGTCCTGGAGGGAGTCTGCTTTTGTGTTTTACATGCAACTTCCCAAGCAAAGTCCAAGTCTTTTATTTCCCGGTCTTAGAAAGAGTACTGGGGCATTAAATGACCTTTTTTTCTTTAAGCAAAATTGACTCTCTGTTTTATGTACCTTCAAAATAGAAGGACTCATCTTTTATATTTGAACATTAGTTTCTCGCCCTTTTCCCCCCCAATCTTGTCTCCCCTCGCCTAGTTAAAAGATGTCAGTTCTCCATATTTTCACCATTTAGAACAGTACATCATAAATTGGGTCTGGTCATGTGCTAACACTTACCTTCTCTGCAAAAGGGCACAGCAACAGAATGGTAGAAATCCCAAAAACAAAAATCCTCCTCCGGTAATCAAAACCACTCGAATGGCCAGCTGCACATCTGTGGAGCCAGCAGAAGTTTGCATTAGTTCTGAACAATTCTGATACAGACACTGAGGCTCAGGTGGCAGAATCAACCTCTAAGACAGACACCTTTGGTGCCATGAAGTCACAGCCATGCTGCCACTTAGCTCAGACAGGTGTTTCATCACCAAAGCCCTGACTGTACTCAGACACACTCAGACCTAAAGACTTCAGTAAACGCCAAGGAAAACTGCCATCTCTCAGATGAATTTAGAGTTGGACTCACTGATCACAAGGGTCTTTTCTAACCTAAGTGATTCTATGATCCAGAATCACAATGGCAAAAACTAAGTGTTAGGAATGAGCTCAGATGAGAAAGAACTGGTCTCAAATTTCACTTCAGTTGGAAAAGTACAAGTGTTTGTTTGGTTTCAGAGGCAACCAGGGTTTGGGTGGGTCCAGGGCATGGGACACAGTTGGGTGGGGGGAATAAATAATAATTAAAAAAACCAATCAAAGTCCTCTAGAAGCTGCTTTAAGAATGGAGAAAAATCTTTCAAATTAATTGCATTCATCTGCTTCAGTTCATAACTTTTGTAGCATTTTCTTAAGGCCTCATTTATTCCCAGTGAAATTCAAGGCAAACCTCCCAACAAGAAGAACCATTCAGTATGCAGCCTGTGACCAGCTGACAAACACAACTGCCATGAGTCTAATATCTGCTAAGTGCTTCTATTTTGCCAACAGATTGCTACAAGGCAAACAGTAAGTGTTTGCATTTTCTTTGGACATATGCTGTACATCCAGGAGCATTCAAGCAGCTCATTAATCTATGAACAAATAATTCTGTAAAATAGTCAGCCCTTGATATTGATGTCTAAACAATAAAAGCTAACTGGAATGAAGAATCAAGCAGTCACAGCTGAATAAGCATATTTAATTTTAAAATTTGCTTCAGTATGTATCTCAAAACTGAGCAGAGGAGCTATGATTTTCACTGTACAGCTTTTCTTCTTGCTGTAGTGAAGTGTCTTTTATACAAAACATAAAGGCCCAAGCTGGGACTGAATATTATTAAAACCTTTAATTTGTGTCATTTGCCCCTAACTAACAAACAGATTCTCATGGCATCACACTGGATAAAAGTTTCTTTAATCAAAAATTATCTGTAGTAACTACAGCTGCACCAGCGCTGGAATGTGGAGCTGCTCAAGCACAAGAAAAAATTCAAAGTCTTATTTTGACCTCAGCCTGCTCCTGAAGAAGCACAAACAAGAGAAAGTGAATTCATGTTAGCCGACAAATAACCTTGGGGTTTCATATCTGTGTTAAGTCAGCTTATCCTAAAAATTGGGATATCACCTCTGAAATCAGTGGAGGTATACTGAATTATACCAGGAAGAACTAAATCATTAAGTTCTAGATTACGGTTTCTTTTTACTAACTTATTATCCATGTTTGGCAAGATTGCTTTTGTCTGAAAACTCTTCCTACATTGTTGGTTGTTTGTCCTTGGACAAATTAAAAATTTGACTGGACACAGCCCCTGGGAAAGCCATTGTAGTTAATGCCGGTAGAACAGGGAGGATTAACTATATGGTTGTGAGAGGTCCCTTCCACACCCAATAATTCTGTCTATAATAAAACACCTCTAAATTGCTTGCTTTTTTTCAGTTTATTGAAGCAACTTCCATGAAAAGCAACAACTGTTTCTAGAAAGCTAGACAAACAGGAAAAATGTATACTAAAAAAATCAGGATTTTATACAATCCTTTCAGCAGAGCAAAGATAACCATGGAGTTATAAGGAAAGATAGGATCTACAAAAAAAGTTTTTTTGCATTTATATGAGGAAAAAAATCATGCCCACCAAGTTGATGCTCAAAGGATAAAAAGGAGGTAAAACATAATGTTAAGGCTGAAATTTGATAACACAGAACCGCTGACATCTTGGTTCTAAGAGACTTCTGCAGATCATGTAGATCTATCTTCCTCTTGAAGCAAGGCTACCACCAATATGAGATCAAGTGAATTGTGTCTTTTATATACAAGTCTTGAAAACTTCCAAGGCTGGGGACTCCATCCCTTTTCTGATGAACTTTTTCCCCCCTAATGTCTGAGCTAAATTTCTTAAGCATCAGTTAATGGCAATTCCCACTTGTTAAATAATCTGATTCTTCCAGGAAGAATTTGTTACTCCTATTTTAGTAACTTCCCTCCTAAACAGGCTTCAGTAGCTATTAAACAGCCTATTAGCCTCCTCTTCACCATGTAAAATACAAATCCAGTTCCTTCACTTTTTCTTCACTGCACTTTCATGGAGGCACTACTTTGGATTAACCCCCACTCTCAGCAAAAAAAGCCTTTACTTCATTCTTTGTAATAACGTATGTAACTATATTTATTTGTATGGCACTTGCTCTTTGTTTGTACTGGGCTTGACAGTATCCAGAAAATTTTCTATTAATTAATTGTTTCTGTTATTAGTATAGATGAAGAAATACATGCAAGCTTACAGTTACTTTAAAGAGAGGGGTGTCCTGGAAACCCAAAGGGACAAACAGCAATAAGAACTTATTGTGTGACCGGGGCAGGGATTGCTCTCAGGCAGCACACTCACCATCTCTCACTGGCATGTAGCACTGCTCCTCCTGGCCAATTCTGAAAGGACAGCAGTGAATTTTTGAGCATTCAGTCATGTTCAGGCCTTCTACAGGACAAGGAGTTAAGAGTCGCTCATTGCTGAGGCGGCAAGCTTTAAAAAGAAAAAAAAAAACAATATTGGGTAAGAGGTCTGTCCTGGGAGCAATGTGAAACAGAAGGAAGTCATCACTTTGGTGTCTCTAGCATGTTTTAATTAATTAAATCTGCCAGAAAACAATATCAATGACGCTCATGTATGTTCTTTCCCAAAACATAACCAATTTTTATATTGAAATTAGCAGAAAAGCTAAATCGTGTCATTCGTGTCATAGAAAATCTTCTGTAATTTGCTTTGTTTCTGTAAGGATCTATTACAAAGCTGAATCTAAACAATGTGACACATTTTGTACTTAGGTTTGTAAAGTAAGTGAAAAAGACAAACTAAATTTTCTGACTGTTCTGTTTCTAATTAAAAACCAGAAGAAATTTAAGGCTTTTTTTTTTTTGTAGGGCTATATTGCAACTAACCATCTCTGTTTGGCATTTATTATTTGTTTCTGCAAGCAGCTGAAAAATCAGCTGCTAGGAAAACCCCTCCACAACACCCAATACAGTTAATGAACAACAGATTTAAGACTGCCTATTTAATAGCAGATTTATTGATAATCATGAGATACTCTGTGGGAATGGTTTAAATGTGTAAGATAGTTATAAATAGTAGATGCCTCTGTATATTTAATTCCTATAAAACATCATATCTCATCCCTTATGTTACACAACAGCTGCAAAGCATCATTTGGTTCCAACAACTCCCCCAGGACTGCCTGTATTGTCAGTCTCACATTTATCAGAGACATTACTGGTAGCCAAATTCAGTTTATATCAGGATCTTCACCAGTCCTCTGTGTTTACTCAGACCTACATGTGAGCAGCAGTGGTGGAGGCACACTGATATTAATGCAGAAACACACCAAGTGAAAAGTGGCATTTCTCCTTCTCCCTCCTATCAGTCTGGTTATGGAACCAGGCTGGCAGTTTTGATATAGAACAAATCTTTTCTGTACTTCTATTATTTTGCTTTTTGATATTAGCAATTTAGCCTTGTGATTTCCTGTTGTCATCTTATTGCAGGAGTTCCATACTGCTGTCTCCTTATCACAGATGTTTCATACCTTCTTGGACCTTCTTAGTGTTTTCTCATGGGCACCTCCTCAAAGGACTGACTCTTTCTTCTTCACAAAGCAGCCAACTGACTCCAGCTCCTTCTCACCCAGCCACCCCACTCTTTTATAGCACTCTTCTTCTCATTGCTTACAGCTGTGGCCTGTTAAAGTCAGGCCTGCTCATAATCTTTGATAATTGGCCCAGCTGCAACTCCTTAGGGGTGAGATTACTTTCTACACTATCTTTATTTTCTTATATTCTATCCCCCTACAATTTCCATCTCCATAATTTTATGAAATAATGTAGTTCTTGTAATTTTACTTCAGCAGTCCAAAGGTGAGTGTATCAGTATAATCTAACAGGCCTGAAGCCCTCCTTAGCCAGCAGAAGTGGGAGAGACACCATGGGGGACAAAATCCTTCTCTCATTTAGGCTGTGACAAATTCTCTTTCCTCTCTATGTGTACATGGGCAGACTGGAAAACTAGTCCAGATGAGATACAACAAAGCTAGGCATGGTGGATCCTCTGCCAAACTTCCAGCATAATTTCAGCATTTCCAGCACAGTCACATCACTGGTGATGGAGGGTTTTACAGGAGGGTAGCAGTGCAAACAAATCTGTGATTGTCCCAAAGAGACACTTAACAATCCTATTTTCAAGAGCTCTAGTGAGTTTTACAGCATTAGACTGAGGGTTTAAAACACATGAACTGCTGACAGGTAGGGAAGGGAGGGTGGACTGGAAGTGAGGCAGAAGTGGGAAGGGAGAGAGAAACAATGCTGCAGGGTGAAGTGACACTTACTGATTGGATTGAAGAAGCTTAAGAAAGATTCAAATACACCTTTCATTGTCATGTTGGGTTTGCTGGGTGCCTCTGCACTCTGCTCTGAATCAGGCTGAATCGGTGTTGCAAGAACTGAAAGTTCACAATGATTAGCTCATTACCATCAAAACTATCCGTAATTAATTAAAGCAATGACATTTTCATACTGATTATCACTCATTAGGAAGACACTTACAGTCATCAGGAAACTGTGTCTACTGATGGCTAGCAAGGTTAAGCACAGATGTCTTTCTGTTGTATTCACTTATATTGCTTGAAATTGCTTCATGAACCACAATGAGTAAAGAACTAAAGCTGTAAAATTTAAATTAAAGGATGCATTCAGGTGGAAATTGTCAAGGATAAAAAGCCCTGCTGCTCACCTATGAGGTGCAGGTTACATGAAAATGCTTTGCTGCATGTATAGTTATATTTCTCCTATGCACACAAGCAGAACTTCCAGCTTTTTAAAGATCAGACCCCAGTTAAAACACAGAGACATGGTGAAAGGCACCTTTATCAGACACAACCAAACATGCATCTATCCCAGCTTCTTATTTCAGACAGTGACCTGCTGCAGTTGCATAGTAAAGAGCAAAACATCTCTAAATATAGAGGTATTGTTTACACAAATGCTGCTGATTTCTTACTCTGGGACTTCCGAATCACCTTTCATTTTCACCATTCTGAAAAAAAATGGGATCAGTAAACCTTGCTGCCTCCCTACATCTCTTTTTCATTACACCAAAAGTGCAAATCACAGCAGGACTCCACTGGCAATCAACCACTCCCCAATGAGGGGGAAAAAAGAGACCCAGTATTCCCACCTGCCTGCCTTTTTCCTCTCCATGAGAGAAAGTTACACCATCACCACTTTAACAGCTTTCAGTGATGGAGTTTGCTGAAAGCCATTTCATGGTGTTAGAGTCCTTGTGACAGAAGTGAGATCATAGCCTAACCAAAAACTCAGGTATTGAACAACTTCAGTCTTTTGGATAATTCTTCAGCAAGAAGAATTATCTAAACAGCATTGGGAGCAGAAATTAGGGAATTAGGAAATTGTCCTGGGGCACAACTTGTCTATTCTGTGCCATACAAAACTCCCTTGGGGAAAACAAAAGAATGGAGTAGAGAGAATTGAAGGTACTGTCAGGACAGATAATCTGAAATTACTGTGTAACAGACAAAGCTCACACTAGCAGTTATGTCGTGTGGTTCCTCTCTCTGCTAGCAAACAAGAGAGAACAGAAAATTTTAAAGACTTTGTAATGATTTCATGGCAAGTTCACAAGATGAGGTTTCCAGCATTCAGTTTGGTAAGAATTATCTGAAAACTGTGGCTGCCCTTCACATTACTCTCTCATGTGAGGGTTGAAAGAGACACAAGCCATTTACATAGGTTTAATGGCCACTGCTGCAGTTATACATTTATACCTGTGTGAGCTCACACCCACTCTGGAAGCCTTTTACAATGACACAGCAACTACCAGCCTCTCACCAAGAGCTGAAAAGGCTCTGAGGTCTGGCTTCTCAATGCATTAAGGATCAAATGCAAAGATGTTTGGATGGATCCTTTAGACATGTCAGATGACCAAACCTAACTTCTATTAGTGCAAGTAAGTAGTTAAAAAACTATTCTAATTACCTCGAGTCATCTGCTGTAATAAGCAAATACATAAATTATCAACAGACTATAAGAACACCTTTAATAGTATGCTGGGAAAAAAAAGACTAAGTGGGGGAAAAAATAGAATAATCTATAATTGGGAGAAAAAAAGAAAAATCTATCATCAGATGTGAAATAAAAGCAAGTTGCACTGACAGGGATGAAACCAGCAGGATGTATTTCTTGTACAGATGCACAGAGGGAAATAGGAATTATAGTTGCAGGAAAAAATATATTTTACTCTATTTAAGTCTCAGAATTGATCAATCCAATCTGAAGCACTTGCATGTAATATTTCTCAGTATTTTCAAAGAATTCCCAAAACTGCTTGCTAGTAAAAGTACTTGCTGCTTCTCTGAGAATGTTTTTGTCCTTGCAATACTCACGTGAGTGGATGCTACAAAGCAGGAGCAGGACCAGGAAGACCCACACCCAACGGGTGCCCAAGGGCAGCATCACTGCAATGAAACCAAGAGCAGTAATAGGTATAGGCCCCTGCAGAAAACAAATTATTGATCTTAACTTCATATTTATGGATTAGAGCAAACCTGACAGTTGATTGCTGCACAGAGCAGGACTGCCTTTTTTGCAAGAAAGAGGCCCAAACCCATTGAAAATATATGTGTATATATTGGCAATAAATGATTTTGAAGAAGTTACTCATTTGAAGGGAGTTGAAAGGAAGTCATCTTGTTAACAGAGAGTAGCCAAAAAATTATCTTTCTGAAGTATCTCAGAGCTGGACACCTGGCACTTAAAAAGATCATTTTTAGCTAAAAATTTTAATGTGAGTTCAATGAACATAATCAAGAATGAAGAATGAATAATTTTTGAAAGATTAAAATTGAATTCTAGTTTAGCTCATTGAATTCTTCACTCTTGTCACAATTGGAGCATATGAAGAGCTTTGGATAGCATTTTTAAAAGGTGGTTCAAAATGGTATTAGGGACAAAAATACTTTTAGAAATCCCCATGTGATTCATAGTAATTTACCAGCAGGTTTAAGCTGGGTTTTGTACCTGCAAGGAGCCCCTGATGACTGCTTTGACAGATGCTGTATTTCACTTTGCCTGCCCCTCCTGTTTTACCCTAAAAAGGGCTTTTTTCAATTATTACCACTTAGTTCTAAAGACAGTTTAAACCTAGAGACAATTTGTTAGTACTAGGGAGGGGAGAACCCCATTTTCTGAAGTGCTGCACAGGGAAGAGACTGACTGCATTTCACGTGGATATTGCCCTTTGAAGGGTCAGCTCTTTCTGCACTCCTGCTCAGTGAGGAAAGTTCCCTGCCCTTGGAAGTGCCTGTGCTATAGAGGAATATACAAACGTTCTATCCCATGGAGAAACTACTTTGGTAATGTGAAATTATTTCCTAAGAGGACAGGAATCATGTTTTGCAAGAGACTTATTGAAATTTAATACCATTCATGACAAACGGGGAAAACGAGGGAGAAGGAAAATAAGATAAAATTCTTTTTCTTGCCATTACTTACTTCTTTTGCTGTCTCCTCCAGCCCTGCTTGAGCAGGGCATGAGCAGCTCCCCAGGGTGCAGCAACCACAGACTGGCCCTGACAACCGTGGAACCAAAGCACGTCACAGTTACCACCCTGAGTTCAGGTGCACGGAACAGGATGGAGCAACAGAGGGGCCAGAAAAAGCTCTTTGGGTGAAATTGGCCCCTGCTGAGACTGTTGGAAACCCTCTCAAGTCATCTAACTCACCAAGTTAAAAAAAGTTCATACTCTTATCAGTCACAACACAGAAACATCACCTAATTGAGCAGACCAGGTAAAAGGTAAGAGATCAAAAAAAACCTCAAATCAAAAAGTTCAGTCAGAATGCTTAAATTAGAGTTTCTCACAAACCCCTGAAAGGTGAATTAATTAGCTATTACTTCACCAAATATTTGCACATTTGAAGCACAAATCTGACACACATCTTAGACTTGGAAAGCCAATCATATCCTGGGCTGCATCAAAGGGAACATGGCCAGCAGGTCAAGGGAGATGATTCTGCCCCTCTACTCCACACTCTTGAGACCCCACCTGGTGTACTGCAACCAGCTCTGAAGATCTGGCCTGATTCCAGCTGTGATAGAGTTAAATTTTTCTTTGTAGCTGGCACAGTGCTGTGCCTTGGATTTAGGATGAGACTAATGCTGATAACACTCTGATGTTGTTGCTAAGCAGTTCTTGCTCTCAGTCAAGGACTTTAGGTTCCCCTGCTCTGGCAGGGGGCAGGTGCACCAGAAACCAGGAGGGAGCATGGCCAGGACGGCTGCCTTGGGCTGGCCAAAGGGATATTCCACACCATGGCACATCACACTCAGTATACAAACTGCAGGAGCTGGCAGAGGGACACCAAACTGGGCATTGGTCAGTGTATTGAGCAATTGTATTGTGCAGCTCTTGCTCCTCTTGGATTTCATCTCTCTCACTCCTTTTCATCACAATTATTGTAACTGTGTTCTATTATCTTTCAATTATTAAACTATTCTTGTATCAACCCATGATTTTTGCGTTTTTGTTTCCTCTGATTCCCATCCCCACTGGGAGGGTGGAGGGCGAAGAGAGCAAGGAGTGAGCGAGCGAGTGAGCAGCTACCGGGTGTTGCTGGCTGGAGTTAAACCACAAGTTCCCCCCACATGAAGGACATGGACCTTTTCAAGCTTGTTCAGAGGGTCATGAAGGTGACCAGAGGCATGGAACAGCTCTGCTCTGAAGACAAGCTGAGAGAGCTGGGGTGCTTCAGCCTGGAGAAGGCTCTGGGGACACATCAGGGCGCCTCTCAGTGCCTAAATGGGCTACACAGGAAAGATGGGGAAACCTTTTTTTAGCAGGGCCTGTGCAATAGTACAAAGAGCAACAATTTTAAACAAAAAGATGTTCCAATGAGACTAGATATAAAGTTGAAGTTTTTCACCATGAGGGTGGTGAGGCCCTGGCACAGGTTGCCCAGAGAAGCTGTAGATGCCTTATGCCTGGAGGCATTCCAGGCCAGGCTGGATGGAGCTCTGGGCAACTTGGTCTACAGGAAGGTGTTCCTGCCCAAGGCAGATGGAACTTGATGATCTTTAAGGTCCCTTCCAAACAAGAACATTCTAGGATTCTACCACTTCCTTTTATTAAGGAAAGGCTCTGAAGAGACTGGGAGCAGTGTTTTTAAAATATACAGAAGCCCTAAAGTAAATGCAGATGTCATCAAATCAGCAGTTCCCTTAACAGATGAGCTGCCTAAAGCAGTTGCAGTTTGCTACAACAGCCATCTGAACTGACAAGTGAGCCTGAAAAAACTTACATATTCACATGGGTTTTTCCCCTCATTTCAGCTAATTGCATAATGAGTTTAAAGGGTGGCTCTCTTTAACCTCATTTGTATGCAGCACTAGCTTGCTAAAATAAGCAAAATACACAGTATCCTCAGTTTCATTGTTTCACTCTGCACCCAGACTAGACTCAGCCACTCTCAGCAGCTCCAGTAAAGAGATACCTGGAAATGTCTAAACCCCAAGCCTTCCTTTTCTGAAGCATATGATCTAAATGTGAGATTTTCCATGCTGATTTACCTCACGGAACACTCCAGACAGTGTGATGCATTTCTGACATGGGACTTTTCAGACTGCTAAGAATCACAGAAAATTGCCCCCTCCCGCCCCCCTTTTAAACAGAAGACTGAATTGATTTAACTACATTTAGGAGTGTTGATTTCCCTTGCTGCAGTTGTAGTCTACATCCTAGGCTCAGCCTGAGTGCACCAGGCAAAAAAGCACATCCAAACCCCAGACCATGCCTTAATGTTTGTCCTAACATCTCTTCAACACTCAAGTTCTTTGCATTTACACTCTACATCCATGTGATCATTTTTTGCTTTAAATTAACTGATTTTATTGGAAACCAGTTTCCTAAATGCAGTGCAAAACTGTAAACATTTTTTCCTACTGAATTTTCAGTCGATACACAAAATTACCTATGATTGTTGCTCTTTCTTATAATCCAATTCTATACAGTACTCAAAGCACACAAAAAATACTGCTTTAAAGTCTATTGTAAAGTAATTTTTAAACAATGTAAAAAAAGAATAATCATGGCAAACTGACTCATCTGGGTTTAACAGCAATTATTTCTATCAAACTATTTGAGATGAATGACCTTTGTAACTGTGAAAGCACAAGTGACAGATATGCGATGCATTTTAAAAAATTTGTAGAAAACCAGATTCTTCCCCCATGCAGGCAAAAGATCCACAGTCCTTTATCAAAGACTCACACTGCCAGAGTTGTTTACAGCTGTTTCTGTAAATCACAGCATAAAAATATGAGAAACTCACATTGTGCTTAAGTCTAATGAACCTCTGGCAAGGAGAACCTTGTGATCCAAGTGGTATCTACTCAGAACACGAAGCTCAGGAGGTCTAACCTCACTTTTCCTAACATACATTAAGCTACCTTAATATCTTAACTGTGCAAACACCCCTAGTCACCCAATTTCATGGGTGTGAATGTCTGGAGAAGACTGTGACTGGTATCTTTTAGGATGAAAATCTGTTAAGTTCAAGTGAATGATGAACAAGCTTAGTACACACTACTGTGGAAACAACAAGCTCAGCCTCATCACTTTTTAAAAAATTCTTTTAAGTAGCCACCAGAACCAGCAACACATCTCTCCCACCCCTTAACACAGGTATTCCACTGTAAGTCTTGCTGCTTCTGGGAACAGAAAAAACCTTTAACAATACATAGGATAAAAATATGTAACACCCATCTTCTCTTGCAGATTAGCAGAGAACTTAGCAAACTGAACAGCAGGACTCCTGAAATGACTGAGGAATACTCACTGGAAACTAAATTTTTTCCTTTTAATGTTCAATATTGAAGGGTTTTGCAGGGAAACATACTGCAAGTTCAGGAAAATAAGCTGCCTTTCACAGTAAGTAAGTGCTTGTAGGAAGAAGTAAGGTCTACACTCAGTCCCATACTCAGAGCACTCAATGTCCTTCCTGGACATGGTACACAATATTTGATATTAGGGACAAAGAAGGGCTGAAAAAGCTCCTCAGTAACTGATTCAAATAACTCCTGTATTCATGAAACTAAACCTAGTATCTTCTTGAACTCATGAGTGCTCATAAAGAGATTTTTATCTGCTTAAAAAAAAGCTGAATAGAGAGATTTTTTTCCTTGACAAAGTTTTAATAACAACTCTGAATATCTTAACTCCCCACCCATCATTAACAAAAATGCATTCAGTAAACAACAGAAACACAAACTTTCTATTTTTTTCAGCATTTGTTAATTCATAGGCTTTGAGTTCAACCTTCCTGAATTCAGACTTTGGCATGATTCACAAATACCTCTCACTCTTTCAAAGAACTTTATTTTAAAAATAATTTTAATTCATTAGACCGTACTTTATAATAGTTACCAATAGGACGGACCTGAACTCAAGCATCAGACATTTGTTGCACTTTCAAGTTTTGTAACAACATGACTTTTCAAAATAAAAGTGTACATTTAGATTCACAGGTTAATTTGTTGAAATTTAATAACATCTAAAATCACTGGAATATGAACTGAAAGGGATATATGTGAAGTATACAAATACTGAAAAAGGTCATAACCCCAAAACCCACGTGGAAATGGAATGCAGCCAATTAGTCAGACTCTGGTTTAGGAATTTCACATTTACCTGGGTTAGCACCTTAGTGAACTCAACCACTGAATGTGAGAAATGAGTGCATGAAGTGTGACCACTCAACAGGTACTGTACCATTCCATGAGGAGATTGTGTCTTCTTGAGCATTTTGTGCTGTATTTTTGAGATCTGGTAATATCTGAGACTTTTCTAAAATGTGTAAATAAACAATGGCTACAGTTAAAGTCTAAACAAAGAAATACTTCCTACTTTCTGTCAGTTGAGATTTTTTAAAGCAATCATTCATAAGGATTGCATCAACATCAGTTAGCAGAGGAAGATCAAACTTTATTGAAACTGCTTGCATACAAAATATATTGCACTATAACCAAACAAATGTCAACATAAAATCCAATCTGTTGTAGCTAATATGTACAGAGAATATTGCCCAAGAGCAGTTACATTACAAGGTCAGTCTACCTTGGTTAATTATCTACAGTATTTTAAACCAAACAGCTTACAGATGATGTGTGCAAGGTACCAATTTCTGTTTTCAAATACTATACATTCCCAAAATAAATAACTAGAAATCAACATTAATGTTTGGCAATACTTTTTAAGACATTTTTATATTTGTTAAATCATGTGCAGTTCGTTGCCAGTTTTAGTATGCTCACCTGTATGCAAGGAAAAAAAAGAATGAAGAAAGCAAAGAAACAAAACTCACAAAATACATCAGAGGCAAGGTCAAGTTTGTACAATTCTGTACATAAACAGTGGCTCTCCTTCTGGAGAAATCTGAACAAAAATGGACTAAAATGAAGGTCCTTATGCAGTTGTGCCCAGTAAGTTTAACATGTGATCAGAAATGAAAGAAAGCACAGCTCCTCCCACCACTTCCCACCCTTCCCTGGTGTACAGCTGTACTTTGCATCAAATTCTGTGACACCTTCATATTGGCTGGTAATTAGGACCCTGCAGCTCAAAATATGAAGAACTTTTATTTTACCTTCAATATTTCAACTACTGTATCTGTAGTTGCCAGGGCATAACATGTGGTGACTTTCTTCTTACCTCTCCTGAAATAGCCCCCAAATTAAAAACAGCAATTCAAAAATTTTGGGAGGATGAAAACCATCAATGCTTTAGGCTGGTCATCTGGCCAAACAGCAGGCACCCATTACTAGCTTGTGAACATGTTACACTTGTTCCCTCAGTAACAATGAATTTTTTAGTTTTCCACAATGGAAAGATTTTTTTTTTAGGTTTTTTTTTTAAAAAAAAGCTCCTGTACTGCCTACAAAGAAAAAAATTACACCCCTTTTTCAATAACACTATTTGCCAAATCTTCAGTGCAAAATAAATTTCCTATTCTTATAACTGCCTAACTGAATGTTTATGTAAGGAAAAAATTATGGAAAGCATGCACTTGTCTATAAAGTACTAACGTCTGACAAGGATTGCTACATATATTTTACATTTAGTGTTACCAACTCATCTTCCCTGATTTCTGCATCCAAATATAATATTCCTACCTGCCAAGATATAAAAAAGGCACAGATCATACAACTTTTTTGCTAATGAAAATGACAATTGTTACATCACACAGATTTCAGGGTCCACCAAAATATTGAAAAAGGTGGACCAGAATGTGAACTGACACAGGACATAAAACGACATAGCATTTCATGAAGAACTGGTAAGTTAGATTGAAAACAGAAGCCAATTTGATTACTGCAAACACTATTTATTCTGAAAATTGAAATTGAGCAGTGAATTTGACCCGATGTGTTAAAATGGTACAACTGAACAGAAAGTTTACCAATGCACAGCTCAGTATTTTTAAAACAAACAAAAAAGAATCTTTCATCTTTTGAACTGCAATATGTACTTGGAAGCGATTTTCAGAAGTTCAGGTATTTTTATGCAAATATTTGAATAACTTCTTATTCTGAAAACAACTGCATACTGTTGATGTTAAAAAAGGCTAACAGAGAACATATGTTCATTTCATGCCCTGCGCCATCTTGCCTACTATTTTGTCTTTGGCCTAACAAGTTTCTCTAACATGGAATAGGAATTACTGAAACAGTATAGGAAGTATGACTTCAGAGTTATGCAGTTTAGGGGACTCCGTTGACCAGCGGCTGCTGAGCGTCCGCGCTGTCCGTCTTCTCCTTCTTGGGGTTCCGCTCCTTGCCCGTGCGCAGCCGGCTGCCTTCACTCGAGGTATTCTGTAAGGTTTTAGTGTGGACACTCCTTTCATTATTGCAGTCAATTCTGATCTGGAACAATTCACAGTTATACAAAGCATTCTCCTCCTTTCCTCCACCCGTGGGTGCTCTCGGAGCAGCAAATAGTGCCAGCCCCTCATGGCTTTGTTAAATGTATCCAGCTGCAGGGGAGGGTGAAAATTCTTCTCTGTTCAAAAAATGCCACATACCTGTGAGCCAAAAAATCCTCTGCCATCTACCTAGCCTTTGCAGCTAAGAGAAAAATTTCCAGTTTGTTTGTGCACAAAAGAGTTGAATTAGTATCAGATGGATCTCTGAAACATTATTTCAACTTCTAGTAATTCAACTTCCTACTCTTTATACGCAAAAAGCCCCCAAATGACATAGCGTCATTCCATGGCAACATCCTGAATCTCAGAATCTACTCATACCTTTTTTGAATCTGAAAAAAAAAATCCATTTAATACACCCAAAAAACTTCTGCAGCCTTTTTAAGTGGTCATAAAAAAATTCAAGAGAGCATGTTGAAAGCATATTTTTATGCTTGCAAAGGAGGCAAATGCTTATTCCTTTACATGTAACATGATTTTTGCAACTTGCTCAGCCAGATCTGAACAACATGCAAGTCCTTATTTTCTTATAACATGTCACTGCATCCAAATCTTGGAGCAACAGACAAAACCCCCCATAATTTAAGTGCCTTATGTATTTTTTCAGCACCACATTTCCTCACTGCCTCCTTCAAACTTGGTAAGGTAATTACTATTTAATTATAAAACTCACATGGCCATTATTTATTTTTTGTTCTGCCAAGTTAATTACTTGCATTTCACATGCCTATTCAATTACTACACCTTTAAGTTCAGCACTTCCATTTCAAAAACTAAGCATCTGGTCACTTATTCTGTTTTGTCCCTTTCTTAACCAGGTTTTTAAAAAACTAGCCAAGAGTCACCTTCATGTCCCACTGGAACCCTGACTGCTGGTACCACCACCCAGAGGCAGCAGCTTGCAGCTGCTCAGTGTTTCTTCCTCCCAGCTTAACTCCTCCTATGCAGTAAGAGATGGTGGAAGGTTTGCAAGCTACCACTTACAGCAAGGACAGTTTCCATGAGGGGAAATTTAAAATATATACATAAGGTATCAACTTGATAACTTCATGAAACAAAGCATTTGAAAAAATGTAGAAATATCTTCATAAAAAGCTTAAAAATATTTAAGGTTACAAGCTATTTCAAACCTCTTACTTAAAAAGTTTCTTGATGTGAATTTTAAACTTACTTTCTAGACTGAATAGCCTTCAATTACAAATGTTTCATTTAATAGCGAAGGTAGATTAAACTTCAGAAACTTTCTTACTCTGAGGATTCTGGCTACAACACACTCTCTTTATATAGTGTTAAAGATTTTCTTCCCTCAGGTACATAGAAGATAGACAACAACACACAACACAGCACAGCAAGAAATAAAAGCTAAAACCAAAGCGCTAGTAAGAACAGAGACTGAAATCAAGCTGGTTAGTAAATCTTTGGGACTTGTCATCAGTTTTTCACCAGAGGTAAACAGCATTAAAAATTGGATCTTTACACAGCTTGATATATTTAGAGTCCTGAGCATCTGTGTCAGTTGGTAACATAACTTTTGTAGATGTGATTAGGGAGTCAAAGAATATGGAATCACAAGGCTACAGTGTCACTCACAGCTGAAGACTCTACTGTTAGTATAGGACACAATGCAATTTTAGCTTACAGACTTCCCACATGAGCAGAGTTACCTCAAGAGACCCGTCCGCTGTCCTCCCTTTTGCCTCTCTTGAGTTACGCTGACGGTTGTCTGTTCGCGACTGTTCATCATTGCCTGGAAGGAGAATTAATCCACCAAGTTGTTCAACAAAGACATCATCTTCTGCCACTTAAATTTTACACAAGCACAGTAGGCAATTCAGAATTTTCTGGCTCATGAACAAGTATTATGACTAACATTTAACAACAGCTCTTAAACTATGGGCCAGGAATCACTAAAGAAAATGTTCTCAGGTGATAAGGCAGACAAAACCTCATTGTTTAAAGCCACCATAGTTAAAAAAACAATGACTAGTGACTGGAAAAAAAACATTTCTCAAAATTATTAACCACAGAAGAGAGGTACACAATCAATAGTGTTTAATACCTTCACATTTTTCAATGGCTTATAAGCTTCCTAAATTATACATTATCATCTTATTATGCAGCACCCATATGTTGAAAAAAAAAATTCAAGAAATAAGCAGAGTTGCAGAATAAAGTATTTTAACCAATAAATCTAATGGAACATCATATGGTCTTGTATATATATTTAACTTTTTAAAGTTATCCCATCTTACTTTTGCCTGGTCCTTTCCATTGAACACATAAATTACAATGTTATCCTGTTCCATGAAAATCAAATACAAGAAGATGTGAATATAGACAGCTGAATGAGTAATACAGATTTTAGAACATTTTTCTGTATCTACTGACAAACTAGAATTTGATTCCTTGATGTCCATCTGTGATGGACAAACTCGAGCCAAGACCCATTTTAGGAAAAAAAATGATAGTGAAAGCTCCCGCAAAAATAAAGCAGGTCAAAAAGAATTTTACCCCTCTGCTCAATGCTCAACATATTTGAAACAAAATACTCCATTTAAAAGACTGACAAGAGAAGTCAGGAGAGGCCACCAGGTGGGGAGTTGGAGCAGACGAGGAAAGGAGCAGCGGGCAGAAGGGAGTTTGCTTTAGGATTCCCTCACTGACAGCCGTTTCCAAAGGGAGTCTGGTTTACCTTTGAATCCTCCGCGGCCCCGCCCGCCCTGGCCTCGGGCGCCGCCGCCGCGCCTCCGCCCGTCCCCCCTGCGCAGGTAATTGTCCCGCTCCTCCTCTGCCGGGGCCGCCGACCAATCGCTCAGCTCGTCTCTGTGATCAGACTCTGTTTCAGAAGCATTTGATGCTTCAGAATTAGTTCCTATCAAGAGGATGAAAAAAATCCAAACACGCCAGTGTAGCTTAGCATGAAATTACTATAGTAGAACGCAAAATGTATATATTTATATTTTTTCTTTCTTTTTTTGTTAATAGACAGTTTTGGGATGTTTTTGCTCTGTAACATACATAATACAGAAAGGTACATAATATATATTACTTCAAAATTCAAGACAAACTAATAAAAATTAGTTGTTGTTTAAGGCTAAATAATTAAGTGTGCCACATGCTTAAAATTGCTGTTATCAGTATATCAATAGATTACTGAATATACTACAAAATGTAATAAAAGTCTAATAAAACATAAGTTTAATAGACTAGACTCCTTCGTATTTCTACAACTGGAAGTTGTGAATATAACCTGTCCTGTCTCCTCTCACCACTGCAATTCATCTATGAAAAGAAAAAAATTCCATCAAGAAACAGCCTGTAAACAGACTAAAAAAGCAGAGAACAAAGTCAAAATGCTAGAAATGTATCAAATCAAATAAATGGCCATTGCGATTTTTCCAATTAACAGATCACCTTTATTGACAAAAGCTGGTTCTTTCCCCATTTTTTCCTCCCATAACCCACATTATTAGCAAGGTGAGTTTACATCTTCTAAAAACATTAATTTTGTATTATGCAGAATGTAAGCTAAGATTTTCTTACAAAGCTCACACTACAGGCCTTTCAGTCAGGACAAACACCATCTGACCTACATTATGGATAATGAAGTAATAGACTGCTCTGAAGAAGCACAATCTGGAAAATTATTCATTAATGAATTATCTAAGGTTTCAAAGAGTAACACATTGTTTTGGTGACTATGGTCTTCTATTAAAAACATAAAAGTTAAATTTAATATGAAGAAAATAGCTTTCCTGTAAATTGAGCTCCACCGTATTTTCACCTATAAATATTTATATTAGGATAGACTCACACAGGCTTAAATGAAAACTGAGACTTCATTGTCAGGAATTGTTCAAAATATAGATAAAATAACAATCCTTGCCCTAAGGAGTTAGGGAATAACTAGATATGCTCCATAATGTAGAAGACAGAAGCATGCTGTAAGAAGCAGGAACTGCATGGAAATCAGCGTAGATTACAGGAAAGCACTACACTTGGAAGTACTTTCTTACAGCATAAAGCTCAATATCATCTTCAAATATTAACACTCAACAGTAACTGCATTTTAAACAGCTCTAAGTCCAGTCTTTTCCAAGAAGTCTTAAGACCAGGAGGCCTCCTTGAGAAGTGCAGGTGTCCCTGGAGGCACCTACCTGAAGCATAGCCTGGCCCACGCCGGCTGTGGCCGCGGTTCCGGTAGGGGCGGCTGCCGCGGCCGAGGCCGGGCCCGTCGTCGGTCGTGTACCCTTTGTCCTTGTCCGGGCGGTTCGAGGGGGGCCTGGAAGTGGCTCCGATCTGTCGCAGTTGCTCATCAATTTGCAATCTTTCCAAACGCAGCTGGTCCACTTCCTGTGCAAACACAAGCCCAGCAAGTCATGTACCATCACTATGTAACCATCTGCATGTGCACACATGCAGGTCTGAGAAAGAAAAATCACTGAAATATTGCAACTGATCATCTGTTTAATACTCAAACAGCAACTCAGCTTTGAGAATAACTTGTTTGACAGAAAGACTTTCAGATGTTCAAATCCATGTGCTACCAACACAACTTTTCCAGTGGCACAGTTGATAAGTTTAAGTTTTTATCAAGAAAAAGCACTCAGATCAGGACACAAGCTCTTTACACTGCTGCACATAACAACATAAAAGTAATTTACAATTCTGATGTAACAGTATTGTTCCATAAAAAGGCACTCTGCTGTTAAACCCTACACAATGATAATGAACAGTATGAGGAAGCATAAAAGCATAGAGAGAAAAGTAACTCAGGCACAGAGGCATCAGCACGCAGCACCCTCACCATGTACAACTGGGTAAAAGAGATACAGCAACACATATTCAGAGAAAAGGGCAATCCCCTTTCTTTTTCTTAATTAGGGAGAAATCTATTGATAGAAGTTTAATTCTGACACTGCATCCTCTGCAGGTCACCTAGCCCAGCCAGGACCTTGCTAAGATGCTGTGGTACTCAGGAATGCACATCAGTAACTTGGTGGATAGCTTTTCACTCCCCCTTAAAATGTTCCCTAACTCAACCTTCCTTTAGGAAGACTAAGACTTCTTGCTCCAGACTCTCCCATTGGTATCAGTGGTTGATGTTCCTTAGGACAAATCTTATAAATAAAAAAAACCAAAACTGAAGATGACATTCAGCACCTCATCCTTCCTGTTTGTGAGCACGTTTCCTCCTCCATCGAGCAGCAGGCCTGTATTTTCTCTGGCATTCATTTTGCTGCCAATATCTCTGCAGAAGCTCTTCCTGTTCCCCTTCACAAACCTTGCCATATTCAACTCCTGATGGACTTCAGCTTTCCAAACTCATCCCTGCCCACACAAACTGTGGTTTTATACTCCATCTGATTCACCTGTCCTTACTTTACTTGTATCCTCATTTTTTCTATACTAATTTAGCCACAGGTTTCTTGTTGATCCCTGCAGGCCTACTGTTACTTTTGTGTGAACACCTGCATATCAAGATGGACTACTCTTGAGCTCAGAGAAGGTGATGCTTTAAGAGCCGCTCCTCCAAACTTGATTTCCTTCCAGGAATGTATCCTATGAGATTCTTCCAAGCAGATCCCTGAACAGGCCAAAGTCCACCTTCCTGCAGTCTCAGGCTGTGAATCCTGGTCTAAGTCTTTCCTCTCAAGATCCTGAAAATTCACTACAGTCATTCCAGCCAAGTCTGCTTTCTTGTTTTTACACACAAAGAAATCCATGACTCTGAGCCGATTCAGTACATTTGATGTTGATGCACTATTATGTATCTTTTACAAAAAGTTTCCTTAATAATCTTTGCCTGGAGGCATAAAAACATGAAAATCTTAGAGGAACAGGTCTGTCCCACTTCTTGTCAGTGAACTGGAGGACATTATTCTGAATCATAAGGCAACAGGCCACTAAGATAACAACATTTTCTGGTTTTATGTTTAATGGGATGAGAAGGCCAAGATAAAACCTTAGAAGTAAGAATCTATCCAGTAGTTATCACAGACTGATGAACACTTACGTGTGACCTTTGGTTCAGGAAGGTTTAAGAGCACTAAGACAAAGTGACCATAGTTCATGATGAACTGATCAATTTAAAACAAAATTGCTGAGCTATTCAAACACTTCCCACTACCATGTCAGTGCCCATTTAAGTACTGACTCACATGCAAGTATGCCCTTTAGGCAGCCAAAGAAGTTTAAACCAGAAATATCTTTTCAAATCATAGCAAGCATGCAAGAGATGAACTTGATTTTTAGTATTAGTTTTCATCTGGTTCTTCTCTGCCTCTGCCTTGTGACAGCTGCAGAGCTGCTGTACCTCTGCTCCAAAACACTGACAAAAGCAGGGTTAAAAGGTAAAGTGACTGAGTTGATAGGAGAAGTTGTTTCTTCTCTTGACTTCTTTGATTACCTCTATTAAAAAGTGTAACAATGTACAGAAATTTTAGCATTCTAAAAGATGCACTGATGGCTACTGCACTGACTGGACATAAATCATGAATGGTCTGAAGGCTTCAAAACAGATGCAAGACTTTATTTAATTAAATGAACTCAAAGCTGTCCCTACTGTTAGATCTGGCCCTGCCATTGAAGACTGGGCACCTGGCCACAACCACAGGCAAAAGTAACTATAAGCAACAACATGGGATATTTTTTGCTCCCTATACAACAGACCACTCATCACAGACTACTGGGGAAGTTATGGAGCCAAGAGGCAAACATATAAAGCTGAGTTGCCTACAAAACATGCTCAGGTATGAAATGTCAATTCATTACAGAAACAGTCATTTAGCATTTTTGCATTAAAACAAATGCCCACTCTATACAAGATTCTGCATGGAAGGCTGTTTGCTCTGCAGTTGCACGAAGGACTGACTACTCTTTCATATATAAAGCTGGCAGCACGTTTTGACAGATTTTTTAATTTTCTTACTTTTCTATAATTTGCATCCTGAAAAAAGTTGTCATCCCACTCTTTAGACAAATTATTCTTTTAAAAACATTTCATTTTCAGACAGAGAACCTGTTATAATACTAACTGGTCAACAATCTCAGGACCTGAACAGTTAATCATCATCACACTGTTACATCCCAAGTATTGATGGAAAAAATCAGTGGTAAAGCAGCATCATTATCCTCACCTTTAAATAATTAAGATGATAATCCAGAAGAACAGTTGCATTAGTGATGCTATCCTTGGTTCCTACAAACACAAATGGTACCATGCCCTAAAACACAGAAACAATAGGCTTTGGTTATTGATAAGGTATTGAATGCTGAATTAGGTATTCAATTCAAACTACTGTAAAACCTGAATACAATTCTTACACCATGAATAAGCAAAAATGAAAAAGTGAGACAACAGTATATTTTAATTCTGGTATTGACTACACCACGTACTCTAATTCCCTTTATGCAAAGAGCTTTTTTCAATAGGCAGATTTAGATCATTTGCATCACAATGTAAATATTTATTTTTCTGAACAAGTGAAAAAGAGTCAATTTAGAACACTTTATGTTTTCCCCCTTCAAAATAATACCACCTTTGCTGACTGCATGCATTCTCTCACACCAGCTCCTTTTGGTCTACCTTTGATCTTTTAAAAAAGTAAATCAAATTAACATTCTGTCACAAAACAAAACCTGATCCTTCTTGAAGATCTATACAGCTGTAAAAAAAAAAGCCAAAAAATATTCAAGGAAGAGTTAGTACTTCAGGTGATGATTTCTAACTTACAGTTCTTCTACCCTTCAAGCACATGAAGTGACTCAATAAATACATGGAAAATACAAATCTGGAAATTTGAAGTCTGAAATTATGACACTGGGAGACAAAACACCCAAAGATTAACTTAGGCAGCCAAAGCAGGTGAAAAAAAAAACCTATCTAAAAGGTTCCACTGATGTGGAAAACAAAGTAAACCTTAGCAACAGAAGGACAATTGTTGCAGTGTGATGCAGTTCCCTGTTTTAGCTGTCCCGATCCTTTCCCAGGTGTGATAATACCTTCTCCCTTCCCCTCTCCCTGCCTCCTGCTGAGAGCTGTCCGTCAATCTCAGTAGGCCAGCAAGGCCATCGTCTGATCGGCAAAGTTCACAAGATGCCTCTCAGCCCTGGGGACAATTGGCCTGTCTAGGTGTCATTGTCCCCTGAGACTTCCTCCCTCCTACCTGGTTGGTGGCATTTCTACCCCTTCCCTCCCCCTGTCCCTGGAGCTTAAAAGGATGCTGAGACCATGTGGTCGGGATTCTGTGGAGCTGAAGATTCAGAGATCAGTGACCCTGGAATAAAACTCTGGATTAAACCCTCCGCAGAATCCGTCTCCTTTTTATCTTCACCTCACCTAAAGCTTCTCCATCAGAGGTAATATCTGAATTCCTGCTTGTCTGGACTTGTCTAAGTGCCTAGCTGCAACATACAGCCAGCCAAAGGTGTCTCTGAGGTGAAACACAACTGCTGCCGCCGCTGGCCAAGCAGCAAGGCCCAGAAGAGCCCAGGCACATTCCACCCAGTAATATTGGGATATTATTCCAATAGACAATTTCTACAGCAAAACCTCTGACACTCAGCCAGGTCCCTGCAGCATTTCAGAGGTGTGAGTGCAGCCCACCAAGGCCAAAGGAGTGAACCTGACTGTTCCAGCAGCTGCAGCACCTGGGCAGAAGCTTCACTGTGGACTGCAGAGGTTAAGCTGAGCATCTCCAACACTCAGCTGCTGAAGCCCATGCCACTGCAGACCAGAGCCTGGCACACCTGCTGATTATCTCAAATATTGTTCTGCTATCTCATCATTACCTCTAAAGAAGCCTTTAATTTTCACTGTGCACACACCCTATACAGAACTGCATTCCATAGGAAGGTTTGTTGCAGAAGTGAAATGATTTGAGACACTAATGTCTTAAAAATTAAAAGCACACTATGCTGAGATTGCCCAGGAGTGGCCAGTCTATAATTTGTCTCCCCTTTTAAGGTTGTGTTTGGTTTTCTTGCCCCCTCCCTTTCTTTTACAGGCAGAGAACTTACATTAGACCTTACGCATCTACATTAAGTAACCAGGAAAAATAATATATACACAGTCCTCTAGTGCTAAGGAACCTCAACATTAACACTGACTTTCATAGGCATTAAAAATTCTTTAGCCACAGGCATTGTTGACTGAAATGTTTTATTATCTGGGGTATTTTAAGTTTCATAAATATTTTATACAACCTGATAAAGAGCAGTGAAATTTCTACTAAACTGGCATTAACTAGCTCACAGTATCAATTATTAAACGATGACAAGACAAATGATTTAAGAGGGCATTTAAGGAAACGGCTTCTGTTGCTTCTGGCAGTGGATTCAAGGTATAACAATGCCAGCTATTAAGAATATGAGCTGGTAACCATATCAAGCAATTTCAGCCATACAAAAGCAGCAAAGTGCTTATTTATTGAACCTTATTTTTGTCTTCAAAGCAAAAGTACCTATGTTCAACTTGGCTGCAGAGAGGGAAACTGAGCAGACTTTACATGCATACTAAATTCAGATATAAAAGTAATATATATTAGTGTAACAAACAGTACCTATCTCATTTTAAAATATGAAAAGCCTGAAGATAGCCTGTTATAATATAATGGGATGTATAAAACTGCACTTTAAACTAATGGGCAGTATTCTAACATCTCTGTCACATAAAAAGAACCAAGTGCTGTATTAAAATTTAATTGAACTACTGTTCTACTACAAGAAGAAGGGCTGCAATATCCACACTTACATATGGAAAGATTATTTGGATTTTATAGTTGAAATAAAGCTGCATTCAATTTACAAGTACCAACTCTTACCTATTAAAGTCTGATCTCAGGTTTCTGTATTTCACCTGGCATGACACAACTAACATGTGAAGCAGTGCAAGCAATGCCAGTGTTAGAAATCTCATTAACAGGTAAAGCAGAAGTATGAATGCAGAGCTTGACAGGTAAAAAAACCTTTCAAGATAATCCTTAAAAGCTGCATTTTGGACAGAAAAATGTAAGCAAATCAGCTTTTTCAAGTCAGATTAAAAAAAAAAAAAAAGCCAGACATAGTCCCTGCAGCCATGAGTACTGGCTCTTTTACCCTTCTGTGATTCTCTAGCCTGCAGCAATAGCAGCACCCTCGTGCTTATTAAACTAATTCCATTTTATGCTGCAGGAATTTTTCTTTAGAAATTAAATACGACAGACCAGTGAAATCTTTAAGTCTAAATATTGACAATTTACCTTTTCAGACAGATGTAAAACTAGTAGAATAGTAAAAAAAACCCTCAGTTAATTGCTTAGCCACTCTGTATAGAAAGATGGAAATTGGATTGTGGATTTCCACTAAGTCCTACAGTGATAAAACAGCAGAGGAAATAACTACTTAAGCAAGAACATAAGAAACCACATTTCATAGCTTATCCAAAGTGCAAAGGTTCTTAGCTGGTACATATTTGGATTTTGAGGTAAATGAAAGGCAGTTCAGTTTTCTTTAAGCACATTTCACACCTGAAACTGCAGGAAGTCTTTTTGCATTGAGATGTCAAGACCTTCATGCTGTAAGATTTTTGGCATACCACAACCTTGCCCCTCAATGCAGCCCCACACAGAAGTGCCTCAAATGACAATGTTTGAGACTTCCTTCAGGCCCTTTGCAAGGCTGACAGCCTTCCTGTGCAAACCTGGGATTTCACAGTGCTCATGCTTGTTTTTCCTTTAGGTTATAATTTACAGGCTCTTGTGAACCTAGGTAGTATTTTTTAAAAGCAGAGATTTAAGATAAAGCACAAGTTTTTCATTTCAACAGAACAAACTTCCAACGAAAAATTAAACCAGGTAAAAAGCTAAGAAATCAAACTCAAAGAAGACTAATGAATGAAACCAGCAAGTTTCATATATATGGATTTACAGCCTAGCACATGCTGGGAAATGTCATTGCTTCCAACAGGAACAACACGAAATCTCTAAGAAGGTGCACCACCAATAAATTTCACAAAGCATTTTTCTAAAATAGAGAAGCCAAATTTTTATAAAAATGTCCCTCAGCATTAACAGAAAAGATAGAATCCATCAGAAAACACATTAATCAACACTTTATCTTACCACTACAAAGATAAAAGGAAGAATTTATTTTATCATTGGGTAGAACATAACCAATTAACAAAAAGAAAAATTAAATTAACTGAAAACATACCTCTTCTTGTGGAATATTTTTATCATTTTCAGCCTCAATTCTCACTCTTACAACGCCGGATTTGTCCACTATCTCCTGAATCAATTTTCCATTTTTTCCTATTACTTTTCCTACAGAAAGAACATACAGAACATTCAACTTGAGAGTACTGCTGTACTCTAATTAGACAAGACTATTTAAGTACCAGGGCAAGAACTTGATCCTCTACAACAAAGATTTAGCTAACAAGCCACAAAGTAAAATGTCCACAAAAGCTTGTGGTGTTAACTTACAAAACACATTGATCACAGAAATACTCAGTGCCTTGAATGCTTATTTGGCTTTGCTTTGGTAGGTTTGAAATAACTTCAAAAATTACAAAGATTTCTGTTTGCATTTAAAATATCCAATCAAAACAAACAAAAATAATTTTACAGTGCCTTAACATCTGCTGGAACTACTTCTTGTGTAAGCAAAACTTAGTTCATTTACAAAATCTTAGTTGATCAAATACTACCAAAGATACGGTCTGAGGCAGATGTAAAATTCTCTAAAACTGAGGTTTTCAGACATTTTTGCCAGCAGTTTATAATTCACTAAAAAGTCCAAGGTAAAAAATGGAAATAAATTATACTCCAATGCCAGTAATGCAGACATGTATCTTCTGAAGCAGACATTCTACTGCGAGACAAGGAAAATGAAAATTTAGCTCCCTCCCATCTCAGCAAAACAACATGCTACAAACTGGCAGGAAAACCAAGCTGCCTGGGACATGGTGAGGGAGGACACATCCTTCAATCACAGCTTTCAAGAAAAGCTTTGTGTTTCAATTTTTCTGATGTATTTGCAGAAAATATGACAAAATACGCCCAGTAAGTTCCTCCTCAATGACAAAGGCTGTTCTGAGTGTCAAAAGCTACTTCTGAGTACTTCATCTGAGAACTTTATTTCATTATATATTACTGGCAAATGGAACAGCACCTTACTAATAAATGTAAAAAAAGCCTTGGTAATGATTTAAAAAATAAATCACTCAAAACTTCCACAACTTACATCAGTTACTCCAATCAAAGCATTTGTGAGGATTTGGGAACACCCACAAACATTTTCAAATAAAAATGTCTATACAGTCTTTAAAAAATAAATAACATCTTGGGTGGGTTTTTTCTTTGTTTGTATTTTTTTTCAGTTTTAATTTTTAAAAATATAATTAAATAGAAAAAGGCGGTTGTTTGCATTTTCTTCAGACGAAAAAGTATCGGTGTATATATATATATCTATCTAAAAAAGCCTTCTGCATTTTTAAAGCAAATTACTAGGAATTTTCAGACATAACATAGGGTTCAGCAAAAGTTATATTCTAAAGGATCCATGTCAAGAATTAAGAGTAGAAATGAAAACCTGCCAAAAAAATATAATTGCTAAGTTCTAAAGAGAAACAAACTTTAAGACCTCACATTAAAATAATTATGGCAGCTTATCATTTTCACTTATCACCAGTAAATCGGGGAAATAAGGAACAGAAAACTGCTTTTAATCAATTCCAGAGCTGAGCTGCCACATTCCTTAGGACTTGCCCTGCTGCAGAATTTCACACTGCTTCAACACCAGCTTTCATACACTCCCTGACAACCTATTAAAGCATTTGCTTTCAGGGCTACGTTTTACCATAAAGTGTCTTCTCTGCTCTTTTCTAATCTACTGAATGAAATAATGTACTTTTATTTTGCTTTGTAGCATCAAAAGGTCATTAAAAGACTTCTCCACATATACAAGGGCTGCATGTGTTTTTAAGGACCTTTTTAATTGTTTGGCAATGGAAGTATTTTAAATTTTCTTCATCACAGATACCTAGTTCATCTCACAGTGCTGCTTCTAAACATCTCTAAAAGGACAGGGGAAAAAAACCAAATACAAGTCAAAGAAATTATTCAAAATATACTAGGAAAATTTGAGACTGCAAATTCATCTCTTCTACAGCTGAACTACTCTCTGGACTTGTTTGGGGGAAGCAGATAATTCTCTGGCTCAATCCAGAAATTATTCTGCCTTGTACTTTAACATCAGCACATTGCTTCCAGCTCAGTGCAGTTCTCAGAAGGCATTTTTCCTTACTATCACAGAGACAGCCTCCAGAAATGACTTACCTACTAAATTCCTTGGGACTTGTATGACATCTTCAGCAAATTCAAGGTAACTTCTTGCCTTTTTCACCGCATCTTGATCCTACAATATAAAGAAGTGTAAGAAACAAGACACATTTCCCCAAGGTTTTTGTTTGCTTGTGTCTTTCAGGTATTTTCTGAAATGATAAAGAAGGGAGCTCACCTCTCCATAAATATGGAATGTACAAGTATCTTCATCAAGATCAATGGCAGTCACTCCAGGGACTTTTCTGGCTTGCTGAATATTAGCACCATGAGTGCCAATGGCCAAACCCATTAGGTCTTCACGTACTACAAACTGTTCATGGAACCGGGATGCAAGTTGCCTAGAACTCTGAAGAAAAATCTAATGTCAGCTCATTTTGATTGTCTCTTCAGCACACTGGAGAGAGAAATCAACATAAATTTCAAGTCTATTTTTCAATCAGGTGCTTAGCCTACTTTTTATTTACTCAATCCCTTTACTGCACTTATTTTAGCTTCAAAACCACCAAGGAGTCTCCTTCAGAAATGTTTTAAATATTAACATAAGGCTGGCCTCTAGCTGTGTTGACACCTCCATTCTGAATTACCCTTTAACAGCTACAGCTATCAGGTGTTATTAGGTAAGACAGCACTCATAAGGTAGTGAAACAGTAACTGTGGTGATTATTAAAGCAAACCTTATGATCTCTGAGAAAAAAAAACTGCACCAATTTCAACAGGTGGGTGAAACTGTAATAACTCAATGACTGACACAATTATATATAAAGCAGAGCAGCTGTGGATATCTACAGCACTTTAAAAAAATTAAGAATCTGTGCCTATGCATGACAACACAAAAACTGTTTGAATTCAGAGAACAAATATGTTCAGAATTTCATCCAGGAATCACACATCTACCCAGGCAGAAGGGTCATACTGAGCACTCACAAGTGTGAGCATAACAGAACACAGGAAAGGAACAATTGTTTAATGCATTGTGGGAAGATAGAGAATTTCCAACTGTGATAATCTATTAAGGAAGGAGTGTTTTGCAAGGAAGAAACAAGATAAAAGCCAAGATATATAATCCTGTCCATGTTTCTGCAATGAATTGAAGCTGTAACTACTGTCAAGACATACATTAGCACATTTCAAATTAGTAGTTTAATGTCAGCAAAATGAGACCCTACAGATGTTGAGAAAACATCAAGGAATTGCCCACAACAAGCCCTATACTGTTCCAGCTAAACTGGTACTGTTTTCTGAACTGCTCCTGCTTAAAGTGGTTGGTAAATATCCTGTGCTAAATCACTTTTTCAAAGAGCTGGTTACAGTAGATAATGGTGTAAGTATCCAAGTGTTATGAAATACTTCAGATACTCTGAGAGCACCATCAAGTACTTCAGTAGCTACATTACAGACAATTTGGAAAGCAAAAGTTATTTTTAATTGCTCACATTTCCACTTCTAACAGATAATCCAAATGCTGATTCACTAGCTGACATTTTTTATAGACAGCCAAATAAGAGGAGAGAACAAGATGACCAAGACAATGATCCATTATTAACTATCTACAACATGTGGAAAAGATGACGCTACATCATCAGTGAGGACCTTGGCTTTGACAGTCAAACCAGAGATTTTCTGCCTGCACTAAAACATCATCAGCTTTTCTGCAAATTATTACAAAGTGTGCTCAATTTAAACATCAGAAATTCTGTATTCTACTTCCCTCCAATACATTAAGAAACATCTATGCAAATAATGTATGAATACCTACACAGCAGCCAGAACGGAGTTCCACTTAGATCCAGTAAAATACCAACCAGAACTTAAAGCACTTGTCATTTCAGGCTTTTTAGTATGTGAAAGACACCCAAAACAGCTACATCATACCCACTGGGAAAGAATGTAAACAAAAAATAATCTGTTATTTTACTTGATGCTTTAAAAGCCATGTTTGAGAAGTAGAGCCATGCAAGTCAAGAAGCTAATATTCAAAAAAGAAGGTACATAAAATAGGAAGAAAAAAACTCCACTGAACAAAAGAAGCTGGTCTAGTGATAATGACTCAGGAAACAAAATAGGTAAAACTGCTAGAAGAAAAGACTTTGAAAGTTCAGTGACTATGAGATACATAAAAAGGCTTACTTGATGAAAACAGTGAGCTGCTATTAATAATGCAGTAAAGCCCAAAGCGTTCACTAAATATTTTTTTTGCAGATGGACATATGTCTGTTGGTATGTCAGTGTCTCAATAGTAATCATGAGTATGATTTTTATTATCTGAAGCTCTTCCTTTCAACTTTGGATGAAACTGATTTTATATTTACTCTAACTACAAGAAACAAAAATGCCAAAACGAAAAATACCAGCCAACTCCTGTCACACAAATTTTAACTGTATATATTTACCTCACAATCTTTATTTAAGTACTTAGGTAGAAACTGAAGTTCAACAATGGTTTTCTAGTGAGAACCAAATCAAGTTTGAGACTTTCACAGCAGCAAAAAGATTCAGCGTTACAATGACAAGAAGAGTCCAAGATTAGTTTGGGAAAGGAATCAATGACAACAGTTGTTGGTGCATGCATTTGTGGGGGCATGTTAAGAGAATTAGCTCCAAAGAGGCTGTTGTTCTTCCCACCTCCAAAATAATACTTTGCACTTCAAGAGGTAAACTGCCCACACAACTGTCAGTTCTGGAGGATAAAGAATGATTACTGAAGAGCTACAATGGGGTGCTCATTAAGGAACACCAATGAGGAAAAACTGGTCCATCCTTCATCTTGAGAAAGACCAAAACCCAAACAAACTGGATTTCAGCTCTGAAACACAGAAATCAAGATACGAAAAGGGAACAACAGAAGTGAGAACTTCTTGTAACAGTGAGTATGCCCACTGGACACACAAGGCCTGAACATGACATCCCACTTCAAACAGATGTAACCCCTGGGAAAGGGGGAATGAAACCGGGCTCTGCAGAAACACTGCTGGTATACACCTGTGTCAAACTGAGTTACAGGAGTTTAAGTGGTACCTCTGGTTCTTGACAGTGAATCTAAAAAGTCTTCATAAATATTGATATTTTTTCTAATTTGTAGATAGGAGACAAACCATGAAGAAATGTTAATTCTGGTGTATAAAAACCCCCTTATTTCCTTGCCTACTCTTTTTCTTTTTTTTTTTTCTTTTACCCATGGACAAGTATGACTCAAGCTTCTTGCCAGTCAACACCCACTCTCCAGTCACAGGAGTATCAGAAGCTGTATCTGCTGTAAGATTATTTCCTAACATTTTATCTATAGACAAACCTATCCCTTCATACATTCTACCAACATCATTTTTCACCCCTTTCATCTCATTTTCACTGTATTATTTTGCTAGATCCAGTTCTAGTCCTATCAGGATCATGACATATTCACTCCCATCTATTTTTAAAGCTACCAAATATGTGGCATTATTTGTGCAATGATGGCTATTTTATGCTTCAAAATATGAAAGAAATACACATGTATGTATATCTACATAGCTGTATTCAATCCCCCACAAAATCCTGCTGATAAAAATGAGTCTTTGAAAGAAGAGCCCTGTAACTGTAAACATTTTTGTTGGATGACACTTCCACCTGCCTTTTTTACCACCTAGATTATTATCAATACATCATTACCTTCACCTCAATGCAAGCCCCACCAGCTACATAACACACCAGGGATTTTTTTATTATCTGTTTCACTCAAATTACCTCAGGGAAGACAACCAACATACCTCCAGCTGTTTGCTGGCTTCTTCATTTCTCAGTATCAGGGATAACTTGGTGCGCAGACTCCGAAAGTGCATATCAATCAGCATGTTGGCCCGCTTCGTGGTCACGTCGTTGATTGACTGCATTGTTAATAAACACAACAGTGCTTTACACATGGACTCTTGAAACAAACCACTGCCAATGGTACAGCAAAACATTTGTACTTACCAAAATAATAAGCTGGTGGTTTTCAGAATCATATGTTACAGAAAAAGCTCCAACTGCCTTTTTGAAGTCCTTATGTGCAGATTCTTTGGCACACCTAGGAATAAAAATGTAACAAAGTTAAAAATAGTAACCACTGCATTTACCGTTAACAGCCAAAAAGAATAATTCCTTAATACAAAGAACGTAAATAAAGATTTCCAAGCTCTCCCTTTCAAAGCAGGTGCTATTTTATTCCGTTATCATTTATTTTACTCATTTTTCTTTCATTTGTTTTCACATGAGTAGGATTAGAAGTATTTCAGAAATTTTCTATATGTAAATCTGTGGAATGACAAGTTAGACAAAACTACATTGAAAACTATAATCACTATGATCACCAAGTTCAAGATTTCAAGCACATAACGAACCATTAAAATGTGTGATTTCATTTTAACCCCTGCAGCATTCTAAGGAACATATGCTCATCTCATGCTGTGCTTGGCTTCTCCAGGTTTCCTGTGTCCACTTGTGTATGCTGTAATACTAACTTCAGGAAGTTTTAGTCTAACCTGAATTTATAACTCATTCCACATTGAGGCAATAACATACATCTCAAGGAAAGCAGAAAGGGACCTGAAGGTAAACAAGGGAAGTAGGTATTAATCTGACTTTTAGAGCTCTAACTATGTGACAACAACAGGTCCATGGCCTAGGAGAAAGTTAGCTGGCTTTGTATCATACTCTGGGAGGTTTTATTACTGTTCAACTATTCCCAGAGCCATTACCAAATAATAAAATTTGACCAAGAATGGATTCAAATTAACCTGTGCACAGAGTGAAAAATCTTAATCTGTATCACACATAAACCTTAAAATTTTGAAGAAAGTGTTTCTTCCTCCAGGAATAAACCACAATTCAAAAAATCATTGTTTCTATTTTTGAAGTATGACCACATCAATATTTGTATTTTTTACATTTTTACATTTCAATAAGTTAATTTAGAGTGGTAAAAAGCATTTTTATTCCTCTTGTCTCAGGCTTAAGAAGTTACCCACATTCTGAAACAAGTTATAAAGAAACGCTTGTACTTACATTTGCCTTAAATCTTCAGGAACTGCCAGTTTGATTTTATGAAAAGTATCTTTTGTTGCGGGTTTATTGGGGTTCACAGATCTCAAACGCTCAATTGTGACAATTTCGTTGTATGTAGCATCACAGGCTGCATATTCTATTACGTAGAACTGATATAAAAATAATAAAATCATCCAAGCCACATATTTTATGACATGAGTGAGCATTACACTATTAAGGAAAAGGTACTTTTGTTAACTGTACAAGTCAAATTTGACTTCTCAGGTTGAGGTTAATGGTAATTGCAACTGTCCTAATCAAGAAACTCTTAAAAAATGAATAGAGATTAGTTCAAACCACAGTGTACATCAATATATAAAGGGAAAAGAAAGAAAAAAGTATAAGTAAATATAAAATATATATATATGTATATATGCATACTCCTACCTCACCCTTTATCATTCTCACTTTAGCCAACCACCAACAGCAGGGTTCTTTTTCATTTGCCCTGGAATAAACCTGAACAAAATACATACATTATATCCTTAAAAGACATCACAAAAGCTGACACTAATATGATCAGCAACTCCATAGGAACAAAACCCAGCAAAACCTCTTAGTACATAAAGTCTCTGAGCACAACACAGAAAGCATGTAACAGCAAGATTGTACAGACAAATAATAATAAATAATACAGTGCCCAATCTACTGGCAGTAGCTGCCTCAGTCTTGCATGCAGTTAAAAGAGAGATAATTCAGACTTTTACATCTGTGAATATTTAATCAATAGTATTTCTAAATGTGTGTAGGTCTGATGAAGTCCTACCAGTGGGTGAGAGGGAGGTCAGACATCTACACTTCTTTAGCACATATATGCTCTCAGCCACATCCACATTACAGAAGTTTTGCCATTTTCTTATCTTTCAAACTAAAAGCCTACAGAGCATGCAAGCAGAATGCAAATCTTACAAGACCTCTTTCTTTAAATTAATTATAAAAATAAATGTTACAATTTTATAAAATAAGGTTTTAGAAACATGCTGCTTTCAAGCCAATCTCTTTGCATATACACTTAAGTATTTACATATACACATATATTTCTATGTTTTTATGTACACACACATATAATGCAAATTATCTGATTCAGCTTGAAGCTTTGGTAATAGAGACATTATTACCTAACAGCCTAATAACTACAGTTCATCACCTATTTCTGAATTAAATGTCCTAAAAAGGACTGATCTGCAATCACTGCAACACTGATCATGTTTGTAACTCAGCATGGAGGTCATGGTACATGGAATTTTACAGGGCCTTTTGTGGTACATGGACTTTGCATGGTTTATTACTGTCAAACTCTGGCTTTGGAGATGTGCCTGACACTGTGCTTTCTGCAGTACTTGGAATCAAACAAGGTGACATCACCTAACATGGAAGCAAACCTTACAGTGGCCTGGCTGACATTTTTCACAGCAAGTTCTCTCACTTCTCAAGACAAGAGCTGTTAATGGAGCATACACACCTCTACTTCATCGCTTTCATTTATGTCTTTATTATAGCCTGCAGGTGGTGGGAACCTCACATCATGGAATGGGATTTGTCTCTCTGGTTGCCAGCTGCAAACAAAAATCACAGTGAATGGTCTAAATATTTTCATCTTCTTTGTAAACAAAATCATTTTTAATCCATTAATTTTACAGTTTCAAATTCAGCGGAGCTTTTGTGCATATATGTATTAAAGGTAATGTGATCCAATGTATACATAATAAGAAAAAACACATCTAAATGACCATTAAGCATCTTAAATGAAACCCTGATGGCCCCCGCAGTCTTTTGAATCTTCCAGTAGAAGCTCTTCCTCTATTTACAGGTATGGTTTTTAACCCCAACACTAGCAACATAGATTAAAAAACATTTCCACAACACATTTGGACACTTCCTTCAAAACAAGCCTGTATCTTCTTTTTCTTTGGTTCTACTACTGGTTATGAAAATTTGATCAGGATCCAGTCTGAATACCGTTTTAATTTTCAGTTTCTTTAATGGAGACTGGATAATTTTAGTTTCTAGATCAGACAATTGGTATTCACCATTTATCTACAGAACAAATTTTGTAATACTGGAGTCTTCTAAAACCAAGGCAAGACATTCACATGTGAAAGAGTCAGTAATGGTACAACTGCTGACTTAATCAAACATGGGTTGTCATCACGTAAATTCAGGAACAACATGATTACCTTCCCAGCAAAACCCATGTTACTATGGTTTTGCACTTGAAAATATTTAAACTGTTAAAAGCATTTATATAGAAATATCACAAAATAGTAGATACTAAATATAACTTCAAAACATGCCAGCAGCAAGTTTAGAGTATCTAATATACACTACTCTGCACTAAGCCATATTTAGGTCAATCAAATGCAAGGTTGATACTCTGTCATTTACAGGTACAACACCAGCAATACACTTACTTGTTTTCAAATGAAACTGTTATTGAATCTTCATGCACATCCTTTACAAATGCCTGTGGAGGAAACAAAGTATAATTATGTATGTTTATAGACGCTTTTAAAAGTAATTTTAAGCCTGCAAAACACCTCCTTTTCACAAGTATTGATGAATCTCACAATGAAAGAATGTTTTAAAGTCAACCTTTTTAATTTTGCAATAGACTAATATAAAACACATACTGAAAGCTGATAACCTCCTTGGGTTCATGACTGCCAGCACACTGATACACAAACAGAATGCCTCAGCTATGAAGACATTATTTCTACTTTTTAGAAGCAACAGGAAAGGTTAGTAGGAAATGACAAGATAGTTCAAGAGTTTTAAACGTTTGGTTTTATAATCACATTTAATGTATAGACAGGCATAGAAATACACATCAGTATTCCTCAAAAAACAAACTAAACCAAAGCCCACAAAACCTCCAAGTCCTGTCTCTTCTTTCTTTACCTCAAAGTCCATTTGAACATTGCACTAACAAAACTCATCTACATCAATTTCAGCAGTATCTGAAATTGATTCCCATATTTACTTCATCACACTAAGTCTGTAGAGCACAATACTATTTAGTATTCCCCATATTTACTTCATCACACTAAGTCTGTAGAGCACAAACTTTAGATAAATGCCCTGGGACCTGCCTTCCCTTTTTTCCTGGGGAAGGGACAGCAGTTGTGCTCTCCATGCCACCACAAAGCAGAGGACAGAACTAGAATTCAGCACTGAGGGCTCCTCCTGCCTTAAGCACCCAACTGACTGATTTGGATTTGTCAATATTTAGCTAAAGCCCCAAACGCTTCACTCATTCCCCATCTACAAAACAGCAGGACCAGCGACTCAAAGAACTTTGGGATTTACCAAAATATTTTTCTTAGCCTGAAACAATGGTGGTCACAGGTTAACCAGGGATGAAAAGAACTTGGAGGTTTTATTCTTTATTTTTAAATTACTTCTTTGAATTTCTAAAACAAGCTGCTAAAGTGCTGAGTATTCCACTAACATTAGTCCACACATAGTATCATTGCGAGGTAGGTAAATAAAAGCCCATGAACAAGAAAGAATAGAGAATTTTTTTCTACTAATGGGGATCCACCTTAGTAGATTAAAAAACTGAAAATAATTTAGCAGCAACTATCACTTCTGTAGAAGAATTAGTTAATGAAGTGTGGAACATTTTATTATTCTCCATTTTATTACTCTTGCCCTTGCAAGTTTCCAAGACAAGAAGAGATCTTATCTCTTACAAGAAGTGTCTCTCTTATACGGAACCTAAATGGTTTTTAAGAAATTCTTTTGCTATTTTTGCTTTACAAAGTATTCCAAAATATTTCCTGAGTTGCAGCAGCATCTTAGTATCAAAGAAGCACAACACCTGACCTGACCTAATACAGAGCTCCAAGAACTGGCTAAAATGAAGTGGTAATGCACATCAATGTCATCACCCAGAGTCATTCAGTACAAGGAAGAAACCATCCAAGTTGAAAACTGAAACATAACCAATGCCACTGTGAATGGAAGTCAAAGGAAAGCCACAGTGACAACAGCAAAAAATTATTTTACACCTTGCTCGCCTCTCAATACTCTTAAGAACAAGACTTTATTATTGCCAGCAAGCCAAGGAGACTTTAAAAAGTCTCCAAATGTATTTGCATAATTATGAATTTCAAAATTCCATATTCCTTCAAAGGGGATTTCAAGCACAGCTAATGTTTTTCAATGACATGGTATAAAGAAGACTTAAGACCACATCTCAGCAATACAGAAAAGGAATTTACATGAAGAGGCAACAGAGCTCTCAGTTGATCATTAGTGATACATTTAGCTCATGTTTCATATTGCGGTGTATTCTGTAAGAAGATTCCAGAACTGGAGATGCATTTGAACAATACAATACTAGTCCTCCTGACTCATTTCACAACATTACACATATCACCTTCAAAGGCTTCACCCACGTGTCTTCCAATGGTAGTAATGTGTAACTTATTCTTACAGATGCAGCTGAAATGGATGCTTTTAACACCTGACAACCACTATGATCACTACCAGACACTAGGCATGGCTCCTTTGTGCCACAGACTAGACAAGGATTAATAGTAGTACTTGAGTATGTAAAAGCAGAGATTATTTTACAAAGCAAATTCCACAGAAATGATACCAGCAACGCTTAACAGCCTTCAGGAGAACAGGGAAGAGTAACACAACTCATGCCCTGAGAAACAATCTGTTCATACCTAATTTTCTCATATTTATAAAATGTCAAAAAAAAATCACCTTTCCTTGTATGAAAGATACTTTGGGAGAAGTCATCACCTCTGTGATGATGAAAACACCAAAAGGTGTCTTCATCAGCACTCTGGAAAAGTGACAGAAAATGGCAGAAAAATTTACAAGCACAGCAGCAAAGAGCAAGACTACACCTCATATCCAGAGAGAAATGGAAGAGAGCTCCTAACATCCAACACACCTTGAGCACAATCCTAGGGGCTACAGCAATATACCTCATTAAGGGCAATAATGCTAAAACTTATCATTAATAAGTAAACCAGGATGTGCAACAAATAAATCTAAGTTAAGCTGAAGACTAGCCTGGACCTTCAAAGAGTTTAGCAATTGTATTATCGGAAACCAGTAAAACTTGAGAGACACAGCTGGCTGAAAGGGGAATGAACTACACTGTCCTGTTTGAGCTCTCCTTAAACAGTTCTTACACACTGCTTTGGTCACAATCCAGAAATCAGAGGGAGCCTGAACCAGGAACACTGGTTA
This sequence comes from Geospiza fortis, assembly GCF_000277835.1. Classification (NCBI taxonomy): domain Eukaryota; kingdom Metazoa; phylum Chordata; class Aves; order Passeriformes; family Thraupidae; genus Geospiza; species Geospiza fortis. Next base: position 5,711,740 of record NW_005054314.1, read on the forward strand.
AACTGCAGACCTTACACAGGTAGCATCAATACAGACACTGCCAGGGAAAATCACAAATCTGAATTTCTTTAGCTTACACCAAGTTCAGAAGAGTCAACCACAGAAACAGATGAATACCTGGTTTTCACTTCAGTCTGGCCAAAACCACTGATGTCATAACTCTGTGGTTTGTCTTTTAATTAATAGTCTTGCAAAATTACAAGAGTTCATTGGAATAAATTTATAATTAATTACAAAATGAACAATGCCTTGCCAAATACCTAATTTCAAGTATGCAATATATGAAACACGTCTGCACACCCCTCTGTGATCTTTATGCTTAAAACCAGCATGCAAAATATTTTAATGATCATTAATACAGTCGTTAATATTTGGTTGGCTGATCCTATCTATCCAGAGAAAGGGGGTTTTCCTTGTTTTTCAGTTTTTTATGACACACAAAAATGTCAGATAGTTATCACATCAGTTTACCATTGTCTGGACCACAGCATCATGTCAATTTTCCTCCAATATGAATATTTAAACAGATCTGTAGTACAAAAATGTATTTGGACTCTTCAGCACTATATATTTCAATTTGTACACCTTCAAGTACAAACAGAAGAGGTCTGAAATATGTCTAAGTTTTCCTTAAAAAACTAATATTTAAGCAGCAATGCCTTTGGGAAACCGAAATTAATACTTCTCCAAACTGTCTGGTAGTATTGTTTTTTGTAATACTTGTGAAATTACGCACAATGCTAAAAAGAAATGAAGCCTTCAACACCATAAGCCAAATTCACAGACACAGGACAAGCCAGCCCCAGATGTCAGTAAAGGTAGAGAAGAGGCTCTGATCTCACATGAGTATCAGGAGAAATACAATAACCATTCACCAGCCTTTTTTAGATAAAGAGTGTAAGTAGGCATGGAAATTCAAACATAATGGTGCAGATACATGAGCTTAAAATGCACCCCCATGAAGGGACAGAACAGTGGCTCTGATGAATTTGGACACAAAGATGAAATGCCTTAAAAACAAAGTGAAACTGGACAGAAGTAAAATGAGGTAACAGGACAGTGAAAGACTGAAGCAGCTGACATACCATTATTGCTAACAGCAGAATTTCCAAGAAAGAGTACACAAAATTGTGAACAGAAGCACATTTTGTAATGGCAAAGGTTGATTCTTCTTCTCTAATGCGGAAAACAAAAATCTAATGTGGTAAGTTTTCTACACCAGATTTTACTCCGAGTCACAAAAATAATTTCATTTCTCTCCATGCTTCAGATATAATTAAGTAAAAAAGTTTACAGCATGGCATTTCTCAAACACAAGCATTCACATTTGAAGAATGGCTATATGCTGAATATATGGTCTAAATTTTACAAATTATTTGTGAAAAAAATAACAATTATTGGAAACACCAGCATATTTTTATGCTAATGAATGATGGACACTTCAAAGGAAAAAATAAAGGCTTCAGCTGCCATGAAATTTTGCTTTTTTAAAGTCTGCTCACATCCTCAGATGTGAGCATTGTCAACCATTTTAGTAAAGGAGGATAATTAACTGTAAGAAGGGAAAGTAGGGAAAAAATGTTCTTTAACATAAAGAAGGCTATGTTGATAATAAACGTGCATCTACTGTTAGTGTAACCATTCTGTAACATTTCATACCTGTTGGAAGGAGAATGTCAAAAGGGAACTCGGTGTATAATCAAGTCTGAGAAAGGCTGGACATACAAAGGAACAGAATAGGGAGAAGAAAAATAGTCACAGAAATGGTCACCAGACGAGGGAAAAGTGTACAGGCGGTCTTCCTCAGAAGGACTGAGCAGACAGGGTCATGAATGTACAAAGAGACTGGAGATATTGGCTGAGGTGTCTGCATGGAACAGTGAAAGAAAGAAATGGATACAGAGGGCCACAGGAACAGTTGCTAATAGTGAGACCTGGAGTAATAAAGTAGTAAGAAAGATGAATTATTTTATCAGCTGTAGCTTCAATGAAGTTATCTATAAAACCAAGCAAACAACAGCAAGGCGCTGAAACTACTGGGATAAAAAGTGGAAGATTTTCACAAGGTTATAGAGCAAGAAGTGGCAAAAATTGGGTTACAGACAACATATAGATATCAACAACAAACACCATCACAAAACTGACTGCCTCATAAACAGGATGCTTTCCATCTTTAGCAGAGGACATGAGAGAGAATCACTCCCAAACTCAAAAAGAAAAATCAATCCCATGTTGGAAAGGCATCCAAGCATGTCCCCTTTGGAGGGAAATACCTAAAGCTAATCCCAAAAAGATTAGGCAAAGGCTGTCTATTAGTCCTCTGTGAATAAGAAATTCAAAACCCAACTTACTACTCCTGTACAAGAAAAGATAAGAGAAGGTATGTCCTAATACTGCACACCTTCAAGATTCAGTTACCTGGCTGTGAGCTGCAAAAAGGCAGTTTCCTCCCCTTGGATTCACAGTCCTGGTGGTTGTTGAACCAGTCTTCATAAAATAAGTAAGGAAATCTAACATTTTCTTTCCAAGGATTCTGGGCCCAACCACATAGCAAGTCATGACTAAGCATCTCTAGGTACCAGACTGTCAATTATCCCTGAATCATGCCCACTTACTGCACTGTGCTTTCCATGGAATCATTCATCTTAGGCAAGGAGGCAAAAAATCATGAAAGTACAAAGTATGCACTAAGCAATATTTGAATTCCATTCAGAAAGAACTAGCCTGCACTACATCAGTCACAACAACACACTCCAGTATTCCAATGCACCTGACCAGAACGAAATTTTAATTCAAATCTTATAGCTGGCTATGAAGGCATCCTCAAACCATCTCCTATGCTTTGGGTGGGACATGAATCCTCTGGATATATCTCAGAACACACCAGTTTGTTACTTTCAGCAGGGTTTACATGGGCAGTTTTGTACTGTAAAGATCCAGATGACGCTGGTGGGTACACTCAAAAATGTTCAGGTCCTCAGAGAGACCTACAAGGAGGATATGAAAAGCTGAAGCCACAACTGGGTGCCTACTTGAGCCACTTCATCCCATCCTGACTATAGCAGCCTCATACTCTTCCTCCTTCCATGTCTTAGTAACAGGAGAGGTGTATTTTTCCAAAAAATTTACATATTCTCATTAATTCAGAATTATTTAAAGCCAAATAAATCTTCACTTGTTATCAGTATATCATGAGATTGAATAAAATAATTGTTTTGCCTTTGGTTTATTTGAAACATTACTGCTGTAAATCACTTCTCAGAAGGCTGCTTAAAGAAACTTCTAAAATGAAAAAATAAAATCATCCTGCAATCAAGTTCACACTTGACATCACTGCACACTTCTTGCTATGCTGGGTCAACATCCATTTTTTACAACTGAATTGCCAATCTCTAAGATGGGCATAAAACTCACAAGAAAAAAATGAGATATATTACTTTATAACAGAGTGATATTCAGACATCATGAAAGAAAAATCTGTAATTAGAATTCAAGTAATTCAAATTAGGGGAAACCAGAGGAAAATTGCTGGTTTATACTGAATATTATTGCATGAGAGTGTAAACAACTCCCACTTTTTTGTTCTTTAAAAAAAATTATGCTGCATTTATCTTAAGTGTGATGCTCCATCTCAAGAGGTAATTCAGGTGAAGACAGATAAATCCATATGCACATTTTTCCCTTTAGACAATTTAAGCAAAGCTGCTTGGTTAGTGATAAAGAGGAAACTAAAAAAATCTTGTCAAAATTTCTAAAAGTTAAGGACAAACATAACTACACTGCTAGGGGCAATGTCTGTGTTAGAACTTGGGTACACTAAATCATGAATAAGATTCCATGAACATATGCTCAAATTTAGCTTTCACCTACACACAAGGCATACAGGGCCCCATGGTGTCAAACCTGAACATAAACAGTAAAAGTTTCAGCTTTCAATTCTCCCAGGTTTATTCAATATTTGTCACTAAAGAATGTACCATGTCATTATTACCATCATCTCCTTCACGTCATTGTGTAACTACTATAATTTGATGAAAGCCTCAATTAAATTTCTACTGTGCAATGAATTTACTCCTTCTGCTTCTTTCTGACCAAATACTGTACCTTTAAAAACCTAAAATTGATTTTTTAAAGTGCTAGATTATTTAATTCCAGGAAGCAATATACAGATCTAGAACTTTGACTACAGCACTGTGAGCTCACAGGATGCTAATTTACCACTGATTTGTATCTCATACTTCTTTTTTTTTTAAATTAATTTCAGAATAGGATAGTAGCACACATATTTTAAAAAAAAGCTTTTAAGAGGTCTTCTTTTCTTAGAAAAACTCGGAGGTGTTGGAACTACATCATTTGGATATCTACCTGGCCTACCACAGGAACACGTGAGTGTGAAACTCTACCCGGTCCTTCAATGCTAACATAAATATTGGATGTCGCACTATAACTAGGCCCAATTTTTAAAGTCCTAGGATCATTTAAACCATGGGAAACTTGCAGGAACTGATCCATGGCTGTTTCTGGTATGTTGATAACAGATCAATGAGAGTAGGCCCAAACCAACCATATCCGAATTTTATTTTCTGTAAAACTACGAATTATACCCTATTAGTAAGCTGATTAATACAACCCAACTCATGCAAAGCCACACAATACTACACGGTATTAATAAAACATATTCTGTGTTTATATGTTCAAGGCTCAGGGTTGGTTTTATTAAGCCCAAGGGCTTGGAAACAAACATGCAATGCCACTAAATAATTTCAATAAGAAGAGGTACATTTGATATCTATATGTATTCAGGGACTCAGCACAGATAGATCTGGCCAAGCAATGCTCTCCTTAATATCACTAGGCAGCTTCCCCTGCCATGGCATTAGGAGCAAGAATCCACCACAGCATTTCATCAGGAATGTGTATTAACGAGGGCCCCCCTCCTCCCCGCCTTGCAGGCCGTGCTCATGCAGTGCAGCTCTCCTGGAAACCCGGACGGCGAGAGAGACTTTCCTTAAGTAGCGACAAAAGCTGAGGATTTAGCAATTAATGCCCCATCCCAGGGCTGATCCTCGCTCAGCGCCGGGACGAGGCGGCCCCGGGCGCCCCTTCCCACAAAGGGGGAAGGCCCGAGGCCTCCCCGCTCTCGCTCCTCATCGGGCCTCGAGTCCGCTCAGCGCCGGCGGCCCCCGGCTCGCTCTGCGCGGCCACCGCGAGGGACCCGCCGCGGCCTCCACCCCTGCCTGCTTCTCCCTCCTCCTTCCTGCCCCAGGGCCTCCGCTCTCCCTCAGCGCGGGGAGGAGGAGGAGGAGCCGCCGCCGCCTCCTCCTCCTCCCGTTCCCGTGCCCCCCC
>NW_005054314.1:5717598-5742380 GCF_000277835.1 Geospiza fortis
CCGCGCCGCGCGCCGGAGTGCCCGGCACTGCCGGCCAATCAGATCGCGCGGCCTGAGCGGCGCTGGTCGGGGCGCGCGGTACCCTCAGCCAGGCCTGTATGGTGGGGAGCGTGTGTCCGTGTGGGGCCGCGGCCCCGTGTCCGTGTGCCCGACCCGGCCCGGGCCGCGCTCAGGGCGGTGCTGAGGCCTGAAACGGCGCCGAGTAACGGCCCCGGGGAGAGATGGCCTTGCGGGGCCCTTGCCGAGGCGAACGGAATGACGGTCCGAGCAGCGCGGGGGCTGCTGGGATAGAGGGGGACATGGCGGCCGGGCCTGTGGGGTTCAGGGTCGGTCCCTGAGGGGCTGCCCTGTGGGTGGAGAAGGCTCAGCCGTGCAATGGGCTCTGCCTGCTTGGCCATGGCCAGGAGTTAACAATAAATGTGAATTGAGCATACACCTTGAGTTCTTTGTCCAGTTTTGGGCACCTCAGTACAAGAAAGAGCTAAAGCTCCTGTCCAAAGGAGGCCACGAGCATGGTGAAGGCCCTTGAAGGGGAGCGGCTGAGGGCACTTAGTCTGTTCAGCCTGGAGGAGACTGCGGGGAGACCCCATGGCAGTCTGCAGCTTCCTCCTGCGGGACAGACACAGAGGGCATGGCCTGAGGCTGCATCAGGGCCGGTTCAGGCTGGATATCAGGAACAGGTTCTGCGCCCAGAGGATGGTGGAGCACTGAGCAGGCTCTGCAGGGCAGTGGTCACAGCCCTAAGGCTGCCAGAGCTCAAGAAGTGTTTGTACAATGCTCAGGCATGGGGTGGGGTTCTTGGGGCTGTAATGCAGGGCCAGGAGTTTGATGATCCTTGTGAGTCCCTTCCAACTGAGGGCATTCTGTGATTCTGGGAATCGTGACTCTGCATTAGGAATGCTCCTGCTCCTGCAGGGCTGGTTCTGCTGAACACCTGAATGCTCCCAAGGGGTCTGGCACCAGACGGGCTGAGCTGAAGGGATGATTCCTGTGCCTCGCCCTGCAGCGATTCCTTTGTTCAACACAAGTTCTCCGTGTAACACATACTGTTATTTTAGGACTGTAGATTCCGTAATGTTGGAAAAGATCTCCAAAATCATTGACTGCATCCTTCAGCTGCACTTCAACCCTCATGGACATTTCAATGTGACATTGCACATACAGTCCACTGTAGAGCCTGGTAGTGAATAAAGAGCTCCACTATGATGAAACATCTACAACTTAGAGTGCACTGGCACAAAAGCTTCTTGTTCAGCCTTACATTAGACCTGCACAAATGTTAACATCTTCATGTTTTCTAACACAACTGCAAAGAATCAGAGAAGGAAAAAAATCCCCTTTATGCTCAAAAATCACAATGTATTACTATGGTTGTTGTGATTTCTCTGACTATGGGTGTTATGCTCTCCCTACATGAGTCGTGGTGAAATTCTACACTCACTGCACTCATTAGACAAGCAGTCATAGGACTGACCTGCTTGGGGATGGTAGAGGGTCCAGGAGGAACTGTAGAAAGAAAAATTTAGAGATGAGGAACAGAGGAGCAATGACAAGTTTTTTTGTATGGCTGAAACCCCACCAGACAGATTACAGAGTCTCCATGAATTTAGATACAATGGCTCACAGTTGTGACTTGTTCTTTTTTTTTTTTTTTTTTTAAACTGGAATCCATATAAATGGTTCAACTCAACATTGTAACAGTTGCCAGGAGTGATGATGCCCAGCTCTGAAAATTACATGAAGTTTTGTTGTTTTCTTTTTTTCCCATTCATTGTTTGTCAAAATTATTCTCCTTTTAATCAAATAGGTTGCTGTCATGAAGGCAGATTATCTCTGAGCAGTCAGAATATAAAGGTGTCTAATTTAGCTCTTTCAGTGATGATTTCTCTACTCTCCCCAAGACAAAAGCTGCTGTTCTGTATAATCTTCCATAATGCTTAACTTAAATTTTCTTAGCATTGCTTAACTTTAACATTCTTTATTTTGACCTGACTAGTGATGTTCTAATCCTTGTCTGCTTAATCAGAGCATGTACCTATCTCCAGAGCACACTCCCTAGTTTATCTGCTCATTTACTCCTAACCTTTCCTCTTGCTTTTCCAATTACTTATTGTTTTTCCTATTTTAATTTGATTTTACTTTGACCTATCTTCAGACTGAACTGTCTGTGCCTTCTGCAATGTGTTCACAAATTAAGTAACTAGTTCTTAGATAAAATTCCAGTAAACTAGATCTTTTCCAATGTGTTTTTATTTCAAATGTGGTGACACTATAAAAATACATCTCAGTAATTCCATTACAGTCTTTTACTATGAAAGGTAAAATGTTATTTAATTGAAATATTAGAGTTCACTGCTATATAATCATAGAATCACAGAAGGTTTAGGGTTGGAGGGGACGTGAAGGATCATCTAGTTCCAACCCTGATGTGTGCAGTGCTTTTATAATTCAATCAAAATTCCCCACTCCTCCACCTCCTTGAATTCTTTCATATTTCCCAGTCTCTACTGACCTGTTCGAAGTCCTGGGTCTGGTCCTGGGGACAGAGATCTGCACAGCTTGGTGCGTGCAGGCTGATCTGCTGACTGATTTGTGCCCCTCGTGATTTGGAATACCTCTTTTCACCATCCAAATAATTAAAAGGCAAAGTAAAACAACTTTGGATTTTATTCCCTAATTGATTCACTCAAATGCCTTCTTAAATATTTATAGAGAATGTAAGAAAAAGGTCCCTTCCCATCTCCTCAGGAAAGCTGAAGGAGAGAAAGCTCAGGTAAGTGACACTCCTCAATCATATCAGAGGATATGATCCTTGATCATTGGAATCAATTTAACTAATACTTTTTTTCTGAGGATTTATATCTTAGATGTTCTAGTTGTTCATGGACCTTCACCAGGAAATGCCAGCTTTGATTCCATATATTGAAGGAGTTAAGAATTTAAAATGTAGCCATTGGTGCCGCACTTTCAGAACAGCAGCGACTGTCAGAGCCTTCCCCAGCACCCTGCTCAGTGAAAGCCTCTTCCTGTAGACACTGGCTGAGAGTGACAGGAACTACTGAGTATTATCCTCACCTGCAGAGATTTACCTAAAGGGATGGCCAGAGACTACAGATAAGAGTTACTCATGAAACATTCTTTTAAAAATATGATAATCCAATTAACTATCAGAGTTTCTTAATGGAATTTTATGCAGTCTTCATTACTTACCTATTTTGGGCTGCAGTCTTGACAAGATTCATAGAGATTTTAACTCAGTTTTTCAAATATCTATCTGCTGGTTTTCCTTGTGCATTACTTCCCATGGCAGCCTCTCCTGGCTGACTCCTTGTCCCCTCCTTTATGATCTGTAGCATGCCATACAGGTGATGCTTAGACCTCCATATTTCCACTTAAGACTGATAGTCACAATGTTGTATCTCATTTCTGACACTGTGATACTGAGACAAAGGGACTTTGCATTCATGTGGGGTACATAGGATTCTGAGTTGTTTCAATAAGATTAAACAATTCAGACTGTTGTCTTGTCAGTTTAAAGCTGCAGCAGAAAGTTTCAGGGGGCAGAAGACTATTACACTCTGATAAAGATGGTCACATGTTCTTTTCTTGCTAATTTGCATGATATCCTCAATAAAGGCTTTTCTATAACCTCACTGAAATGGTGATGTTGTAATAACCAAATCAGCACTTGCAAGAAGCAGTTACAGTTAATAGAGATACAAAGATGAAAAACTTCTTAGGCATTGCTTTATGAATAATCAATAATAGCTGAAGGTTAAATATAACCAAAATATTGCAGTTTTATTAGCTTCTCTTTGACTGAAGTGATACACGTAAGTGAAAGATATCCCAATCAGGGTGTGGAGCAGTGGGTATTCCCAGAGCTTGTGAAGACAAGCTGAACTAAACTAGGGAGGATTTGAAATGTTACTGTGTATGGACAAGAAATCAGATTATGTGATGCCTGTTCATTCAGTTCTTTGAATAGCTAATGTGAACTTTCTCTGGGAATGCTAATAAAATACTCTGTGAGGTAGTGTTCACGTGGAGAGGCGAAAAAGCAGAACAATCGCAAAAAGACAAACCTGAATATTGCAAAATTATTGAAACAAAAAATCCTTCATTACATGTATTAGGATGGTGGGTTATCTTTAAAATAAAATGTAAAAATATAATAGTGAGAAGAGCCAACTAGTCTATTGATTTTCTGTCTTAATTATTTAAGCTGACCTTCAATGAAACTTGATTGTTTCTCTGTTTCTTTGAAAAGTCATTAGTTCATCTCTACCTCTGAATATGTAGTTTTCTGCATAGTAGCCAGGGAGTAGAGAGCCATGCAAGGTTCATTTTTACCACAGATTCTATTTTAGTGTAGCCATATGTTTCCACGAGTGGTTTTCAGTTTCTCTGGTATACTGTGTCTTCCTGACCTCAATATGGAAACAAGGCTGAGGGATTTAAGACTACTTTGTGCCTGCAGGACAGAAGCCTCCCAGTTTCACAGAGACGAGTAAAAGGAGTAAACACTGGAATCTGAACTTCAGGAGGTTATTAAAATTTTTAGCTTACACAGATATAATTTTCTAAAAATATGTGGTTTCGAAATACTACCTATTAAACTATCAAGCTCTAGCTCAGTTTGCTTATTCCAAAAACAACATCGTCATTCAACTCACCTGTGAAATAATTGTGTTAGTGGGTAATCTCTCTTATTTGCTTCATGTTATTTGTTGGAATTACAGGTCTCATTTAAAATTAATAGTAATTTCTGCATTCTTCCAGAACTATGGCTGTATATCACGTTGGTTCACAACTCTCAGTAGCAAATTTCCTTTCTTGGCATGTCAGTGAATTTAAAAGTGTACTATGTAGCATTTTGCTGCTTAATTATTCAGTTTCGGCTCCCACTTGTAAGTTTCCACCCACTTCTCTCCTAACCCCACAAATGCATTTATCATTATATTAAACCTGCACGTTAATTCCTCTGCAGAAGCATATTGGTGTTGTAAACAGTCCTTTTTGACAGACAACACTCACATTCATATGGAATACTGCATGTTGGTTTACTCAGCTAATTATTTTTAATCACTAACCAAGTAACATGAGATGAAAGTGAAAATGAATTATGTGTATCTTGAATATCTCTGCATTATGTATATCTTGAAAATTAATTAATTTAAACAGAAAAAACCCTCAGAAAACTTGGGATATGACTGGTTAGAATGCAACACAAGAGAAATGTTCTGTTGTTTTCCCATGGTTGGACACATCCATAACCACCCCTGTGGTGGTTAACCACTGCCCCGTGTGCAGTGTGTGCTGGGTCACACAGCAGCCCTCAGCTCAGTCAGGGACTTCTAGTATGAGCATACAGCCTTTGAATAAGAGTTTTTTTCTCTGAGAACCAAAAACTTAATATGCTATGATCATCATGAGTATAGGCATTGATGCTGTGATTAGAAAAGGAAAGATTTTGGTGCATTAGGAGTTGGTCTGCGTGGGGTGGCTTTCCTTCATAGAATTAAGCATTGTATCCAAAAGTTGCTGGCATGAAAATGGCCCTGATTCTCTTGACTCTGTGGAGAGGGAGGCAAGTGCAGCCCTTCATTGCAGTGGCTGTAAGCAGAGCTTTGGGTAGCAATGCTGGTGGAGATGGCTGTGCTGTGGTCAGCACACTTGGATGGACTCCACAAGGGTCTTCTCTGAGTTTTCAGCCAGCCCCTGTCCATGTGTTAAAGGGCAGCACTCATCAGTGTGCTGGGTTTGCATGACCAGGTGTTGGTAGTGAGTGGGAAGGGGATTGCAGGCGTGGCAGGTGAGAAGCTGCCAGAAGCTTCCCCCTTGTCTGACAAAGCCAATGGAGCCAGCTCCAGGATGGACCTGCCACCGGTGCCAAGGCCAAGCCCATCAGGAATGATGATAATGCTTCTGTGGTAATATGTAAGAAGGGAAAAAAAATACTGAGTGAGAGTAATTGTGGCCAGAGAAGAAAGAAGTGAGAATGTGTGAGAGGAGCAGCCCTGCAGACAGGCAGGTCAGTGCAGAAGGAGAGGCAGGAGGGGCTCCAGGTGCCAGAGCAGAGGTTCCCCTGCAGCCCCTGGTGCTGCCATGGAGAGGCAGCTGTGCCCTGCAGCACAGGGGGGTCCTGGCAGCAGGGACCCAGCTGCAGCCCGGGGAGGAGCCCAGGCCAGAGCAGGGGGATGCCCAAAGGAGGCTGTGACCATGGGAAGGCTGTGCTGGTGCCCTGGCAGAGAGAGAAGCCCATCCCAGAGCAGGGGGATGCCCAAAGGAGGCTGTGACCAGGGAAGGCTGTGCTGGAGCAGGCTCATGGCAGGGATCTGGCCCTATGGAGAGAGAGAAACCCAGGCTGGAGCACATTTGCCAGCAGGACTTGTGACCTCCCAGGGGACCCACTCAGGGGCAGCCTGTGCCTGGAGGACTGCACCCTGTGGGAGGGACTCACACTGGAGAAGTTCTTGGAGTGCTGTCTCCCATAGGAGGGAACCATGCAGGAGCAGGGAAAGTTCTCCTGACAGCAGACCAGCAGCAGAAACTTTAATTGAACTGACTGTAAGCCCCACTCCCTGTTCCTTGGCATCTTTGGGGGCAGGAGGTAGAGTGTTGGGAATAAAGCCCATGAAGGAAAGACAGGTGGTGGGGGGGAGGTGTTTTTAGGATTTTTTTTTTAATTTTAATTTTCCTGGTGTGATTTTGATTGGTAATACATTCAACTAACTTCCCTAAGTTGAATCTGGACAATTGGCAACAATATCAAAGATGGAACATGTGATCTTAGAGAGTCTACATTTCTAGTCAATCTAAACTAGAAAAATTTCAGTCAGTAGAGTGACATTTCTAGATTACTCGTCTGATTCTATAACACAGAACATGGGCTTGTTTTTCTAGCACCCATAGTAAATCCATTGGGTGACCATCAGGCCTTTGTATTGCTGTGTGCAGGAACAGGAGGCTTCAGTCTGAAGCTGATACAGAGATTTATGAAGGTTGATGACTGCCTCTCTTGAATATACTGCACTTTTAGCTGAAATTAATCTGAAAACATCATATGACTCCAATCCATAGCAGAATTCCCAGGGATGTCGAGGAGCAGTAAGTCTGTATTTCAAAGGCTTTATATGCCAGCACATTTATATGGCCTTAATATTATTTGTATTGACCCTGGTGGGAAGTGCTATGGAACTACTTTATAAAATGTCATTCTCCTGACAGACTGTGATATTTAACTTCCTATTAGAAGCATATATAACTTAAATGATTTGTATTTTCCCACTAAATTGTTATAGAAAACAATGCTGTAATCTTATGCTGTGGCAACAGATGAAGCGTGTGTAAAAAAAAAAAAAACACAAACCCAAAAACCAAGCAAAAGAAAAAAAGTCCCTGCAACAGCAGTCTTTTAGTTGTGCTTTTTTGTTGTAGTTGATTTTGGTTTTTTGTTTTTGGTTGGGTGGGGTTTTTTTGGCTGACCTAGCTGACATTTTTGCCCCTAGCTAATGTTTTATTCTTTACTAGTTCAGAACACAGTCTTTGTCATACCATTAATAGATTTATATCCTGGACACGGCTATGCTTTCACTTTTTATTTTCCCCGTGGCTTTCAGCCCTCACTTCCTACGAGCCCTCGCAGCGCGGGGCGAGGCTGCAGTACCGGGTTGTGGCCACACGAGGGCGCGCCAGGACCGGCCGTGCGGAGCGCTCCGGTGCCGGTGCCCGGTGTTGGTGTCGGTGCCCGGTGCCGGTGCCCGGTGCCGGTTCGGGCTGCGGGCGCGCCCCGGTTCGTGATGCTGTCACTGCATTCACATCGCTGTGGGGACAGCACACCGCCCCGGCTCCCTAAATCCTGCCTCCGGACCGCCTCGGGACTCACAGTGTCTCACAGAGCCCAGGAGGAATGCTTGAAAGAAATTACACACTAAGAGCCCATAATACTTTTCATTTTTGTTTTTGTTAATAGTAAATTTAGACTATTATAAAGGGTATTTTTTATTATGCTGAATATGTTTTAATTTTGAGAGCTGTCTTAAATAACATGACCTAGAGTGTTCTTCCATTTCTTGCAGGCTCTCAGGAGACTGTCAAGCACTTGGCAGTACATGTGTCAAATCCTGAAGCTCCCTTATGAACCCTTTAACTGGACTAAACCTATTTTACTTAAATGGTCCTGTTCCTTTCGGCTTAGAGATCTTTTTCATTTTCACAGCCTTTCGAAGAAAATCTTATGTACTGAAAGTGGAGAGTGAGGTTTTGCTCTCTTGGGTTGTAATGAAAAGTCAACTAAATTTTCTCGTTCAACAGTAAAAACTTTGGTGCTGCACTCTTTACACTTTGAAAGGCTCCACTTCAATAATGTATCAGTTAACCAAAGCAAATGAGATTTTCAGCAAAACCATCACGACATTAAAAGGAAAGTTGCCAAAGTAGAGTTTTGTCAGAACTCATTTGTCTCCCCACTTTATACATCTGCTTTTGTTAATATTATTGTCAAAACATCTAGTCCTGTACTAGATTTTATATTAACAATTTACACCTTTACAAAAGATTTGGCAGAACTCCAGTGTTTTGATGTCAGTTGTGATTATTGATTTGCATTTTGAAGAGGTGTGATTCACTCAATGCATCAGCTTTCCTTTTGTACATGTAACATTTTTCAGAAGAGATTTCAGACAGAAAAGGAAAACAAGACTGGTATATTTATTTTATGAGTGCTCTCCGAATCTCTTGGAATAAGAAAAATTGCTGAGCCTGGGAGCTGGTGAAAGAAAATTTTAACTTTGGAAGGAAAACTTCAGATTTCAGTGAGTGAAAGACAGGGCTCTTCCTGCAGAGGTTTTCCTCTGCACCAGCTGCAGGGGCTGTTTTTGTGTTGGCTGCCTGAGAGTGTGGGCAGCTTGGCATCTCCTGGGCTGAAAAACAAAATCTTGGGTTGGTGACATGCAAAAAGTCACCCCTGGGAAGCACAGGTAATTTTCTCACACTAGAGTCACCACTACACCTCTGCACCAACACTGGGGCCCTGTGACAAGGTTGTTTTGGCGCAGGCTCTGCTGAGCAGAAGTGCCCCAGAGCTTTCCTACTGTTCCAATGAGGTCAAGGTTCCTCCTGTCATCCCCTGCTTCAGTCTGCAGCATCTAAGCTGCCCAGCTAAGAGCAGACTTGCCCTGCATGACCTTCAGACAAGCCTTCCACTATAAATTATTCTGTGATTCTGTAATGGTGCAGTAATTTTGCATTTCAGGCATGTTCAGATATTCATGCTATTTGATGGAACAAGAAGTGATGTCCATGTCCGGTTTTCATTAAATATTAAAATGCCACATCTGTGGTTAAAATAAAGCTTAAGAGGCACTATTTTTCTTCTTTATTGACTCTTTCAGTGCCTTGTTAGAACTCATCTGCTAAGTACATTGCAGCAGATGTCTGAGTTGGAAACTATACCAAAGATTGGAGTGTGGACGCAGGTTCTGCCACACAGGACTTATAGGGATGTCAGGTGTTGCTGAAAAGTAGCTGATGAACATGGAAGGATAAAATAACAAAAGACACAGTTAACCAACTGCTGAGAAAAGCATCTCTGAACAAAAGAAAAATGTCTCTGAAATGGCTGTCTAACATTTCCCAGGAAGAGACAAATGTTATCAGTCAGAATCACAACACACCAATTGTTCTTAGATGACATTATGATGAGAGGCATCCTACTCCCTGAAGGAATTTGTCTTGATGAAATAGTGTGGCACTTTCATGTAAAACAGCTTCCAAGTGGTATAAACACAAATTGTGTTTGTACCAAAATTCATAGGAAATTGTGTTTGTACCAAAATTCATAAGAACAAGAAACTTCCTATAGTAAACTGTAAAGCCTTTAGTTATGTCACTCATAAAAGGGAAGAAAATGAAGGTAGTCAAAGCTTTTGGCCCACTGGAAACTCATTATGTGCTTTACAACAGCCTGAGGAACGATACCAAGACTCTGGTTACTTGAGGAGAGGAAATGAAACAATATTGCTCATCAGGTAGTGTCTCAACTATTTGTTATTGATTGGACAAAGCATAAATAAATCTCAGCCCCTGGGCTAAAGCATTGGGGAATATGACTGTTACCAACATGGTAGTGAGAGTTTTACAGACAAGACAGAAAGAACTCTGGATGATGCAATTGAGAGGAGGATGAAAGGCCAAAGGGAAGAGATCACTGAAAGGGATGAAAATCTGAATCTGTAAATGAAAATAATTATGTACTGGTGGTCAAGCAGCTGTACAAGCCAACAGTCTGTTGGTGGTGAGGCTGTATGGAGTGAAAAAATCAAGATACTCACTGAAAAGAGCAATGGCAGGGAGTCTGCTTCCCCATTCTCCCTTCCCCATGTCCTGCAGGAGTCCTGGAGAGGACAGCAGGAAAAGCCACCATGTGGCCGTGCTGGGGGACAGCAGCACGGGCAGCCTATGGCACAGCATCTCCCTGGCTTATCCCTCAGGTCTGTCTTAATTAAGCGCCCCAGTAAGACAAATAACAAGAATGATTCCTAGTAAAGTCAAGAGCAGTTTTGTTTGTTACCTGAGTAGGAGCAGAGTAGACCCAACAATGTTCTGTGTGTGAAACAGATCTGTCAAACATCAGCACTGCTCGGGTGTGTAGAAATTAGCTACTGCTGATGGGTTTTGCTGTAGCTATTGCTTTGATTTTAACTTTGACAGCTTCCCAACATGAAAAGGAGTTATTAATAAGTCATTCAGAGATTCTGTTTAATGAAAAAGGGGATTGAGAGGCTGTTTGTGCCCCTGGGGTTGATAAAATTGTGCATCAGAACCAATCAAGAATTATCCTAGGAGAAAAGTGAGGGTCTATATTTAGATAAAAATACACAGGGCATTAGGAAGACAGAAAAGGAACCACAAGTGAGGTCTCTCTTTTAAAACTATTTTCAGTCTAAATTAAGTAAACAGTGATCAGACTAACATCATTGGTCCTTCTACCAGGGAGAGACATTTCCAGCTCTCTCAGAGCCTGCAGTGCATGCTGTGCAAACCTTTCAACCCTCCCAACAGCTACACATCTTCTTTGGTTTCTGCAGACAGGAAGACACATCCCAGTGATTTTGATCAAAATTAGAAAGATGTTGAGAAAAAAAAGGTAGAAGAATACTCAAACCTTACCACATAAAAGAACATAGGCTGTTAGAGTTTGGGGGGGATTTTTTGTTTTCAAGATATGAATCTTTGTAGATGGAAGAAAATCAGGATGTTTTTCAGTAGCTATTTATAGAGAAATACCTATGTTAATAAAAATCTGAGCTCCCTGAAAACTTTACTCTTCTTGGTCTATGTCAAATTAATCACCATTAAGAACTTATCCAAACTGATTAAATTTACAAAAGTGTGTCTGTCAAAACATGAAGCCTTGGTTCCTAACCTGTATTCTTGGTAAATGGGTGCTTACCAGATGACACTCTTAATAAAAGAATAATAGGTACTCATTTTTAACTGTCCAGATACTACACAGAAGACTAAAAATACAATTTTCCCAGGAAAGCATTTGCATTACAGTTGTTTGCTATCACCTAGAACTGATTGCTTGACCAGCTATTCTTGTGCCAAGAGAAAAAGAAAAAAAAGCTTTTTCAGCTAGAAAACAGGATTAAATTTTCTTTTTGGTCAGTACTATAAAACAGAACAGCTTACATTAGTTCCCATTTTCCCTTATCACACCATAGTTTCAGATACTCCATAGTGTAAGAACATTGGGTTTCCTATCTGTGTGAAAGCCTGTCATTAACAAGTGATTATTCAATTTATTGCTTCTTTTTTTCCCTAAAATACAGCACGAGCCTTCTAATCTTTCAGTCATATAAAACACAATAATTATAATTTCTTTAGAAGCATTGCTGAAGGTATTTTGTCCTGTTTGATTGGCGAGGGGTGATTGACGCTTGGAGGTTTGGGGATTTTTTTTAGAAGTTGGATTTATTTATGGATTTTTGGTCACTTTCCACTGTGGGCTTTGATAATACAGGCTAAACACAGGAAGGTTTTATCCCTGCTAGGACTAAAAATGTAAAACAGAATTTTTCTTTTTATTAGAGTTTGTCTCCTAAGCCAGAGGCTACAGTAATAACAATAAGTGAGATAATTTTGTAAGCATTATCTGTAGGAAATGTAATAAAATAGCTACAAGAGGAAATGTGTTTGGAATTATCTTGTTGAAAATATTATTCAATATGTTAGAGATTAGAAACAATAACATCATGTTTCCTGTGGTAAAAATGTGTTATAAGAATGGTTATATTAATAGCATTGTTGCAGGCAGCCTGTATTGTTGGAGTTTGACATCCACTAGGAAAAAATGGGTTTTTTAGACTACTTATATTTAGATTTTAACATTGGAAGAAATAATCAAGATCTCTTCCCTTTTATCCTAAGTTTTCATTGCAGCTGGTTTTGAGAGCCATAAAGTTTGAGATTTCACTTTGCAGGCTGCATCTGTAGCTGGAATTCTTTTGTTGTAAAGGCAGAGTTGGTTGATCTGTTTGATCCCACCCAAAGGCTTCGGGCTGCTGTCACTCCTCTGGAGTACACAGCAGACTGGGTGGGTGTGGCTGGTGCTCCTCTGCTGTGCTGCTAACACCAAAATAATTCATCGCATCAGCTACCAGCTTGGTTTTCTGAGTGCATGGCTGAGGTTATGGCTTATAAAAGAGAAAGATGAGCTCAGGATAAAACAACAAGCCCTGCTTGGTGGAAAGAATGTAAAAACCAAAGAAATAAAATAATTGGAAGAATCAAATAAATAGAAATGATCAGTACTGGACTGCATCTAGAATACTGTAAGAATATGAAGTATTCAGCAAATAGTTCAGGTGTAACATACTGACTTCCTAAATCTCTTTGTCAGATTTCTGCTGCTTTCTTTGGTCTATCATTCCATATTTCCTTCCCTATTCGATTTTCTATTTTCTATTTCAGGCTTCTTTCAAACTTATCTACAAAATATATTGCCTTTATTTTTTGTTTTGTGGCTTCTGGCAATCAGCTTCTCAGACATTTCCTGCAGTTTCCTCTTCCTACGTGTGCTGCCTTATTGCATCAGAGAGAGCCTGCAGTGGGAGCTCACTTGGCTGCCATAGTAAAGTTGGAGTGTGTTTGTCCTTGTCCAAACCATTGACAATAGGAGTAGGCAAAATGAATTTAGAGAAAGGGTAGAGAGTGTATGCAATGTAAGCTAAAGGATTTCTGCATTTATTAAATTTATGCCATAACTTGGAAAGGAGTTATGAGTAAGTCTGTTAAGTTATATTAAATAGAAAGTGGGAAAAAAAAGGAACTGCTAAAGGAGGCAGATAATAGAAAACTTTTTTATCACTTTTCACAGTTGTAGAACTTAAAGTCTTTCAGACAGCAAGGCATTCAGAGACTTTGAGGCTGAGTATGGTACTTGTGGAAATGGTTGGGTAGAAGAAGGATATTTCATCAGAAAAGACAAATGGAAGGAAATGAAAACTGCAAACCACCTTAAACTTTCCACACAGTGTTCACTAAGGCAGTATTCTGTGTTTTCTGAACAGAAGGACAGAGGTAGACAGAGACACTGGTAGGTTTCTGTCTCTGTTCTGAAATGAAGTTTGTAATGAATAATGAGAACAAGCCTGGGGTGTGTGGAGTCAGAATTTTAAGGTGCTCTCAACACCTTAGGCTCCAATTTCAGGTAGTTGTTGGCAGTGTCACAATGATTACAGTACAGGCACATTAATTTGAGCAGTGCAAGACCTATTTGACCATAATAGAGAATTTCTATAGCTAAAGTACATACTGGAAAGTGAGGGCTGGAACTCACCTACTGTTACTGCTTTGCCATGTAGCTCTAAGTGCTACATCTCCCCTGTATTAAAAATGCAGGACTTCCTGTTTGTGTGGAATCAAACCAGAGCCAGATAAAAACTCAGAACTCCTCAGCTCATGTGTGGTAGGTATGAAAACAGATGCAGTGTAAGCATTCTAATCCACTAGATCAAAACCCCCTGAGTTTGCTTAAACTATAATTGAAGCTGCTCCTGGTTTAAACACGCAGTAGTGCAGCTGCAGGTAGTGGTACAAGAAAGCAGGCAGCAAGACTGACAGCAGAACTGGTCTTGTTGCTAAATGGTGCTGTAGATTTAAAGCCAATGAGTGGCATAGCAAATTAAGAAGTCTGTTAGATATTCTGTTTGTGAAGACCCAAATTTAAAAATAACTTGTCTGAGCATCAGCTTGTTTCTCAGGCTGAGTGACATGTTTTGAAATTTCCTCTGTACACAGAAAATGGAAAAAGCTGACTAAAGAGTTCCTATTGACCTATAATGCAGAGATGTTTCAGGCACTAAATGGCTTGCTTATGTGCAAATCCAGAATATCTTCTACTGCATGAATTGTTGAGCTTATCCTAGAAGGCAGAATGTAGCCATGTGTTCAGAAGTATAAAGTTTAAAAGGTCCCAGAGACTGACTGCCATGCCATGTGTAACAAATGTGCAGTTCCTTTTTCCAAGGCAGGAGGGGCATTGTGGACTTCAGGGTGATCCAAGCCAAAGATGTTTATCCAGCCTTTAGGAGCATGGTTTTGTGCATACCAATTGCATATCCTCCTGAATTTCCTGTTGGGTTTTAGTTTCCTCCAAGGAAAGAGAGCTAAGGCTATTAATTTTAAATAGTGTGCATTGCTCCTTCTGATTATTCACTGAAGGGCTAGGTGATTATTGAAAAGAACCTCTTTCTAATTCCCTTCCTAATACAAGCAGGCTTTGGTATTCAGACACCACCAGAATTCAAAAATACTCTGTTTAGTAGCATTAATCTTTATCTTTCTTACAACATGAATTTACATGAATTGCAGTCTTCTCCTAACATGACTACACACAGATATGTGTGAAAATTGCACCAAAAATCACTGCACTGTTTTACTTTTTATTGCACACTTCTCTCTACCTTGCTTGCAGAGCCACTATTATTCACAACCAATGGATTTTTGTCTAAGCATGTGCCAGAAGCAAGCAGCAGTTCCCTGCTAGGCTCTTTATGCTTCCACTCCCAATTTTGACATCTCTCAGTTCAAAATTGTGCCTTATGGGGGTGCTGTGCCACCTAAAATAAATTGCATTGCATTACACTCTGAAAGCCTCTATAGATCAGAATAATATAGTGACACATATCTGAAGACATTTCCTTTCCTTCCTCCCAACCACCCTTCAGCATATTCTGTTCTTTTATTTCCCACAGGATTCTAAGAGCAACTCTACAACTGAGTTTCTCTTCTGCCAAAGAAATCTTCAAATAAAAAATAGATTTTTTTTTTCTGAATAAAGTAGCACCTTTCTACATGTAGGTGAAAAAATTCCCCAGGTGAAAAAGGGAGAAATGTATACTTCAAGAAATGGACTTTTCTAAATTATACCAAGGTAAATAGTTTTAACAGATTTCAGAGAATTTCCTAAAGATTTATGTCTGCTTCTGTGATTAGCATCCAGCTCTACAAGATAGAAACCCAAAGCTAGCTTTGATGGTACCTATTTAGGACATTATTTGAAGTATTTTCCCATCTTTTTCCAAGTAATCTAGAGTCTTCTTCTGTTCAAGTGATAATGCATAAGGAGTAAGTCACACTGACAATTCCTAGGACACTTTTACTTCTTAAGGACACTTAGTACACGTTCCCTTCATAAGAAGAATATGTGCAACTCAGAGATTTTCCTCCATTGTAAGGAAAAATGCAAGTCTGCTATGGACCTTAAGAAAAAGCAGCTACTTCAATGACAGTATTTCTCTGTTTTTAATATATGTGCCAGTCAAGGGTGTGCTCATGCTCAGAGCTGGAGTGCTCTATTGATTTGGGAACTGTATTTTTTGTCTTCAAGAAATCTGCAATAAAGTCTTTGTCTATTCTTTCACTTGAACCCTTCTAGTTTTCTTAAAACCTTACCATTTGAGGCTGAACTTTCAATGCCAGGGTGAATTAATTTGAAGTCTCAGAAAAGTAATTTAGATGCTTTGGAATAGCAGAACAGAGAGCAGGTTTTGTATTTAGAGGAAAATGAGGTTGTATGAGGCTTTGTACAACTGTTACTCATTTTTTTGTTCTTTGCTCTTAACCTCAGACTGGCAGAAAAAAATATTCTAAGGTTGATATGTAGTTAATAATTGCTTTTTGAACTTGGGAAGAGAAATCTATGTTTCATTCAAAGTGCTTCTGAAGATTTCAAACAGAAAATAATATCTTGCTGCTTCTGTCATGTCACAAGGGCTTCCTTTACATTCTCTCTCAGCAGCCTGAGAGAGAAAATCTGCTGGTTTCAGGTTGCTACTGTGAAATGCAAAGCAACGTCCTGAAGAAATTCCTCAACTTCACTGAGGAAAACATGCAAATAGAAAGAATATATTCTGTATTAAGAACTGCCATTTAGAAAAAATAGGAGTGAAGAAATTTAAGTTTTTCAAATATATAATTTTTAAAATCTAGTATTAACATAAACTGAAAAATATTTTTTCCATTCTCCAGGCAGAATTATTTACTGAATTAATTGGAATTCATAGGTAATTTTGATCCCTCAAACCCCAGTGGCATAGGACCACAAGGCATTTCAGGCAGGAAGGGATCTCAGGAACTCCTTTAATCCAACCTCTTGCTGAAAGTGGGGTCAGTTGTTAGGTCAGACCACGCTGCTCAGAGCAAATCAAAACCAGGCAAACCTGAGATCACATTCCTCAATATCAACAGATTTCCTGTGTATAACTAAATGAATCTCAATCCACCTGATACCACTGAATTTTGGATCTAAATTCCAGCATATCTCAGCTACAGAGGATCTGTAGTTGGGGAGTTGTGTCAAGGAGCAATTCTGAGGCAACACCCAGCATTTAACCCAACCTGTTTATTTAATGCCAGCTGTGCCCAACCTGTCAGGTGCTGTGGGCTCCTCACTGCACACCAGGCTGGGCCAGAGACCGGGTTAGACATAGCTAAACATTGCTCCTAGTGCTGGATGTGCAGCTATCAGCACCTGCTGAAAAGTTGTTACTTTCATAACCACCCAAATTTACTGAGAAATTTTACACATGAGTACACGTTCCCTTCATTTTTAATGCCAACAGACATTCAGACTAAAAATAAGGGGTCATCTGCCCCAGCACAGTGTGAGTGCAATGGCTGTGCCCACGAGGAAGAGTGCAGTGAGAACCAGCACCCACTGCAGGGTGGAAACCAAGCAGGCACGAAGGAGCAGGTGGTGGAGTCTGTGGTGCTTCGCCTGGGAGCTGCTGAGTGGCAGCACAGCAGGAACAGCCCCACTCTGAGCCTCCCCATGGCTGCTGCTGTGTGCAGGGCAGCTCTGGAAACAGAAGCCCTGGAAACCAGAACAATACAAATTAGGTGTGCTCTTCTCCCAGCAGCTCAGGGGCAAATTGAGCGGCCAAACAAAGTTGCAGCATGTAGGCTGCAAAGCAGGTTTTGTTTGGGGAGGTATTACCTGTACTCTCTAAAACTCATTTCTCCTTCTTGGACTTTAAATTTTCTTGATTTTGAGTGCTTCTTGTAAGTCTTTGTAATGTACTTTAATGGGAGAAAATGATTTCCTTGCTTTCTTAGATTCTCCGGGAATTAAATGTCCTGCAAGACCTGCTTTTTTTTTCTTTTCCCCCCTGGACAATGTGTGCTACCTTTACTATCTCACAGCAAATTTGTTAAAAAGACATTATTAAGAGAAACACCGCTGGAATGGTAAAAAGCTGGGAAAAAGGAACAAAATTATTCCTGTAAGACAAACTTCAATCTTTTAGGAATCAATTTTTCTACTTTGAAATTCAGTTTCTCAGTCTGCTACAGCCCTTTGCCCTGCCAAAACTTGACATTCCCTGGAAGCCCAGCTACCTGTGTCTGCTCAGCTGCAGGTGGCAACACCTCCACAAGTGCTTGCCCCACAGGCGTTTTACTTTGAGAAGAGCTAATGAGCATCACCTATGATCCTTCCTTTTCTTTTTTGTTATGTGAAAGACCTAGTGATGGGCACATTCCAGAAAAGCACTGTATGGGATTGCCCCTCATTAATGGAACAGGTTCCATTTATGTAGAATATGAATGAATATAGATTCAGGCTTCTTGGAAGGATGAAATGCATTTTTTTTTGTTTGTTATTCCCTCCCTCAATCCCTAACAGAGCTAGTTCAGCTTGTACAAATTAAAACAATGCATAATTCAGTGGTGCAGGAGCAGCTCAGTTCAGGGATTAGCCCTGATGTCCTTTGAAATTAGTTCTACAGGAAGTTTGACTGGTGCAGAACAGCACAGAGAAGCAGTTAAAAAGCTGAGGATACAAGATTATTAGAAAAGGAATGAAGGATAGGGGAATCCAAATCTGATTTTTCATTTAGGGCCTCAGTGATCCTCCCACCAAAGTGAGAACCATTGTTGCCTAGGATTCCAATAGTGGTTGTGGAAGTAGGAAAAAGATACCCTGAAAGCAGAGTGAATGTAAATGAATGTTATTAGGTTTACGTCTCTCAAAAAAGCAGAAGAGTGAACATAAGTATAAACAGTCACACACCAAACCACAGAAGCACTGATGAATTCCTGTGGAAGGGGATGTGGATTTTAACCTGAGAAAAACCTACAACTTTTTTGAGAAACACTACTATAAATTAAAGATGCTTCTTTCTTTTTTCCTAGAAATGAAAAATCTCCCTTTACTCCATTGCAAATTCATCAGTTCTGCAATAGAGTTGATAAAATCTGAGGCAGATGTATCGGTGTTTCTTTGTGTCTCAAAAAGCAATGTTCACCAGCCTCTCAAATACAGTTATTCATAAAACAATGCCTTGTGCTTCTTCCAAACATTGGTATAACCAGGCAAGACTCTGCATTTAGTGTTTTTAAAACAGCCCATAGAAAATACATATCACTGAAAGCCCTCAGATGCTTATCTTAGTCTGCAAAAGCTCAACATGGGAATTTGATTATTTACTTCTTTACTTCTTTCATTCCTTATCTTCCTTTTCTTAATCCACTCTCTCTTTCGTTGGAAAATGCCATCATTTTTTTGTGGAGTACCTGCAGAGAATGAGAAATATTTTGCACTTTAGTGATCCAACCATTGCTCCTCTTCAGAGGAAGGTTTGGTTAACAGAAACCCACAACTTCTCCCAGCTGCCCTATGTGCTACTGAGCAGCCTCTCCTTTGCCTGTGGAAGTTTGGTTTGGGGATGAGTTGTTCAGTGTTTTATTCCTTTCTGCCTGCTTGTTAGAGTGTTAATTGTACTGAGATAATTGCTGCATTCAGTACCTCTCCTGCCGTCCCTTCAGCAGTGATGGATGCAGACCTGGGCCCCCCAAGCCCTTTGGTGTCATGGGGGAGGCAGAGGAGGGATGTCTCTGGATATTTCTGCCTCCCTGTGTGACCAGCCTGTTTCTGGAGCACCCAGAAGAGATTTCAGAGTGAGTTTTAGCATGATTCCCCAGGTTTCTAAAGGATTGTGGCACTCCTACAAAAATGGACAAGGTTAGCTGAGATTCCTCTGAGGGCAAGGCAGTGCTCCATGGCCCTGGGGGGAGATCAGTCAGCACAAACTGACTGATCAGTTAGTGCAAGCTCAGAACCACAGAGGGGCAGTGCTGGGGATGGCCTGTGCTGGCTATCACTGCTGCTACTTATTACCTGACTAACTGAAGCCAGATAATTGCCTGAATGAGCTCTTAAACCGTGAATTCTGCTTCTAAGCAGTTTAAAGCAAACAACCTGGTGTAGCCAAAAGGCAGTGAAGCTTTGAAAGTTTCCAAACACAGGTAACCAACTGTTAAATCAGAAATGGCAGACACACTTTCTTTCACACAATAACCATTTCTCAGGGCTTCCTAGAAGATGGACTAATATATTTTTTTCACTTTCCCCATGACCACAGGCACATATTTCTGAGATGTGTAGATGTATCAAAGTTGGAATACTCTCAGATCAAGAGATCTGACTTGTTTAGCTCTGTTGAAGGTCACCACTTCAGCAAAGGACAAAGTAGAAAAGCAGGAGAGATTCTGTAAGATGCAGCTATGCATATGGAAGGTGTCTCAGACTGACAAGTTATTTTTGGCCAAAGAAACAAAGTTCAATACAGCACTTACATTATAAGTGCCCTATATTATATCAAGCATTCATGATTTCTGAGTAGTTTCACGGGTAAAAAGATCAGGCTTAATTTCTTTCTCTCCTGCCAATGCATTGTTGAGCTTTAGCACTGCAAACACATCCTAGACTTTACAACCCCAAGCAGTCTCAAAAGATTGGTTTTTGAAACAATTCTCCTTTGCTCAGCATGCATCAGCTGCACTTGGTCAGGTCAGACAAGGCTTGCCTTCCTACAAACGCTGTGTGTCTGTGTCAGCCAGGCTTCTCTCTGGGACTAAATCACATTTCCCTGTCCCACCCTTGTGCACTGGCTCAGTTCCTGTGCACATTACAGTCCTCAGTGTTTTCATCAGTGAGGGGCACTGAACTCGTGATACTCCACCTCTCATTCCAGCAGCAAGGTGTTTCCCTGTAAATAAGTAAATACCAGAGCACATAAATGGTTTGTAAGGAGGAAAGGAAGAAAGATTAAAATTCAGATCAGCTTGAAAGAGTTTTGGATGAAAATATTGTCAGATCAATAAAGTTTTGGGATTTGTATTTTGTTGATTAGTGCATGAATGTTTAAGGTAGTGTTAAAACTCTCCAAATAAAGGTCTGTCAAGTCAAACAGTTAATTTAATTTAACCAGTACCTTCTTCTTCATGCCCCAGGTCAGTTATTTGCATAGATCTGATTTCTTTATTTACGTAGATTTGTATTCTTACAGCTCCTTCAGATTCTGTGTTATCTCAATTATATTCATTATATAAATAAAACCCCTGGAGTTTATCTGTGTCTTGTCTGGCTTTATTTAACCAGCAATTTAGGGATGGCTCAGTATTAAGATATAATCAAGCTAACAGCCCTTGCTCATGCAAATAGTTCCTAATCTCTGGAGAAGAACTTGCTGACATGAAATCTGCATTTCTGTGTTTATATATTTAGTCTTCATAGGGAAAATCTTTTGCAGTGAAGCAGATGGTAGGAGATACTGTGAAATTTACCATTGAACAAAGTGCATGAACATTTTATCATCAAAACTTTGGAGAGAAAATAGCTTTTAATAGGGTAGAAAGTTTTATAAAAAAACCCCCAATGTCTGGGGTGGAGGCTGACAAGACAGAACAATTTTTCCCTTGTCTTTGGCAATAAATTTTTTGTGGTTTTTTTGACTGCTGAAGGCACAAGATAATTTGTTTTCTAGTAACTTGATAAAAACCCCCAAACATACTGGGAAGAGTTCAAATAACTGGGGAAAAAAAAAGAAAAGAGGCAAACCTAATTTGTTTTCAGAGCAAAAATCCATCCAGGCTTTTCTAAATCAGTGCAACCCTATGTATTAGGCTGTCCTTCCCTGGGAGAGCAGCTCTCAGTGCTAGCCCTTGCTCATGCAAATAGTTCCTAATCTCTGGAGAAGAACTTGCTGACATGAAATCTGCATTTCTGTGTTTATATATTTAGTCTTCATAGGGAAAATCTTTTGCAGTGAAGCAGATGGTAGGAGATACTGTGAAATTTACCATTGAACAAAGTGCATGAACATTTTATCATCAAAACTTTGGAGAGAAAATAGCTTTTAATAGGGTAGAAAGTTTTATAAAAAAACCCCCAATGTCTGGGGTGGAGGCTGACAAGACAGAACAATTTTTCCCTTGTCTTTGGCAATAAATTTTTTGTGGTTTTTTTGACTGCTGAAGGCACAAGATAATTTGTTTTCTAGTAACTTGATAAAAACCCCCAAACATACTGGGAAGAGTTCAAATAACTGGGAAAAAAAAAAAAAGAAAAGAGGCAAACCTAATTTGTTTTCAGAGCAAAAATCCATCCAGGCTTTTCTAAATCAGTGCAACCCTATGTATTAGGCTGTCCTTCCCTGGGAGAGCAGCTCTCAGTGCTTGGGGCAGCTCTGAGGGTGCAGTGTGCTCTCCTCTGTTCCTGGGGTTTGCTCTAGGACATGGTTGGTAAATGCCCCCACATGGACCCTGTAAAAGGCAGCATCCAAGGCCTGTTGTAGAGCTGGCTGTGACTAATCAGAGCAAACTGCAGGATGGACATAATAGGCTCCCCTTGGCTTGTCCTACCTCTTAACTGTCTGCCATCTCTCATCCCCATCAAAGCTGCTGTGACTGAGCTTCTTACCCTGGCACAAACAAAGAATAATCCAGGCGAGAGCTGTCACAGGCCTGGATGGCTGCAGCCAGCTCCCTGCAGGACAGCAAAGGGCAGATTTACCAGTCACTGATTCGTGTGTTTTCCTTTCTTACAATTAGTTCACCACCCTAAAGAGGGAGATAAGAGGCTGATGATGTTGGATGTCCTTTTTGTCCCCAAACCAGCTGCACCCCCAGCTTGCACTCTGAGCTGAAACAAGTTGGGATTTTGTACCTAAACTGGTGCAGAAGGTACAATATCCGCCTCTCCTAAATGGAGGTCAAAAGTTAACCATGAATTATCATGGGAAGAAAAGCTAAACATCAGTCTTTTACTGACATGAAACAGAACCTGATATCCTTAATCTGTTCTTTAATAGCAACATTTGATCAGTTTTGTGTCACAGCTTTGTGTTGCATTCCATCAGCCTTAATAACCAGAGCTGGACCATAAGAAGCCCAAGCAGGCCAGTTCTCACTGTTCTTTGGTGCACAGTTTAGTGCCAGGGAAGTGATGAGACAGTCCTACCAATGAAGGGGGGTGTAGGAAAAGGAGAAATGGCATAAATGAATCTTAGTCAGCATTTCTGGAGTTCTCAGGTTGCTTCACAAATCCTATTTAATTAAGCCTCCTAGCACAGCAGTGAGGCACTTATTAGAACTATGTGAATACCTCATTTTGCTTTGGTGACTTACCAGAAAAATTAGCAGTAATTTTCAGAACAGCGAACTGACCCAAAATGAAATTCATTCCTTCAGACTAACCAAAACAATTTTTTTTGATTTACATGAAAAGAATCTTGGTGTCCAGTAGTTGCAATAAAAGAAAACAAGCCAGAGGTTTAAAAGAAGAGGAAGTCTTCTAGTTTTCTAACTAGATGTTGTTACAGCATTTCTGCAGACATGGGCATGTTATTGCTTAACCCGTAACCTGAGAGAGTGAACTGAGAGAGTTCACAAATATGGGTTAAAACAGAAAGATATTGACAGTAATTGAGAATGGGTGAAAAGGCATGTTCTGTCTTTCTATAAGTTCATTAAAAACCTACATTTTATGAGCCCTTTAAAGGAAACCAACAGTAGAAGTTTCTCTAATTCCCTTTTCATGGTGGTTTTAGCAGCACCATTAATTAATCTGCACAGAAGGTCTTGTGCACCTCGATTCCTTGTGGTGGTAGATTCATGCAGGCAAAGAAGGAAGAGAATGGGAAGCTCCCATCTGTTGGAAATGTCAGGATCAGCCAAAGCAAGAGTGCTCAGCAGGGTGAAACCAGCTGGGAGTTGTGCTGATTCTGCTGGTGGCAATGCCTGCAGGATCCAAGCAGCATCTCCAAGTCTCCTCCTACCTGGGACTGAATGCTTTCTCCTGTGCAGCAGCCTTTGACCTGCAGAGAAATGTGAATTTTGTCATTCTGCACCCCTCCTCATAGATATGGCCCAGAACACAAGCTTGGAAAAATACAATTGGAACCCCTTAGTGTTAGTGATAAAAACTTCTTACCCCACTGAAAGTCAGAAGACATGCCAAAAACTTGCAACATAACATAATTCATGGGTAGCAAAACTTTTCAACATTAATGCAAAGTGTTCTGACATGCCAGAACAATTAGAGCAGCTCAGCTGCTGAAGGTGGACGGGCAGAGCAGACTCCTCTTGGATGGTGTTCATGCTGTTAAACAAAAGCACTGTTATATGAAGAGATGACATGAGATATTAAGTTTGGCCTTATATTTGTCATTGTACTTTAAAATGATTAGAGGACCAACAAGAAACCTTTATAAAAAGTAGTTATATCATGCAAGCTTAATAATTCACAGTGAACCATTAAATTTACAAAGGTACTTTAAACAGCATCAAGGAACCATTCCTGAAATACAAGAGAATAAGAATTGCATGTAAAAAAAGCACTATTATGATATTATAGTAAATGATTAGGATTTAAGGTTTTTTTTTAAGTTGCATTTTAATATTCTTGGCTGTGTTATGACTAATGTAAAACTTGCATGAAAATATAACATTTTTAAACACAGCATGAAGGAGGCGCTGGGGGAGTGAAGAAACAGAATGTTGATGCTGGTCTGAACATCCTATTTAACTTTGTGACTTTCAGTAGCTCTTTTAGAAATAAGATTTTATTGTTGGTCAAAATATTCTGTGTGGGTATGTGTGTGTGAGTAGTCATAAATTCCCAGTGTGTGATGCAGAATTTCTTCATTTGAAATTGCTAAAGCAGAATGCTTCAATGGAAGTGTGAGAACTCCACTTTAAGCCAGAAAGAACACAGCATTTTACATTGCCATTTTATCCATGTTCCCTAGCTTCAAGTTTGAAACCAGCCTTCTTGCTCCCCTCGATGTACACACAGAGCTTTATTCACAGTGCTCTCCTCAGCCAAGAAATGAACCTCACACAGCACACATGGGACTGCTGGGTTCATTGGCCAGGTATGAACTGCTGTCAGGGGGTTTGAGAGATGGGAAAAGAGGCTGAAGAGGGAAAGA
>NW_005054314.1:5742390-5747341 GCF_000277835.1 Geospiza fortis
GTGACACAGGCTATTAGCATTTCCTTTACAAGACCCATGTCCTCACATTCCAGTTAAGCAGAGCAGGAGCTTGCTGCTCTGAGATTTGCCCTCAGCAGATAATTTTGCCCATTGCACCGTGGCACAGGGTGTTTGCTGTGTGTGCTGAGTGCAGGAGTGACGGGGGTAGGATGGTGGGAATGGACAGAGACCAGAGATCTCTGCAGCCAGGTCGTGGAACTTGGGGTTTATTGCAAAGGGCCTGGGGGCAGGGCCCTGCTGGGAGCTGCCAGCCACAGCTCAGAGCAGGCTGAGAGAGGGAGAGAGAATGGGAAAGAGAGAGAAGGCAAGAGAGTGGTAAAGAGGATAGAGAGTAAAAGAGGTAAAAAGAGGATAAGAGAGTGAGGTTCCCCTTACAATACAATAAATCTTCTTCTGTGTTGAATATTCTAACTCTCACTAACCAACAAGATACAAATCCTATAGCATTTACATACAGCCTATAAGAATCATTACATCGCCATACTGTGTTACATTTTAAACCCTAAAAACTCCTCTTTGGACCCCTTCTGCCAAGCCAGTTGGGTCTGCTCTGACCCTTGGACCTGTCTGCAAGCAGAGAGTATTGTTTTATCAAAAGGGGATTACCTTCAGCTGGCCATACCATTGTTTTCAGTTGTTTAGTAACTAAGGTATCTCAAAGCTTGCTTTCATTTCAATCAAGAATCATTTCATCTCACTTATAGTTTCCATATTCTCAAAATCTTTTGCCAGGCAATAATATTTATAAAGCTTTCCTGTTTCACCTTCCCCAACAGCTGAGGCTGCCCTGGTGAGCGCTGCAGAGGTGGCAGAGGTGCCAGGGCTGGCTGTGGGTTGTGCTGCCAGAGCTGCACTCACAGCTCTCCGCATTCAGGGCACGTGCCTGTGTTATGCCTCCCTCCTGCCAGGGCACTTTGGTTTCCGTGAGTAAAGCAGTACATTCAGCTATCAAAGGGAAAGGGTGAAGGCAGAGAAAAGGCCAGGAAGTTCCCATGTTTAATGAAGCTTTCATTCAGTACATACAGCTTCTCACGTAAACCCAGAATGTGCAGAGATCCCATGGAATTCAGACCAGGCAGTGTGTGGGCCAAATCCTTGAACAGGAAAGTAAGCAAAGAGGGCTTATTTAGTTATCAAATTCAGCCCTTGTTATCTTGGGCAATCCTATTCTCTAATCCAATTCATAAAATGATGTACAATTCACGACAACTTTGTTGTAAAAAAGAGAATGGGGGTGAATTAACCTGTTCTGAATTAACCAAATTTCTGTATGACCTTAGCACTTGGCATGAAGGATGAAAAAGAGGATGATGAGCACCATTCTTCTTTCCTCCACCATAAAGTTGCATGAAGTTGGATGTAATTGCTCATCAGTGCAGACTTCTAAAAGCATGAAGGATAATGATGGTCACTATGAAATAGTGCATTACTTAACTTGGTTCTTCATTTCTCCCACATGTTGGGTAGAAGAATGTAAGAGACATCTGTCTTCTGAACCTCACTGGGCTTTGAGCTGTGTAAGAATCTTTGGTTCCATAAAACTGAAATGCCAGTATTCTGCATTTTTCCTTAAATCCAAATTGGACAAGCAGAAAAAAAAAAGTTTTGTCCATTTGCAGTATAAGAGTTAGTGAGAACTCAGAGTCATGATATTATTGATGCACTCTGTGTGTTCTCTGAGGACACAGCTGTGAGATGGTACCTAGATTACAGAAATTGTAATTCTGGTATTATTCATTCTGTGCTGGATCATGGAACAGCTCCTGCCACGAATGGGTGATCTGATTCAAAGTGAGGGGGATGTGGGCCAGTGCTGTGCTTCTTGCTGTCTCATCATGGCACTGAAAATGAGCTGGTTCCCATGCCTGGGGCTGGGTAGAGCCATGGAATATCCCATGTCCAGGACAAGGGCATAGCACATTGCCAGAAGAGACACGGGCAAAGGCAGAATTGCAGTTCCCTGTATGTGCCAGTGCAGGCAGGCAGGTGAGAGCCAAGAGGCAGCATCACAGCTCCAATATCTGACAGGGCTGCCAGAATAGGGAGCCTGTGCTGATCTGCCTCATCCAGCTGGCACAGAAGCCACTGTTTCCATGACTTCATTGTCATGGGTGGGCACTGAGGGGGAGGAGAGGATGCTCAAATGCGCCTGTCCAGGCTGCAGCAAGTGCTCTGTGCTGCACAGACACATCCACAGCTACTCTCACCCTTAGCAGAGGCTCACTGTGACACCCACTCCTCCTAACTTTTAATTCCTGAAACTAGGTTTTACACAGGATTTGAGCAGCCCACACAAGGTTTTGCTGGTCCCCTTCTTAAGGAGCATTTTGCTTATACTGAATATATATTTAGGAAAGTTATTGACCCTGTTATTACTAATGTAAAACACTTTCCAAACCCAAATTGGTCTTTATAAATATTCAACAGGAGATTTGCTTATGATTGATAGTTTTACATTTGACACATGTAGGTGTTTTTACTTTATGTTTTATAACAGCACAAACAGAGCACTGCATGTACTGCATGTTCTGTGTGAGTGTGTAAGTAGTGCAGCAAGCTCTGAGCAGGAGCCAAATGCCATGCAGAGACGAGACGTGACGTACATTTATCAGAACCAGGAGAGAAAAAGCAAATTTCAGCAGTTGGACAAACTGTACTTGCCTAAAATGTGAGCTTTTCTATCCCACACTATCACAGCTCCTTAATAACCTGCTGCAATGAAAGCTAATAATGAGGCACATTATGATTAAATTAGCTCTGCTGAACAAATGAAAATGTGGAATTGCTATGAATTCCAAAGAGTAAATTCAGGTGTGCATTTTGGCTGTTGACACCCCACCCCTTGGACTGTGAGTGGGTACTTGATCATCAGATCTGGGAAGCAGGCTGGCCTTGTGCCAATGCTCAGAACTGCAGTGGCTGGGCAAGAGTGTGATTAAAACAAGGCCATCACAGAACCTCAGAAAATTAGTGTGCCAGGGTGTTTCATCCTATAGCCTGAAGGCTTAGATTAACAACCTGTGTCGAAGTGACAGACTTTGGATCTTCAAAGGCTGTGGAATCCTCCCCATAGGAGGCTCCAGAGCTCCACTGTTTTTATCAGTCTGATAAAATCAACCTGCTTAGACTGTGGGTGAGATTGAATTTATATCCAGAAATGAACCAATTCAATCTGTAACACTTAAAATGAATAATGAAAGTATCTTCTTGGTTGAAAAGAAAAGCAGTGGATTTGTTTCTCAAAAATGCTGATCATTAGCTTCATCCTTCTCTAAGGTGTGCCAGCTTTTTGACAAGAGATCCACAAGAATGGCTAATTACTTGCAGATGATTTGGGGCTGTTGTTTCAAGCATATGTCAATGAAATACAAGGTCTGTTTTATAATACCAAGGCACTAATCCTACTCTCTTTGCTAATTAAATGGAATTATACAAGTCAAAAAGTAAGCGATATTTGGCTGCTGTAAGAAAGTTGTTCTTTTTACCTGCATAGAAAGTCCCATATTCTTATTACACAGGACCCATATTCTACTTTCCTTTCAGCTACAGTATTGGACTGACTTCTGTTGTAAAACTGTGTTCTCTGCCTGTGTGAGGAGTGCTTTCCCAGGTTGGTGGAAGGTCTCACCTCTGGTTACTGACCCAATGTCTTGGACATTCTGGGTGAAGTAAAACCAAAGGAAATTGATGCAAGGGCTTAACATGCTGTCCTTTGACAAGCTTTGCCCATGCTGTTATGAATTCCTGCTAAAGAATTCTTGAGGGAGGCATCAATTCATTGTAGCAGTGTGTGCAGTCACCATAGAGGTCAGTAATGGCTTTGTTAAGGCTTGACAGGGAAGAGGGTCCAATCCTTGACTTGAACCTTTGCAAAAAATTCTGCCGGGGAAATCAGTGGGTGGGGCTTGTGGTGATGGGGTGTGATGAGAGCTGCCCCTGCTCAGAGGGAGGTGGAGGTCTCCCTTTTTTCAGGATCATGTAGAACACCAGCCTCATTTTGTTTGCTTTCACACACTCTGATGTACATGCCCAGCATTCCTTACCTGAATCCCCTGCTGTAGCTGCATTCAGGGCTGTGAGCAAGCTGGGAACAGCTACAAGTCATGAGAAAGTGCAGCACAAGTGTTCCTGGTGTCCAGATGTTCCTTCCCCAGGCTGAAGCATTAGGGACTGGGTGAGCTATACATAAGTTATAATGAGATTTCTCAATTTTAGATTTGACAGCTTGTGGTGTTTATTTCTCTCTTATATTTGCTTGTAGCATTTAAACTAAGCAGTGTTTTCAGGTAATTGAGACACTTGGGAAAACTGGTATTAACAAAATCTATTTTTCTGTGTAAAGTGTTTGGCAGAAAATGACAAGCTTTCAAGTGTTTTTTCCTTTTTAAAATGCTTTTGGCTGTTATTAGTGGGGGTTAAAAAAAACCTCCAGTGTGAACAATTGGCTGTTCAACCAGCACAGAAGGACTATGGCTGTGTTAGCCTCTGCCCCTGGGGAGAGCTGCAGAGCCTTGGTAACAATATCGCAGGAGTTTTGGCAAGTAAAGTTAAAGGAGAAGGCAAAAATTGTAAAGAAGGCTTCTGCCAAAGATAAGCTTGAAATTACTTGAGGTGCTGTAGCAGGAGCTGCTCCTGAGTCGCTGACAGGAGGGATATGGAATCACTGAGTTCATGCTATGGCTCTGCTGTCAGTCTGGGGACAATCCAGCGAAGTTTCACTCCCATCTCTTCTCCAGCTAAGTGCAATTTGACAATTTTCTATTCTGTTTAGGAAGTGTTTCTGGTTGGATGGAACAAAGAAAACCCAAATGATAAATTGTTTGGAAATAAATAGATCCTGTAACTGAAGGGAGGATGGGTGCCTGGAGGAATGAAAAGGATCTGGAAGGAATTCTAGCAGAGCTGACCAGATTCCAGCCTGGCTTCTGCC
>NW_005054314.1:5747351-5747578 GCF_000277835.1 Geospiza fortis
TACAGAGCCTGTGTTATTTCCCTGTGAACTGGATCCCAAACAAAAAGGCATTTGTGCCTTTTAGCACTGCCCTCCCCACACTGCGTGCCCTGTTCCACTGGGGAGGTCACAGTGCTAATTTAGCTGAATCTCATCTCCAGCCTGGGGGTGGAGGTTGTTCTCCACAGGGCTTCATAGCAGATGGAGTAGATCTCAGGGGATAGGAAGTGTCAGAGAGAGAGGGAGAT
>NW_005054314.1:5747588-5776266 GCF_000277835.1 Geospiza fortis
GTCTGTATTTAGCTTCCATGTCTATTTAGAGCTGCACCAGAGCTGAAAGGCTGAACTTTGTGTAGACAATTTTGTTCTGTTTGTTTGAATGGGTGTTCATTTGGTGGGAGGCTGCTATCTCAGGGGCTCCTCGGGTTAAGGATGTCTGCAGTGGCAGTTCTACATCCAGGAGAGTGTCCTTCCTGCAGGGTGGTGTTCTGGGTGAAAGCCTCCATTCTTACTGAAATGGGGCTAAGGAAGAAGGGATTACAGCTCAAAATACAAAAACCCAAACAAACAAAACCCAACACCAAAAATACTCAGAGGGAGCCAGGTTCCCTGCTGTTCCTGATGTGTCCCTGGACTGTCTCTTGGAAGACCAAACATGGACATGTCCCAGTGATGAGGGAGCAAAGCCCAAACCTTTGTTTTAAGTTCCTGAATGACTCCCTTGTTCCCTGAGCTACCTTCAACTCTGCTGCTCATCCTGCAAGGGCTATCAGACTGCACAGAGCAGCTGTGGGACTCACCAGCCACTGCTCTATTTCATGACTTAAAAGTCATGCTCAATGGAGGCTTTGGAGGCCATATTAAAAATAACAACAAAAAAACCCCAACAAACAAAAAAAAAAAAAAAAAAAAAACCAACCACAAATCATGTCCTTACACTGTTTTGATATCTAGAAGATTCAGTAGGATTTGGGAACCCAGCATGGCATCCACGCTTGTCCATTTAAAGTGATTTTCAAGTCTGACTTTGATCTTTTCCAGCAGAACACATATATTGCTTTCTTGATGTTCCATCCTGTCCTTCCCTTAAGGAGCAGCACTTGTTGATGGGCCAAATACTGGTGGATCAGATACTGGCAGAGGAACCTTTTCCCCCATCTGACTTAGACATTTCTTTGTGTGTTTTAACAACTGGGTGCATTTTTTTAGCATTGTGAGATATTTCATTATTATAAGCAAGATAGAAGCATCAGCTGCCATTTACTGAAGGCACTACGAGGCATGGTTTATGAATCTCTCATGGATCTGATGCAAAATGTAGCAGGAATTAGGTGAAGCAGTCCAGCTTCTTTCAAGGACTCCTTCATGACACTCCTTGATTATATATTCATTTTTTACTCAGCATTGTCAAACGTTTCTAAGACACCTGAAAGCATGAGTCAGTGTTGACTCAGTTCAGCAAGATGAATGGAATAAAAACTGTCTTGTGGGTTAACCCACCCAGTAGACAGCTCAGCCCCACACAGCTGCTCACTCATTCCCCTCCTTCAGCCTGGTGGAGAGAACTGAAAGGGAAAAGTGAGAAAACTTGTGGGTGAAAATAACAGAAAAGGCCTTGGTGTTGTTCAGTAATAGCCAAAACATTGGTGTGTTATCAACACTGTTTTGGTCACAATTACAAACCATGGCACTCTACAAGCTGCTATGAAGAAAATTAACTCCATCCCAGCCTGAATTGTTACACTGCTGAAAAGTTTTTGTCACTAATTCAATTGCTAATTCAGAAAGAAAAAATAGTTTCTCAACTTGCAGAGTTATTTATGTGCATGGTTAATTTCTAGTATGTTGCTTATAGGATGTTTTAATAACTGTATGACAGCTGTTCAAAGCCAATTGTAACAGGAGAGGGAAATCATCCTACATTACCTCGAGATTATTTGGTAGCTTAATATGTTTTAAGAATGATGACAGCTGTAAATAGCTGCTGTATTTCACTGCAGGAAACAGTGACCCAGGCAGCCTGGCATAGGCTGATGCTCCCTTTGTGCTGTTTCCAGTTGGCAAATGGTTCCTGCTCTGTACTTCTTACTGTATTTTCCCTTCATTATTCTAGATTTCCTCTTTTTAAATGCTACAGTTGAATTTCAAGGGACACATGTTCTTAACATATTTCACCAACTGCTCTCCTATTTGGGAAGGTGCTCTGGAACATTGACTGCACTTGTAAGGTTTTAGAGGAGTTCATTATCATGCTTCAAGCACTTAGACCCATTCCCATGGCGCACTGGTTGACATCAGTCTGTTATATCACCAGTTCTAAAGCTTATCTTCAGGAGGAAGGAAGACTTAAGCAATTAGACCATCTGTATATCTGTTTATGTTTCCTCTCCCTCACAGTGATATTTTTAACCCATGAGTAAATTTCAGCTATATTTGTCAGAGTGCTACAGGTCCATGTAATCATAATGCCACTGGTTGTGTCAGAGCAGAGGACTAAACAGAGCAGATGGGTCACAGAAGTGACCAAACAAAGATAAAGTCTGCAGGATGATTATTATTAGCCAGCAGAGAATCAACATAAACAGCTGCTAATGCCTCCATTGCATGGAAATATTTCAAAACAAACATTGGTGTTGGTGTCTTAGAAGCTGTGATCAAGCATAGGATAGTGTATGTTCATATGACACCACATCTCATTCTTTAAAATATTTGTTTTGTAAATAAATAACAGACAGGAAGTAAAGGAGAACTGTCTGACTGAATGACCTGTCTGCATGGTCATAATGTCATTATTTCTGAAGGATATGGAGGCAATAAGGTGGCTATCCACAAATCCCAATTCTGTAACTGACATTGAGCAGGTCAAAACTGGAGAGGTGTCAGATGGGTTTTATTTCTGACTCATTGGGTATTTGCATTTTGTGGGATTAGATATGGATAAGATCTTAATGTTGTGTTTTCAGCTCCCAATGAATCAGAAAATCTTCGAAGAATTTTTTTTTTAAACACTGACACTAGGTGTTTTGAAAAGGACACACAGTTCCTCTGTCTGGAACTTTCTGGCAATTTTTCTGCTAGTGTTGCTAGTGGCCATGAAAACATTTGGAATTTGGGAATCCTCAGTAGCAGAGATGCCAGCAGCCCCACGAGGCTGGGTGGTCAGTCCTGGGGCCACATTTCAGCTCTGATATGGAGCTTACAGCAGCAGCATGGGTAGAACAGCTGTGGGGCCTGGGGAACACCTGCCCCTGCAGGGGTGCAGCCTCTGGGGTGCGTGCAATCTACAGAACACTGAAACTCAGGAGTTGGTGCAGGCGCTGAATGTGTTGGCAGAGCTATAAAGAGCTTCTGAATCAATTCTTGGGTTTATTGCAGTCACTATCCACGATTTTCTAGTACCTGAGCTAAAGCCCTGAATGCTGGCAGCTGGACCAGGTCTTGCAAAGTCAAGTATCAGAAACAAAAGCTTGATTAACACTGGAGCGTGACTAATTCAACAGAAAACGTCACCCAATTTTGTTACCCACTGGCTTTCTGCCGACATGCATACTGCCAATGTTGCCACTAATAAAATTCCTGTTAGCGTTGTAAATCTATTTTGCTCTCTACTGCATATGCTTTGGGAATATCTACTAATGCAGAGCATCAAGGAAAAATGTTAATTATTGAGTACAAACTATTCGAGGTGCTACGCTGCCACAAGACCTCCCATCCCAGATTTCTCTGTTTATTATAGGCCTTTTAGATCCATAAGTGAGCAATGAGGAGGTGGGTGGGTAATTTGCAGCTTGCTCTTGGCCAAGATGTTCATCCTTACATACTGAAATAATTCTGTTTTCTCCTAATCTCTAATTGGAGAAGCTGAGAAGAAGTACACCTTCTTCAGAGCTTTTTTAAAAAAATTAACATATAATCTAGCAATGTCCACAAAGCTTTTATAAACTACAGAAGGATTGCCAAACCCACCTGTGGGATTTTAATTATCTGAGTTTCAGCACATGATCAAGTACTTTGCTGGATGATTGTCTGGAATTCTGACCCAGGGCTGTTCTGGGGCACTTCCTCCTTCCTTCCTGACTTTTTTGGTCTGAATGGAATAAAGACATCTATTACACAAGCAAGGCCATTGAGTTTAAATCCCTTATGTCAGGTTAGAACATTTAATAAAATTTGCAGAAAATAATTATTTTGGCTTGAATGTGTTCATGGGTGAATCTCTTCCAAAGATACTATGTGCAAGGAGCTGTGCATGGTGCACAGCTTAGGATGGACCCCTCTATATATATATGATTATACCTGTAGTTACACAGGGATTCTATTTTCATTCACATCATTATAATTTTGCCCATGGCAAGTCTTCTTTTGGAGAAAATATATTGTGAAAGACCTTATGAAATACTTCCGCCTGTCTCTGAGCTCTGTGTTTTTGTCATCACTATAAAATACCAATTTCCTATCAAATTTGGAATCTTGCTTTTGGAAAAGAAATCTCAATGTGTAATCAGGTAGTTGAGAAAGCACTGCTGTTCAGAAGCACCTGACAAAGGACCAGGGCAGACTTCTTATTCTGTGCTGTCACAGCCATATACCTGGCAACTTCACAGTCTCTCTTCTCACAGAGTTTCTCATTATCTCTGATGTTCCCATTCATGTAGAATCATGTTTCAGTCCAGTCAGCTAGAAACATCACTGTTGGAAGCAAACCAATGATTTGTAAGAAGGAATTAATAATTGGCAATTACCTCTCTACAATATGATTGTTAATGTTTGTGGGCAGCAGTTATAAGAAGAATTATTAAAACAGAGATTAAGAAATCAAAAATTGAAAATCCTGATCAGGGGTTCCAATAACACACTTAAGTGCAGAAATTCTGTTTTCCTGTTGCATAGTCATGTGCTTTTTATCATATTTAGTGTGTTTATGTGTATATAAGCAAAGTTCTAGCACCCCAGAAATCACATGTAAGTCCTGTCACATAGCATTTGACGCTTCAGATGAAAAGTTGGGCCAGAAGTGACATGTTACTCATTGAAATGAAGGACATGTCATACACAATTTCCTCTTTGTGTCAGGTTGAGTCACTTTGCCCCACTGTCTGGCATGTGAGATGTGTCAATGGCCATGGCTCCTATTTCATGCACAACATCTGTCTGTAGCTTGCTGGTTAGATGAGCAAGTCCCTGCCAGCTGTCTTCTGTGCTGTTTCAAAGTGCTATGAAACACGAGGTTAGCTGTAATATGGGATGTGTCATGGGCTCTGCTCATTTGGCTTTGCTCAGCTGAACCTTTGACATTGCCTGGAATTCCTCACCCTGGCTTGCCCTGGGTCTGCTGTGGGTCAGGCTGTGTCTCAGGCAGGTGATTTCAGAATTAGGGAGGGATGTGCTACTGATGCCTTGTGAAGGCTGACCTAGAACAGGGACTGGACAGAGTTAAAGAATAAAGTAGGGATTTATTAAAAGGCCTCAATGGATCCACCTTGGGCAGCATAAAAGCCCAGCCAGGACTACACTCAAGATGAACCGAAATGGTCACAAAATGGACAACAGGTCTCAGGATCTCTCACTTTTCTAAGTTCTGGTCTATTTGCATATTGGAGTTAATTGTCCAGTTCCAGCTTTAGCCCATGCAGTCCCATCCTTCTTGTTTTTCTCTCTTCAGTCCATGTTGTTTGTGCTCTTGGGCCAGAGATTTGGATCATTTGTCCTTGGTCCCCAGCTAGAGCAGGAATTGTTTTGTCTCCCTGCTCTGTGAAGAGAGCTCACCATCCCCTCATATGAGGCCTAAACTTACACACTAAAGCAGCACAGAATCTGAAAAATAGAAAAGCTCAAACCTGAGGCATCACTACCAGTCTTGATTTCTTAGCATGAACAGATGTGAAAATTGGCATGTTGCTGAGATGGGGCTTATAAAAAACAAATAGAAATTTGCATCAAACTTTGGCTCGGCGATAATTTTGGGAGTGTAATTTTAATCTAGTCTAATTAGACTAATTTCTGTGACTACTGAGTTTTCAGCACGTGTGTCTAAAGAACCATATTTGGGAAAACAGTAGCAAAACTTGCAGTTGTGAGAACAGATGCAGAGCCAGTCTCTTTAAATAGAGAAAATGGTAGATTCTCAATTTGATATCACTTTTGGAGATAAAAGATTAAGGGATAAACAGCAAATATACTGACATAAACCCTTGCATTGTGTTTGTCCTTTATGAGGCGAAGCCAAGGATTATTCTCAGATGTAAGCTGGATATAAGCTCGGTGTCTGTCTGAAGCTCAGCACTTTTTCAGAGTCATTTTGGATGGGAATTAATTACCTGTGTTATTTCATAGCCTAAGAGGTCCAAGATGATATAATGTTCCAGCTAGAGTAGAAATCTCATCCTGCTCTTCTTCACAGCTAGAAAGATCCTTTGGGAAATATAATTCAAGAGACTGAAGTTTTTTTGAGTCCTGGGTAAGAGATCCATGAGAGCTCTTAGATATAAAATTTTATTTCCCTGCTCCCAGATAGGTTCTGAATGTTGAGATTTCACAAGGGCACTACATGGTATTCCTGGGACAGATTGGGGAGGATTTGGTGTTCAGACACATCAGTTCAGCTCAAGTTCCTTACATATGAGTTCTGTAGAATCATCCAGAGAGGATGATGGGCATATTTAATAAACCCTGAAATATAATAATAAATAAAAATGATAATGAGAACTTTCTGAAATATTAAAGAACATTGATAAATAAATTACAACATTTTCAACTTGGGCCCCTTTATGAAACATGTTTTTAAAATAGCTGTAAATAGCTGCAGCTATATTCTGACCCAAGAACCGGTTGATGGATTTAATCTACAATTTAATTTGCCTGAAAAAAATGTAACAGCAATGAGAAAGAATTGGTTTATCAACTGATGACATGATATTGTATCAATGCTGGTGATCAATCCAGTTCTTCACAGGCATATACATCACTGTAAAACTGGTGAATTCCTTAATTTCATTTATATTACTCCTGGCTTGCACAGTCAGAAGTGAAAGAATATTAGACCTTCTAATTTCTCCTCCTGCCCTTGCTCAAAACACCTGCACCTCTCATTCAAGGTTTTGTTGTGCAAGGATTGAAAAGACCC
Source organism: Geospiza fortis (assembly GCF_000277835.1). Classification (NCBI taxonomy): domain Eukaryota; kingdom Metazoa; phylum Chordata; class Aves; order Passeriformes; family Thraupidae; genus Geospiza; species Geospiza fortis. The sequence continues at coordinate 5,754,421 of NW_005054314.1, forward strand.
CCCAGGCTTCAGCCAAGGGAATAAATAACTCTGTCATCTGTGAATATAAGTGAGAAGACAAGATAAAATGTCACCTGGGAATTATTATGCAAAATAGGAGGAATGCAGAAGGCAAAACAATGTTAAAATTTAATTTGTGTGTTTTAATATTATTGTCTTTTTATGTTTTAAAGACACTATATAAAAATAAATATGACAAAAGGATAGATGAATGTAGCATAATTAGCATGAAAATTACACCTAATTTGTTTTCTGGATATTGCTTTGTCTGTATTATAAATGGCATGTGGATACAGTAGAAAGTAAAATAACTCAGAATATTAAATTCTTCTAAGATTGTGCCATGGGGCCCTTGATGTCTTGCTCCATTCCTGTCTCTAATTTACTGTTCTTGTGTTGTCAGCAATAACCCTTGCACAAAAAAGCCTCAGTGCCCCAGCTGTGGGCTCTGCTGGTTTCTGGAGCAGGGTCTGCAGTGAAGGCTGATAGGGGAGGGTGGTTTGCAGAGCCAGCCAGGCTCCCTCCCTGCCTGTTCCCAGCAGGAGCTGGGACAGAGCCCACTCCTCTCCTTTCTGAGGGGCCAGCACACATTCACACTGGGAGCTGTAACACCCCTGTGCTTTCCAACCAGCTCGGCTGGAGCTCATGATTCAGTGACCTTCAATAAAAGCCTGAAAAGAAAATTTGGTCAGCTGTGTGATATTTGGGTATCATCCAGTGACCCCAAATTGGTAGCTGGGCATTACTGAGGACAGGGTTTCCTTGTCCAAGGTAGAGGCATGTTTTTTCATAAACATCAATTTAACACTGAAAAAGATGATTCAGTAGCAGTTCTCTGATACAGGTCAAAATCTAGAGGTCTGGTTTTGTTTTAGGATTGCTCTGTCCAAATCTATGTGTTGGAGGGACTGCACATGGCAGATTGAGATGGATTTGGTAGTGAGATACATCAGCTCAGCTCAAGTTTCTTGTGGTACCAGTTTTGTGGAATCCCACAGAGAGGATGATGAACGTAAAACTCTCCTAGAGACCTTGAGAAGTCACTGAGTCCATCTCTTCTCCCTTAGGCAGAATGAACTACACCTAAAGAATTGTCAGGAGTAATTTATCATTCTAAGCTGTTCTTAAAAACCTAAGATGATGGTAAGGCTCTAACCTTACAGTCCAGTCCCATTCTTGATACTCTTAGCATTACAACATTTTTCTTATATTCAACTTAAATTTTCTCCACAGCTTTTTAATTCCATTGTTCTTTTCCTATGCACAGTGGGCAAGAATACAATTCCATCCTCTTTCTCTCTCTCCATCTCTTTCCCATCTTCTGTCTGAGGGTGCTTGAGGTGTCTGCAAGCTTCCATGAACTCTAAAATAATTTTATTCAACATATGGTGATCTCAGTGCTAGATTTTTAACATGATGTCTAGACACTCTAGATAATTAGCATTTTTACTTATTGATAGGAATCAAGGAGCCACACAGACATGAGAAGATATTTTATTTTTTTAAGCCTTGAGTTGAATGATAACTTGTCTGTGCAAATGGTGTTGGGTTAGCTAACATGGATTTCCATGTTTTCTATAATATGGCACTAACCTTGCTGCAGAGACATCTTGTGAACTCTTGGGGGCATCCAACAAGGAATCATTTGAAGTGGCTGAAAATCTTTTTTCTTTGCTCCTTCTCCATCTATGTCTGGATATATGGGAGCAAGCCAGGGGGACACTGTTTTAGGTTTTACAGTGAATGTCACCAGCTGGCATTGACTCCATGAAGTAGGAACTAAGTAATGTGATGGAAATGGATTTGAAATATCAGGAAGACTGTGAGGATGTAACTTTAGCTTAGCACAGTATCCATCCTTCACTTTCTTTAATGATTTCCCTTTTGTTAAATTTGACTAACATATCTGCTCAGTTCATGAAAGTGAGGCCTCAGAGAACTCGTTTGTTACAAAAATTCAAACTCATTATTTTTAAGAAATTAAGCTGGATAATGAAATGATAATGTCCATGTTATTATCTTCCAACATCATAATTTTAGAATTGAACATAAAGTCTACTCCAATTAAAACTGTTGCATGGAATATAAAACCAGGATGCTGTGATACTGGAAACATTCAGACATGCACATAAGCATTTAAAAAAGTTCCCAGGCACAAGAACAAAGCTTTTCTTCATTCCAAGGATAAGTCAGCTGAAGTGATCTTTGTACATTAGAATTACTGGTTGCACATTGTGCTAAAGAGGACACACTCATCACAGGAGGCTGAGCACAATAACCAGAGAATGATCAGGCTCGAAAGAAAATGTAGTAGCATTTTAATAAGAAACACAGTTTCTTTATGAGGCCAAAATGCTAAATAAGTTAGCAATGGGCTTTCATGCAAATGTTAAATCAGGAACAAAGACGGAGATGAGAAGCATCTATATATTAATATTACATACAAATTTCATTCTGTTCTCTGAAGTCTTACTTGTTGTGGCATAGTAAAGACCAACATCATCCCTAAATTACAAACATGAAAGACTGAATTTCCCACTGGAACTTGCTCTCACTAAGAGTAAAGTTTTGTAGCATAATCCTGGTTCCAGTCTTACATTTTTAAAGGGAAACAATGAGTAATCCTTGTCCAAATAATACAGCCTTTAATTTCCATGGGAAGAGCATTTTACAGAATAGAACATGTGTGGTTTTGTCTCCTTTTAAAATAAATCCTTCATTTACATCTTATCCACTGGAAAGCAAATCCTCAGGATGACATCAGGTTATTCAGACACTTATTTGAAGTGGGAGTGAGAACATCACTTACCTGCAGCTGAGAGGGGAAGGTGGGAGTGAAAAATCAACTGAATGTTCAACCCTTTGGTGTGTTCAAGGACAGGGTCTGTCTGTCCCTACTCCTCATTCTCCTTCTGTCTGGCACTTAGCAGGATCAAACCCTCTCAGTGCCTTTGCCAAGCAGGAATATTCTGGGAGCAGCTGAGGGAAGGTGGCTGCCAGCACAGAAACCTCTGCTCTGGGAGAACAGCAGTCTGCTCTCCCAGCTCCTTGATGTGTTAAAAGCAAGCAGATCAAATAATAATTGGCCACTGAACTTTATATTAGAAGGAGAGGGAATTTATCTCATGTGGTCACTTTGGAATATCAGATTTCTTGGTTTCCTGACTGTTGGTGGTAAGATTTAGGCATTTTCCAGGAGCCCCAGCCAGGTACAGAGAGAGGCCAGCACCAGCCACAGGAAAGCACCAGCTCTCCAGGGAGAAATTCTCCTTCAGAATGCTGGAGCACCCCCCAGAGAGCACATGAGAGCACTCTGAGGGGCTTTTTTGCAGCCCACCTCTGCTCTAATCCTTGCTCCAGTTATGAGCTGTTTCACCCCTTCCAGCGTTCTCTCACCATGCTCAGTGAGTGCCAGACAAGGCATCAGGGCACAAGTGCTCAGTTTCTCCTTGATTTTTTTCCCAAACAGAAGCTCTGAGTGAAATTTGAGATGCCTTCTTGCAGAGCCCCCATGGCAGTGGTTGAAGCATTGGTTGGCAGATTTTCCAAGTACTTTTGTTTTCTAAAAAAGTCCTCCTGCTTTTTGAGCATTGTTTGCAAACCTAATGCTGGCATTCTTTCTGTCAGTTAGGATCACTGCTGTAGTCCATCTTAGGCAAAGAGAAGTATGTCAGGGAGCACATATTTAAGCAGGTTTTTGCTGTGTTTCAAGTTGCACACTGAGTTGGGGAGCTGGTTGCTGTATGTAAACAAAAGCTAGAGCAGGATGTTTTGACTTCACTCACTGTGACAGCAGCCAGATGCAAAATCTACCTTCAGATGTTGTAGCCCAGAGTAAATAATGAGACTCACCAAGAACCTGACATCTATTTTCTTAAGAACTCTTTTCAAAGACAATCACTCAGACATGTGAGGGTCTATTTCACCCAATGTTTTGCATAAATTGGCAACAGAAGCTGATGGCTTTGACAATTGTTTGTCACAGAGGTGTGCACTGCAGCAGTATTTGTAACAATAAAGCTTTAGATTTCAAACATCTGAGCATCTGCAAAGGAAATCCCATTAAAAAGAAGGACAGGTAAACTCCTGACTGGATCTTCAGTGAAAATATCCCTTCTGCCCAGTCCCCCATACCTGGCTGCTTTTGGTTGCCGAAAAATCCTTGGCATTTTGCAGAATGCTGGAACTCCTTGGTTGACATCATTGATGCTGATTTGTTTGGCACATAAAACCATTGGGAAATATGGTTGAAAAATATAACCCCTAAAAGCAAGAGACTCAGAGAAGGAATGGTCTGCTTTTCTGCTTTGGGAAAACAGTGTTTGGCAGCATGCAGAGCAGTTAGTGGAAGGCACTACTGCTAATTTGCTGTCTAGCATTTGCTTCTCTAAAGGGGTTTTACCTATGTGCTCTCTCCCTCACTGTTTTTGTCATAGTGAAGCTTCTGTGCAGTGCATGAAATCTGTGCAAGAGCTTAGCTCCCCATGACCACAAGAGCAGGACCAAGCTGATTAATTCTGCTTATGCAGAATTCTTTCAGATGGAAGCTTTTATTCAAGAAAATGTGTGAGAGGCTGGGTGAGACATGGCCATTTCACCAAATCCACACTGCCCAGAAAGGTAATTATTCAAAGAACAGATGTTAGGGAACCAGTCCCACTGTCTTTGCTCCTGAGGCCAGAGATATGGAGAGGATAAGGAAAGAACACACATAGGCAGTGAGAAAATGTTTTCAGCTGTTATCAATAGTACAGCAAACTGAAAGCCTTTGGCAGAATAGGGGCTGTTATTTCCAGCTCTCAAGCTCTGTGTCTCAAGTGCTGTCTAGGGCACACAGAGAGACTCCTGCCCTTGCCCCAGGAGTGCTCCCTGGGCCAGGGGGGCACTGGCTGCTGATGGACAGCCAGGGCACAGAGGAGCAGCGAGGATAAACAGGAGCTTCAGCTTTGCAGCCAGCTGAGAATTCCCTCTGATCTGGTACTAGCTGAAAATTCACAGGCAGAGCAGAGGGGCAGGAGCTCCTTTAGCTGCAGCTCTACCTGAGTGAGAGAGGAATTTGGGATTTCTGCAGGTACAGTGCTGAGGAGTTCTCTCTGGTTCAGGGCAGAGATTAAATTCTTCTCTTCCCCCTGCAAACCTTGGGGGTTTGTGTTCATGGTAAGTTAAATATGAGTTAACATTGTGCCCTGGCAGCCAGAAGAATTCATAGTTCTATGATTCTATGCCATTTCCCTGCAGGAAGGCAGGATAGCTAACTTCCCTAGACTCTGATGAGACACCCCATAGCCCTGTGATCCTTTGTGCCTGCCTCTTCTTTTATGACTCTCTGCTTGTGCATCACTTTTCCTTTCATTAGACTCATCATTCCTTTCATTATCCAAAAACCATTAACCTCTCATGCTATAGAAACTCAATCCTGCCAAACCACCAGGAAAGGTGCCTGTGCAACAGACAGACAAGCCCACAAGCAAATCACCTACATAACCTTAAAAGAAGCTACCTCTTCCTCCAAAAGCAATATAGGGAATGAAAATGAAAACGTGCAAAATGTAGAGAGGAATAGAGGGATGAAAGCCGCTTGTATTCACTTGAAATAATTTCATATTAATATGAAGGGGATCATATATTTTTAGATTTCTTCAGATTGCATTTTTTTTTATTTGATAGAATAAAACAGGATCTGCTGCATGGAAATATCACAGAAACATCTTGGAAGTCTAGTGAATAAAGGATTTCTGCAATAGCAATAGCAAATAAAAACACTTAACTGAATCTTTTTAAAGCCTAACTCCCCTGCTTTTCTTTGGGTTTTGCCAGTTGTAAGAATGGAGTTTTCCACTGTATGCTACTCTCAGTCTATAAAGAAACTCATACATAAATACCTAGAAAAAAGCATAGAAAGTGGATATTGATCAGTTAAAATGCAATTTAAGTTTAATTTTCATGTGGCTACCAAGCTTTCAGCTGCAACTCTTTTAATAACAAATAACCTCACTCCTACTGAGTACTACTTTCTTTTAAAGGCAGCTGGACATATTTAGGGACCAAAGCTGAAGTTAAAGATGCAGGATTGCTTCATCTCTGTGGAAATGATTTATTGCATATTTTTCACCTCTCCAAGCAACAGAATGAAATTTCACTCTCCTCTGGGAGTGGTAGAGACAAAATACTTAAAAATGATTGAAGTGGCCACAGTGTGTTCATATGTTTCTTCTTGGTAGTGAACTTCCCTGGGAATTGGAGCTGTTGCCTCAGGCTGTGTTTCTGATCCCCCCGTGGACACTGCAGGCTGTGTCCTGCAGGACTGGGGTGTGGGAGGGAGGTTGGGTGCTGCCAGAGCCTGAAGGGACAGCCCCAAGCACTGACCTGTGCTGTGCTGTGTGTGCAGATCTCTCAGCCAGACTGAATGACACCGAGACATTTCCTTTTCAGCAGAGAGGTGTTTTCCACTTTCCAGCATTAAGGCACCAGCTGGAAAATGCATTGACTTGATTCCCTTTAGGAGCCCTCCAGACAGCTGTGGGATTAGTTCACAGGAGTGAGAGTTCAGCACCATGACAAAGAATTACATGCCCATGGAAAAACCATCTTGATGGAGCTGAAATAAGGAAATAAAATCAAATATTGAGATCCTTATGCAGGGCTCCCAACTGCAGACTTGTCTGGTGCCAGCTTGTGAGTCTGAATGAGAAGAATTCAGGTTTCTCCTACTCTTCCCCTTTCCAAAGCATATAGGGAAGAACCTATGTAAGATGTATAGGAAAGACCATTGTTCATGCTGAGAAAGGACTGGAGTTTTCTTTAAAAGCCCCTGCCAAGTTGGGTTGTGAATCCAGGTTTAGGATCCTGCCACCTATCCCAGTTTGTCATGGATGAGTGGAATGCAACCCACTTAAAGAAGAGAAGCAGCCGTCTCTTTTATTGAGGTAAAATAGTAATTTGTCAGAGTTCAATAAGCTAGATGGACTTTAACACAGTTTAACAGTGGTTTGACAAGATTTAATAAGTGCAGTGGCAAGGGGCACTTTATTAATTACTGCATGGAAATTGGTTATAATGGTTCAATAGAGACCAGAGATGCAAAGAATAAGGAAGACCCTCACACTGAGTCATGAGTTTCAGACAAGACCCCCTAAAACTTCTAAAATCCTTGTGGATTTTAAAATCAGCTGTGGGTGCAGCTGGATCCAATCTTAGTGTCAGACTTGAACAATGGCTAATATCTGATGTAATTGTCTGTACAAAGTTTATAATAATTAATATTGATGCAGTCCAAGAATAGCTAAAATAGGCTGAAATGGAATTAATTTGGTAAAAAACCTGAGAAGTTGAGGCATAAGAGTGACTTTTGGGCTGCCAACACCTGGTTCATACGTGACCAATGACCAGAGGCAGGAAAGGGGTGACACCTGGGTCCTTCCTTCTCTGGTGGAGCCTCACTCCTGTGGAACAGACATTTCTGAGAGGGAGAGACTGTCTGGATCCACAATCAATGAGAGCTATAGCACTCTGATATGGAGCTTTGGCTTATGTCCTCCTTCCTCCACCAGAAACATAAAATTGGTTAGAAAAGAGAAAAAGGAAAGGCAATATTTTAAGGCTGATGGAAGCAATTAAAGTTCACATCTGTTAAAATCCTGTGACAGATATGGTCAAAATATGTCTGCTGATGGTAAACCTGAGTCTGGCTGTGCTTAACTCAGCTTCAACAGAAATCTGGGAATGGGCTCTCATCTCTCCTGCACCTTTCAAAGAGGCAGGCATAAGACCTCTAAAATGGGGAAAACCACAGGAAAATATTATGTAAATCCAATGTCACGTAGCTCCCTATCCCCCTGGGAAATTTTAGCTATATTCCCTAAGTAAAATCATCACTTATTTAGCACAGCTCACTGCATTTCCTCAAGAGGCAGAGGGCTGAAAACCAGAGAGCCTGAAGTCTGTGCTGGCCTTCTGCAGTAGTTCACTGTGTGGCAGAGAAATTTTCATAATGTCTGCTCAGAGTAAATTACTCCCCTGGCCTTGTATTCCTCATCTAAACTGAGCATTAAATTCAGAATGATTTCATCAGCAAATGAAGGAACAAAACAAGAACAAAAATGTCAGAAATGCTACAACATGCTTAATTTAATTGGATTTTCTGTTCTGAATCAGGAGAATGAAAGAAACATTAGACAGAACATGCCCAAATGTTAAGGCAGCATGAGCAGCACCATCTGTCACAATATTTCTCTAGTTATTTTTAATCTCTTACATAGTTAAAATTATGTTTTCTTAGTGAGAGGCATTATTGTAGAACATTTATCTATTATAAACAGACATTAAAGTATTCATTATCCCCAGGATCCATTAGAAAGAATAAATGACTGGAAGAGAGGTAGTTGTACAATTTTCATGCTCTGCACCACTCAATATTTGATAGAAATGTTGGAATTGTCATATTAGGTCGTACTTGAAGGTCTAGTGAGTTTGTAATCCCTCCTTCAGAGGTTGCCACCCCCATGTATATCAGGGAACCTCATGATAAAACATCTTACAGAATAAACTGGCTTGGAGGAAAAGATTCCCTGAGTGGTTACCAGTGACTGAGCTCAAGGGGAGCAAGCTGTTTTACCCCTCTTTTGTTTCTGTAAGTGTGTAAACCTGTTTAAATCCCATGGAATTTCTGGCTCGAAGGTCATGAATGACCTGACCATCATCATCCTCGTGGACGGGCTCAAGTGGATGCACAGGTACCCCAGAGGGACTGACTCCTGCACTGGGGAGCCATCCCTGGGCAGCTGGCTACAAGGTATTTGTGGCCAAACAGTGCAAAGCAGCCTTCTCACATGAGTGGTCTGCAGATATATTAGTGCAGACATCGAGCTGGGGTGTATCAGCAGAGCTCCACTGATGTCAGGGTTTGTACCAACTGAGCGTCTGATCTGCTCTGTGCACGTGCACAGCTTCAAACCTTGCATTTCTCTGCTGTGAAAATTATCAAAGAATAAAAAGCAAATAAAAAGACTTCTTGAGAGAAGCGCTTTTCCAACACACATAAAAAAAAAGTTTCTGGTAGTACAGCTTGGTTTATTTCAGTCTCCCTAGCTCCTAACTTTTCTCTGGATTTTATGTCAAATTCCTCATTTCTGTAGAATGTGGTTTTGCTTTTAGATCACCTAATGAAGGTGCCTTTTGATGAACACACAAACCAGGAAGCCAAATGTTTAAAACAGTTTTATTTACGCTGCACTTAAGTGAGTATATCCCTCCAAACAGCCACTGTAGGAATCCTGAGCTGTTAATCCGTGTAAAGCTCAGTGAGCAGCTCTGCCTTGAGTTGACACATGCTGGTCAGTCTGGGCAGTGGCAGTGCTGGCACAGCTCTGTCCAAGGCAGTTCATTGCTGCTCCTCCCTCTTTGTGCCCTGTTAGAGGAAGGTGACCTGTCCTGGCAGTCTCTGGGTGCCACAGGGGAAGAGCTCAGGGCCTGGGGATGGGATGGTTGAGAATGACAAATGCTGATTATAAAATGCTACAACTTGATGGGCTGCCACACTTCCATTGTGCCAAATCTTGTAGTTTTTTTATCATGACTCTCACAATATTTGATCTTGTACTCCAAGCTACAGCATTTGAATGTTTGGGGGTTATAGTTAGAGTATTCACAATTAAGCACCTTTTCTTTTTTAGAATATTTGTAGCTCCTTAGCTTAGAAGAAAAGCTCAGATTTGTGACCCTAAAGATACTGTTATCATCTCCAGTTTTGTAAATATTTGCTACAGCATATATATAATTCCTGCATGAATTGGAGATGTTGTGAGGGATAAAATCCCTCTTCTGGTGGTGATTGCTGTATCTCTGTGGACAGCAATGGCAGCTTACATGTCAGTTGGTTTGTGCTATGCTGAGTCATGCACCAGGGCTGGCAGGAAAAATTTAAAGTGTCCCAATCCTTTATAATTTGTTCAGTAGAAATTGGGCACAGGCTCAAACACCTGCTGCTTTAAATGGACAATGCTACAGAGATGGAAATAAAAGCATTGGGAACTTGATCCAACGTGTCCAGAGGCAAACCTCTCCCTTTCTGTGTTTGTTACTCGGTTCCCCTGTTTGTCCTGGTGGGAAGGAGAGTGCACGGCTGAGAGAGCCTCGTGTGCGTGGCAGGAACCCCCTGCTCAAACCAGCCCCCATGACTCTCCTCAGCTGTCCCAGGAAAGGCAAAGTTTACCTAAAGCCAGTTTTACTCAGCTCTTTGTGATTTGGGTTACAGTTTCTGTTTACCGTAAACTTTTGGGTAAATAAACACTAAATAGATTATTTTCTTTTTTTTGTTAAAATTATCTTACATCTCTTCAAACAGCTGCTGCTGAAGCTGGGCAGACACAAGTGTGTTTTAAGTCCTGTAGGTACTTGTGCCATGGCATTGGCAGAGCTGGGAAACAGCTGAAATGCTGGGAAACAAAGGAGCCCAATACTGAACCAAGGGGTTAAGAGAAAATACACAACCCAAAATCTGTTACTGAAGGGGTTTACTTCATCTTGTTTGCTCTGTTTCCAGAGATGATGGGATTCAGCTGGGAAATTTTCTCATAGTGAAACCTTCAGTAAAAACTTTAATGACTTTAATACATTAAATAATTTTCTTTTTCTTATAATTTTAAACAAAATTTTTGTTAAGTACTTTAATGTGCAGCTATGTGGAAAGACACATTTGGTAAAATGCCATCAGTTTGAGAAATAGAAGGACAAAGAAAAGACACCAGAAGGAATGTCCTACCCATCAAGAAAGGCAAAGTAGAAACCAGTTGCAAAATAGCTTCTTTAAAAATCCCTTTTTTGGACATCAGGGAATTTAAAGATTCAGTCAAAAAATGCCCCATAAGAAGCTCTGTATGCATGGCAGCAGTCCCTAAATGTAAATAACCAGCAAAGAAAAATCTTCTGCTGGGAAGGGGATTTTCTGAATCGTGTTCTTTGCTCCTTTTTCACAAACAGGTTATTTTTTGTTGACACTATGTCTCTTTTATAAGGATTAATATGGATTGCAAACATAAGTAATGTGGTTAATGCTTATCCAGTGTGGATGCTTATCCAATTACTGCCTGCAAAACAGTTATGTCACAAATAATCTGGAGAGCGAGCCTGAAACCTTGGCCATGCTGGAGTCAATGTAATTTTTCTGTGTGCTGAGTGAGGTCAGGATTTGCTTGGAAGCACTTTACAGCAGCAAAAATGACTGCAGTCAGGAAAAGGGATGGGTTTCTCTTTTCAGGTAAGGGAAAACCACCAAATCCTCTTGGCAAACAAGTGGTCTTAAAACCCAAAATGACATTCCTTTGTAGAGGCACCCTTTTAAAGTACACAATCAGCACTAAAAGACACCAGTTTCACTTCCACATTAATCAGCTAGGCAGGGATTTGTGGGGGAAACAGCACTGGGGAAAGTGTCAGTCAACAGAACAGATGTTGAATGCTGTAAGAGGCTTATATGGAGATTATATTCACAATGTATTTCAGGAATACATGTAGATTCTGTCTTCAAATTCTATTAGCTGATGAGTGTCCATCAGCTTATGGACACTAAGACTCATCTTCGAGGCTCAGGCCACAGACCCTACAGAGAAACAGAGCCAGGAAATGAGGAGGCTCCTGTACCTCCAATACCATTAGTGCCCATGAAGAAAAAGCTTTATTTAAAATATTTAAAGAAGGAGAGGAACATGTCACCTCTCTGCCTGCTGCTGGCACACCACAAGAATCTGTAAGTGCTGGCTGAAGACATGGAAAACTTTCAGTGGCAAATAGATCAATTTAATACAGGCTCTTAACTACTGCGGAAGGTCACCATGGGAAATGTGAATTTTGAGCAGTGTGAGGTTTCAAAAAAGGGCAGCAGGAGCGTGGCCCAGCAGCCACTGCTGAAGTCCCAATGCAAGACAGAAGAGCAAATCAACCATTCTGAATATTAATAGCCTTGAAAATACAAGAAATACAAGAAATAGGAAAAAAGGGAAGAAGCCAGTTCATGATTTAGATAAAGAAGTTTAAAAGGATAAAAACAAGGGATGAAGAATAAACTAGTGTCCACTGTCTCACAATAAAAGTGCTGTTTTCCCTCTGCAATGACTTGTTTACATGTTGAAGCCATCACTTTGAAAAGCAGACCAAACCAGGAGTTGTGTTAATTTATTATGCTTTTCTCTGCAGAAAGAAAACAATTTGTCCTATCATACTCTCTCTACTTTATCATGGTTTGTCTCTTATTTCACAGTTGATGCTGGAGTTTCATCAGGATGTAGCCCCTGACAGAAAAACCCAAAAAACCAAACCAAACCAAAAATTTTCCTTCCTTATGAAGATTGGGCATGGTTCATTTAGATATATTCATCTGTGCATTGATATAATGTGTTATCATTATATAAGCATTATCTTTCCAGTTCCACTGCTCCTCTGTAGCCAGAATGGTCAATGTCTATAGAGGGACTTTATAATGTCTTATAAGGGCTATTAATTGTAATAGAATAATATTCAGCACCTTGTGAAAGGTACTATTTAATAAAAAATGCTTAGATTTTGTGATTGACTTGTTATTCATGGTGGTAAATTGCAGACAGCTGCTGAAATAATAAATAGATCTGATTCATGTGATTTTCCTTTTTGAATCTCTTTTTTTGCTTGTATCTTCTACTCAGCTTCTTATTCAGCTTTGGCTGATTTCTGTCTTGTTATCTTGAACTACTAAAATTAGACTTTATTCTTGGATCCCATCAACACAATAGACAGATGCAGACCTCTCTTCATCAGCAGCAAAAATATCTTGGGACAAAAGCTCATGGAAACTTTTGTTGAAGTGCTGAATACACACAAGAAGGATACTTACACCTAGGTGGTGCTAAACCATGGGGTTAGGTCTGAATACTTGGGCCCCACTGAATTCTGTCAGGCTCATTACACACTGAGTACTTTAAAAAACACCCCAGCTTGCAGCAAGCCCTGAAAACACAGGAGCAAACCAACGTACTACAATTGGAAAGATATAGCTTACTGGACATAATGAACAGAGCAAGGAAATTCAAGGGTGTTATATGCATTTATCTGCATAATTTTAGGAGAAGTTCTGCAGTGCTTTTTGAGGATAGAGCAAAATATTTCAGTGCTTACTGGAAGATAATGCAGAGCACTTCCTATGGGTAGCTAGTAGTCAGAGAGCCAGGGCTCCCAGCAACAATCAGGGCTGTAAGAGCAAGGTGGAAATCTGTGAGTGGACTGACATAATCAGCTGAGGAGCATGGAAAAGAGGAGGACAGAGTCACTGAGTTAGCTGCAATAGTGAGGAGCTGGTGCATTCAGGGTGTCCTTAAAATGTGGATCCTCTCTGCGATTTGTGTCCAAGTGCTGTTCAGAAAAGCACAGGAAGGAGATCATGGGTTACTTTGCAACAGGCCAGGCATTGCTGCGTTTTACAAAGTGATACTTAGGGAGCCCTTCTTACATGTACCTCACCATTTTCTGAGTGAAAGATTTCTTCCCTTTCTTTATGACATTTAAAAACCTCCTTACTGAGGAAGCATCTGTAGAAGAACAGCTGCTGTTTTTCCTTTGTGGAAAACAAAGTTGTTGCTAGTTGCACACACAATTCCATTAACCCATACTTACCCAGGCAGTCAGCTTCCACTGGATTTCATTTCTGCTGAAGCAGAATGGCAACATCCTTTCAGGTTTTATGTTTAATGCACATTCTGAATTTCATGTTGATGCCATGCTTCAGCTGAGGCTTTTTCAGACTATACTAAATTCATGAGGTAGAATAACAATGCTTAAGATTGCCCTGAAGTCCCTGGAAAAACATCCATTAATTTCAATTGCTCTTGCTCTAAACCTTAATGATAATGGAAACCCACATCAAGAATAGAGAAGGCACTGCTGTTTTGATGGGTTTTCAAGCTTTCTGTATACTTAGTGCTGTGTCTCTCATTGCTCTGTACAACACAGGGATGTGCTGCTGCATTTAACAAGAGCTCCTGACCTCATTGCACTTCGCACAGGGTGCCTTTCTCTTTGTAAGATCCCACAGCACATAGTGAGATATTGATAAGTTGAATTATCTGGAGTGAAGACCTCCTGTGAGCTCAGGAACCATAACCCTTCTCCAGCTGAGCTCCTGTCCCAGTGCAGGCTCTGGGGCACTAAGCAGGGTGAGGTTTGCCCCCATGCACACACAGCAGCTCTCCTTGGCCCCAGGTTACCTCTCCCACCCCAGCAATCCTCAACTGCTCACAGCAACTGTGCAGCAATAAAATAGCTCGCTGCAGCAAGTGGGTGGACATTATTCCATGTGAAACTGCAAAGGGAACATAATTACTGTAGGCAGAATATAATTACTCAGAGTGGGATCTGGCTTGAGCTTTATGGGCTAAAGCTTTTCTTTAGAGACAAGTACTATTGAGAGTAAAAAACATAACCAGCCTGTGCTTTTGTTTTAGATTTCAGATGGAAGATGGTTAGTTCATGAGCTCTGAGCACCATGATGGGACATTAGTTCATTCATCTGTCACCTGCATGAGTGCTATTTCATGTTGCACTTTCTTGAATGTGTGCAGAGAAACTCAGTACACTTTATAAAGCTTTGCCTGTGAGAGCTGCTCAGCCAGCCCCTGCACCCTGTTCTACTACAGTTCATCCTCAGCTTCTGCTGCCCACCTCCCAGAAAGCAGGAGTCTTCAGAGATACTTTAAGACCATTATCCCAGGGTTTTCTGTTTTGTTTTAAAACTTACATATTATTTTGTATTACCTTGCTCAACTGGTAGACAATATATGTTTTATGCTGGTCATTTAGTAAGTTATGTTATTTAAAAATTGTGATGAAAGAAATGTTTTATTTAAATTGAAAGGTTGTATAGCTCCAGTTTAAAGGTCTAGTACATTGATAATGTGGTATATTTTCTTCTGATTGCACTGCACTGAGATTTTGTTTTGGTCACAAGCACAATTTCCATGTGAAAATTTTGTAAGGAACTGTTGAAGTTGCACCCTTGTTTTATGCATAGTGCTGAAGCTTTCAATTAGTCTTATGTTTGGGTTTTGGTACACCTACTATACACATTTTTATTATAAGGGATGAAAAAGAATTTCAGGAAAAGACAAGTTTTCTGGTCCTAAAGTACACAGAAAATACATGAAAGCTGCACTTGATGAAAAAAATATGGGTATGCAAAAGATGTGAAGCCTTTATGATGGCCTTTGGTAATGCTGAGTGACTGATTTCACAACCTCGATATATCTCTGATGTTGATTTTTTTATGAAACTCTGTGCATATATGCTTCTGAAAATGTAGTAAATATTTTGAAGATTAAAAGGTAATCCCCTTGCTTCAAAATCTTGTTGTCTAATTTGAGGCATGATTAAATACAAGTAGTGGAGAAGAGATATTTGGAAACCCAAAAGATGGCATTGGCTCTGGGAGATTGATGGTGGCTGGTGTGGATTTAGGGCTGCCAATTGCAGTGGGGAAACTGATGCACAGAGAGGGAAGGAGAACACAGCAGTGGGATTAACTACAGACCTGCACTGGCGCCTTTGTAATCCCACTGCAGTGCTCTGTTCTCTTTTCCTCTTTTCTTGCTTAAAACAGTTCATTTTCATTAGACAAAGTAGCACAGGAAAGGTATTTTTCTAGTAAGATAGATAATATTTCTTACAATGAAGCAGTCTTTACAAGACATGTGTTAATTGTCAGTGTAGTTGTCCATTAAACAACAGTTTCCTTGTCAGTACTGACTGGAATTTCTTGGTATTGTGGGAAGAGAAGTGCCTTTAGGCCTGGAATCCTATGTTGGGCAGGAGAAAGGAAAGGAAGAGAGAGTGTGATTTCATAATTTATATGATTTATGGCAATGTTTTCCCACATCATCATTTAATTGCTGTGACATTCAGTCCGTGAAAAAAATTGTGTGGGTTTTAATACCTGAAGTTATAAACAGAAATGTGCCTTGGTTTGGTTCTTTTTGAATTTTATTTTAGAGCAAGAGAAAGATTAAGGTTGGCAGCACCTGGGAAGAACAATCCTTTTCTTAACCCCACAAGATATATAACATAGGAAGCAGTTATAGAAACATCCTTGGGAAAGGCCAAAAACATGATGGAGGGGACTTTATCAGGGAAAAGAAAGAAATTCACTCCTCTGCTGTCCGTGTTCCTGATCTCTCTGTTCAGATTGCTAACAGGGGTGTTGAATGACTAAGGCCTGCACATTTCTGCCCATCTGTCTGCTAAAGTGTATTAACTCATATTGCATGAACCACCACACACTCAACAGATGGTAACAGCTCCCAATCACTTCTAATTTAATTCAGCTTTGGACTGATAACCCAGAGCTCCCATGAAACTTGAAGGCAATCTTTTGTTCGTTGAGCCAATAAAAGTACAAAAGCCCTTTAATGCTACCAGTCTTCTGAACTGTTAACTATCATAGGCTGTTTCTACCAAACTTTCCTGTTTTATTTTTTTGGGAAAAGAAACACACTGAACCAAATTACACTGCACTGATGGAGATCTATAAATGTCAGTGAAATTTTATGGTAGATTCATTTTGGTACCTGGAGCAGTGCTCCCCATGTCTGTGGGCACCAGGAACCTGTTCTGGGACATTTCCATCAGTAATGCCCCCTGTTCTTCTCCACAGCCAGATGCAAGAGTGTCAGAACTTACTGGGTTTCTGTGTAAAATGTGTACCAGTCTCCTCAACATGGCTGAGAGCAGAGCAGCTCATGAAGTGAAACCCAAACTTCCAAACTTCAGCCAACTGCTGTGTCTTGCCAGGTGTAATTTTGGTGTCCACACTGACACAGGACACTGTCACTGGCAAATACCTGGCTTATGCACTGACCCCAGTCCTTGGGAAAGGTTTACAGAGGCCATATTTCATACAAGAGACACACGTCAAGAAGCTTGTGGCAGCCCTAAAGGGCACATTTGCACAGAACAGCACAAGTTGGTATCCATACAGCAGCTCTGGTCCCAGGACTGGGTCAATAATGTTCTTGTTTTGGACCCAGTCTCACATGTTGCAATCAGTCACAGTTACAATCACTCACAGTCAATCACTCACAGTCTCCAATATATTGGAGACCTTCAAATATGATAACTGGGAATTAATTTGATACCCTTGGTAGAAATCCAAATATTTAAGGGAAGTTACCTATGGGTTTTTTGTGGTAAACAAGATAAGAATTAAGTCTCTAGGATTAATATCCATTATGTCTATGATGTACTGAAACCATGAAGATGAGATTCAGCCATTCCTCTTAATTGCTTAAATTTCACACTGTTTAATCTCCTTCTTAAGGAAAAAGTACTGTATTGCAGTGAGCAATATCATCTTCACATTATTTCAGGAATCCTTTGGTAAAGTTCTGTGGTATATTTATGGGAGGAGCATAGAGACCTCCTGGAACCTGTGAGAAATCGTTGCAGCATCATCATGGTTACCCCTGCTTGCCAGCTTGGGCCATGGTTTTGCTTGTGAATTAAAGTTTGTCTGAGTTTATCATCTGCTTTGACCTCCATGACAATGTTTGATAATGAACAGGAGAAAATATTTCTCTAGACCTATTAGCTGGATCTATATTTTATGCAAATAGCACCCCACTTCAAAACACTTCTATCCCTCCAAGAGCTTTTGCATTTATAATATGCCAAGTATAAAGATCATTCATATGCCTCAAGCAGCCCTTGATATTAAAAAGTCCCATTAGCAGACTATTTAAAAAAAAAAAAAAGTTTCCAGAACTTATGGGCAATCTTAGCATTTCTGGTTTTCTTTAACAGTGAGTTTCAGGGCACCTGCTTGAACTTTTGGAAATGTTGCCCAGAGTTCAGACATGGTGTTATTCTGTTTAATGGTAATTTTTGTTCTATGTGAAGGAGGTCACTGCACTTCTTTTACCTTCCTTTTAACCAGGCAGGACCAAAAAGCACTGAATTCTTCACATAACTGGATGGAAGCTAATATTTTCCATTGCTCAAAAGGGGTAGAAGATTAGTTGTACAGATTTTTCATTACATTTACAGTAAACCACAGTTTGATGTACACATGACTTTGCTTACTATTGCTGTGAGAAGTGGAGGGATGTTAATACTCACCATCTGCTATGACATGTGCAGGGCAAAAGTTCATCTTGCCTTCAAATAAAGGAAAGAAACAGCACTTGTTTGCTATTTATAAATATGTATATCTCTCAAAATTATTAAAGAATAAGTAAAATTAAAATAAAAAAAACCATTAAGATTTATCCCATACAAAAAGATGTTTAACTGTAATACTGATGCTCCTAGTTCTGCTATCATTTTCAGATATCCACCATGGGGGTAACAGAAGAAGTCTTCTAAATGCCTCAATTCACCATCTTTTGCATGCCTTCAAGTGGTGTAAAAGCACAGAAACCTACTGTGAGTGAGAAGTTGTAGGATCAGGCCTTAATATGATTTGGACAGTTTAGCTGAAGTAATTACTTTATTCTCTTTAGGTTCTGTTTTTTTTTCCACTTGACTTTTTTCATAATCACCTTGTCTCTGCAGGAATCTTTGCTTCATCAAGCTTTATTCATCTTCTTTTTTTTTTTCCCAGTTCAAATGGGCTGAGACAAGTTAGTCTAAAAAAGAAGGAAAATTAAAAGAGTGAAATATATATATTTTTAAAAGTATTCTCTCTTTTCCATTTGTTAAAGTACAACATTCTTAGTAAGTAACAAATGCTTAGAGCTCTCAGATGCTTTTATTATTATGTTTTGGAATATAATATCTTAGCTTTCTTGAGTATTCTATCGACCCGGATATGCTGAGGTCAGTAATTCACTGGAAAATTGCTATTGTTTAATGTATGAAGTTTTGGGTAGATGTCATTGATACGGGAATGAGTAGTAGATAATTTTTGGTTTGAAAGTCA
Organism: Geospiza fortis; assembly: GCF_000277835.1. Classification (NCBI taxonomy): domain Eukaryota; kingdom Metazoa; phylum Chordata; class Aves; order Passeriformes; family Thraupidae; genus Geospiza; species Geospiza fortis. Next base: position 5,773,349 of record NW_005054314.1, read on the forward strand.
GGCTATGTGATCACAGTAGTTTCTGATTACCAGATCTGTAAAGAAGATAAAATGCATGTCTCCCTGATCTGGATCTCAGCTGGAGCTATATTTGAAACATCTCTGATTGTAAGAGATGATTCTAGGAATAATTTTTATCTTTCATCGTTGATTGTAAGAGATGGTTCAGTGAAATAATTAAAAAAACATCTGTTCTGTTCTCTCGAAATCACAGTGCTGCTGACAGTCCCAGCCTCAGGCCCATGGGCTGTTTTGTGAGGCACTGAGAAGGCAGGCAGTACTAGAATTCCTATCAGAGGAGAAGTGCTGGGCAGGTCCCTGCTCCCTTCTTCATTTCATTCATTTCTGCTCCTGGGCCTTAAAGGGAGTTACATATCACACAACAGCTCACCATGTAAATATTTTTCTTATGCCCTTTCCTGCATCATGGACAGGCCATTAAAATGTATTTTAAACCAGTTTTGAACAATCAGGGGCAAATGGCAGGGCTTTAGGTTATGAGAGAAATGCTTTTTTAGGCTGAGTAGTAAATGAAATAATTTCATGTGATTGTGTGAGAAGAACACATCGAGACCTTAACTAACTGAAATGTGAACTTTGTATAAATTTATCAAAACAAATGCTGATTTTCTTCCCACTGCACAGCTCCTATTTGATATTCTCTTTACCTAGCTTGATGTGGGTTAGGGCAGAGTGTGAGAGCCCCCCATCTCTGAGTGCTTTTGCAATCTCTGCCCAATTAGTTGTGTCTCTTTCTAGGTCAGACTTCACCACAGTGCCCTGGGGAATTCTGGTAGATGTGAGAGGTGTCTGTGCTTTGCAAATCATTATGAAACATCCAGGAAGACAGTGCTGGCATCCTGGGTCCTGCTTTAATGATTTGGCTGCTGCACCATGTTAGTCCTCTGAACGCAGCCAAAAGTGACAAATGAATGCCAATTGCTCAGATTTTGCTCCCATGTACAGAACTTCCCTGTACCTGAAAATCAAGAAAAAATTTCCATTAAATGGTAATTTCAGTTGGGCTGGAAGGACAATTTGCACTGTAGAACTAATTCTGCAGTTCCTCCTCTGAAATAAATCTTCATCTCTCAAGTGACTTGAATGCAAATACATAAATTTATCTTGTTTAATTTTAAACCTACTGCTTTTGGCTATCTCTTTGGGAAGTATGACTGCACAGATTTTGATGACAGTTGTAGCTTGAGATGCAAGCACATCACAATAAGAAAGAAAAGGTTCATATTCAGGTTAATAAAATTCATGCCTTTTTAAAAATTTTACTCCTTAAGGAAAAAAACATGTTTCCTGATGGGCTGTTTCTAAATAAAACAGGAAGAAGCAGAATAACTTTTTTTTTAATACTTGTTATTAATGGGCTTGCCAAGTGGTGAATCATTTGCAGAGTGGAAGGTTAAATACACATAATGTAAAACAGCATCTCTAAAATGTTAGGAATAGCAAGATTTAAATACTGAGTAATGTTTCTGGTTGTAGCTGAAGCTCAGAAGCATTAAACAACTGCTGAAACCGTTTGACCTTACTAAGCCTCTAAACAATATGCATTTTATGTTTGAAAATGTCACCACTTCAACCACTGGTGTTAGGAAAGTTTGGCAAGGTGCCTGTAAATGTGAATGTATTGAGTTTGGCCTTTGCCTCCTTGGGAGTCCCTGTTACAATTAATTCCAACTAAGAATGAAGCAGAATAGCTGATAATTTTTGAAATAATTCTTTGTTCATGTCACTCACCCTTTCTGAGCCTGCTGCTTTCATGATCCTTTTTTAGATGAGTACATCCTTATTGCATTGACTGTCTTCTTACACTGTGTACATAAATTTTAAATTAAATACTTTGGCTATTAGCAGTAGTCCAAAGTTGAAACCCCAGTGTCACCTGGACTAATCCATTAAACCTCCAAGGCTTTTGTGTGAATCCTGTCATTCTTGTAGGTTAGTGCAGACACACTCAAATCGTTGGCATTTCAAACCCTCTTCGTGGTGTAACTCAGTGAGATGATTGTGTGCAATAACTGTCTTTTGCTTAAGAAAGCAGGGACCACCAGAGCAAAAAGAGTAATTTTCTAGAATTTTCCTTGCATCAAGGCTATTTGAGCCTGAGCTGGAATGATTTGCACCTATTGTGGATGATCATAAAGGGATATTTCCTGCTATTAGCCAGTACATTTCACGTGCATATTGCATCAGCCTTTGTGAACTGGAAGGATGTGAAGAAAACCCACTAAAATAATGTTTCAAAGACATCATTGTGTATTCTTTTCTAGGGTTGCACAGAAATTTCACTATCTGATTTAAACCCTTTTAAAACCTTCTACTTTCCTTGAATCTGGAATTATAAAGGGGTGCCTGGATTAAAATTTCATGGTTTCTCTTACACACAAGAGTCAGTGTGTTGGGAGAGGCCAGGGCTCTGGGCTACCTGGGCATGTGCAGCAGCAGCGCCATGAGCTGTGCCCTGCATTGTCTCTCTCCCAGGCAAGGAGCCCACCAGCCATGCTCTGACATTGTCCCTTCACAGGAAGAAACATCATGGCTCTTACTGCCGCCATATGGAGACAAATCACTGCTGCATTATTTAATGGTGAAAAACTCAGGTGTGAGTGAGTGAGTTTTGTGACAGTAGAACAGAGAAAGCTTCAAAGAGATGGGAAACAATGAATCAAATGATAAATTAACCCAGTGCAGGAGGACTGAGCTTTCTTGATAGGAAAACAAAACCAAAAAACCCCAAAAGCCCATCCAGGAAATTCTCCAGGACACAGTTTGCTGAACAGCATATAAAAAGGTCATGGCATCATCTGGGAAGGATTATCCCCTTAGACTTTGGGAAAAGGTATCAAGTATAACCTGCCAGATGAGGCACACTGGGCACTGCAGGAGCAGTCCATGTTTGCTCT
>NW_005054314.1:5776276-5821888 GCF_000277835.1 Geospiza fortis
CAGGTAAACAGATAGGTGGGGCCTGGAGTCAGCTTGCATAAAATAGTGAAGCTGCCTTGAGATTAGTGGAGATCAGTCTGTACCAGCAGCTGAGGTTGGTTCTTTATTTCCAAGGCTGTAAAACCTCAAAAACATGTTTTAAAAAGTATGCAAAAAGAGGAAATAATTGTGTCCCTTTCTCAGCTCTTTTTATAAACACTTAACAAACTTGCCTTCTATGAAAAATATTAGTAGTGAAATTACAGACATTACATGCAAAACTGTAACCTGTGGGATCTGCCTATCAGGGTCTGTAAGGTGATCAAAGAATACTGAAATTGAAAAAGACATTGGTGACTTGCAAATGTAACAAAGCATTGCTTTTCTTTCAAGAGTACCAGCTGATTTCAAAACAGCCAGAGCTTTGCAGGTGGATCCCCATGGTACAAGAGGACTGCCAAAAGGATTGCTAGCTAAATTGGGAAATTGGGCAGCAGTAACACAGGCAGGGATGAGCGACCCTGGTTATAGTCCAGATTGGACTGGACTCACTTGCGTCTTGCCCCAGTGCCAGTGATTGCAGATTGCCTGCCACAGAAGTCATCAGCTCTGTGCCTTCTGCACAGCCTGGGTTTGTAAATGCATCCTGTCCCTGTGCTCTGCCTGCCTGCTTGTTCTGTTTCAGGCAAAGTATCAAAGAACAGAATTCTGCACACAATTGCCTCTGTATGGGCTTCCCTGGGACTCAGCATTTGTGGCAGGTCTACTTTAGAGATTATAGATTTTGGCACAGACTCGTGGCACTGCTGGAAGGCCAATCCAGGGTCAGAGGAGAGGATGTGACAGAGATGATGTCTATCTGCAGAAGGAGAGAGAAAAAAAAAAAAGAGGAATTGGTAAAGTGGAAGGCTTTGGGTAACTACAAATTTTGGATTCCAGACAAAGGTAATCCTCCTGCTGGTTCTGAGCCCTCAGTGTTTTGGAACATTTATGCCATCATCTGTTCAAAAGATTCTGGTTAGGTCAGCTTGAATTTAGAATTTGTGTCATATGTTCCCTCCATAAAGGTTCTGTATGCTGAAGGGAATTCACTCCCTTTCCCAAAGAGCAGTTATTCAGGAATATAACACAACACACACACAGAGGGGAAAAAAACCAGCTATGTGACACTAATGACCTTACTTTTAGTATGCAAAATGTCCAAATAAATGAAGGCATTGGGGGTGGTGACAGGGAAGATGACTACTGGGAGATTTGACACAGAGGTGACCTGTTTGCTCCTCTGACTACCGTGGAGCTAATTAAACACAGCATCCCTAGAAATAAAGTGCTGGAGAGAGGGTGAGTAGTCAGTTGCTCTCACTGCATATGTCACTTGGGATTATGATTATACCCATTGCTAAAAGGCAGTTGAATAAGCAAATGTTGTTTTGCAGGAAGTAGGAAAAAAATCCATCTATTCCACAGCGAGACATGAAATGTATAATTCCAGTAATGAGCCCTGGAAGTATGAGCTATGTTTTAAGCCATTTGAGTCATATTTTAATCCTTCCTTCCCCTGTTATGCTTAAAGAGAAGGAAAAATAATTTTATGTAACAAATGCATTTTGTTGCTATAACAGTGAATATCTGGGTCTTTATGTTGGAAACTGTCTCGGTGCTTTTAAAGCTTTGGGGCTTTGTTAATTTTGTTCCCAAACTGCTCCACCACTGGCTAAGCTACCTCAGCCCCACTCTCTGGGCAGTGGAGATCACCCAACTGATAATTCCTGCAGGGAATGGGTTTAAATCTCAGCAGATTTTGATACATTTTTGCTTTTTATTTTCCACTACTCATTTTTTCCCTGGGGTCTGATGGGACTGCTACAAAAACCCAAACTTTGAAACCCCTGTGCCCATAACCATAGCTGTAAGGTGTCTGCTGTTGGTGTCACCACTGGTCTGTGAGGTCACACTCATGTACCTTCAATCCTGGGATGTCCCAAGGGCTTCAGTCCAGTGTGAGCGTTCCAGCTGTGGACACATTGCTTGGAGACCAGAGCTGCCATTCCCCGTGAGGGATGTTTTCAGTGTTTGCCTTGAGCTAACTCATTGGGATTAAATTGAAGCCTGTTTTCTGCTTCTAAATGCCTTCTGATTCTGCAACTTCAGCACTCTCCTGTGTCCTCTTCCAACACCTGTCTAAACCAAACAATCTCTCACCTGTTTGTTGTTCCCTCCTTTGGCAGTGTTTCTGCTGTGTGGCTCTCCCAGTGCAGCTCCATGCCTTCCCTGTCTGTTATCACAAGTGGGCACAGCTCCAAGAGCATCAGTGAAACCCCTGGGAGGCTGAAGGAGAAGTAGGAAAGCAGATCAAGAGCCCAGTGACAGCCCCAGATCTGCTGATTTTAACTGTTATTCATATATGAGGCACCACGACCTGGGCTTTTGTTTTACCCCTTTTCTTCTTTTGATGAAAAGAAGCAGAGAAGAAAAGGCCACTTCTTGCCACATCTTTGGGGCAGTTGGTGACATTCTCACTGTCCAGTTTACAGCAGGGTTAGAGCTGCTACTCAAAGATTATCCAGAGCACTCTGTGCTGCTGCCATAGGCACCTTCTGCAGTGGATGTTCAGCCAAGCCCTTGCTGGACAAAATCCATATGCTGAAATATTTTTCCAGAGGCTGTTTCAGCCATGTGTGTATGTTCTTTTAGCTGCTCTAATGCAATCCAGTCAGTCTGTGGCTGGAGTCTGAGGTCAGCAGTGCCACCTCTTCTTGTTTCAGTCAGTGCTGGGAGCTGATGTGTGCACAATTTTTAAGAAAGGAATCTATTATTTTGCATTTCTTACAAAGGAGTAGAATCATAATTTATGCCAATTAATATCTTAATTTTTACATCTTGGACTACATTTTCACAGACTGTTCTGTTAAATCTTTCTCACTTTCACAAATTCACATCAATGGTGGTATGAGTTAATTTGTACTACTGTGCTATATGTAGACACTCAAAAGGTGCTTAATTTCCATGGGAAATATTCATATGCAAATGTTCCGTATTTTTGAAGTGGTTGCACTTCTGCTGAGGAGGTAGATCCGCCTCTATTATACCACACAACAGATCTCTTTTATATTTAGATTTTTACTCTGAGAAGAGAGCAATGCACTCACTGAAAACTGGTTGAATACCAAAATGGAATGCTAGCTTTGGATTGTCAAAATTAGATATTTTAAAATAAGGAATTAATAGCTGCCAGTATCTGTCTCGTTGGTGCTGGCATGAGGCAGGGATGCTGTCAGGCCTGAGGCTGCAGGCTCTGCCAGTTGTCTGTGCCTTGTTGCTTGCCTGGCCCTGCTTTTTCTGTGTACTTTGGTGAGGTGCTGTATTCTGTATTTCTGTCATGTGTTTCAATGAGGGAAGACATCTCTGCATCATGTGGCTCAGTGCTGCTGGTCCTGTGGCAATGGAGAGGTCTGTTTAGGAGAATAATCCTCTGGCTTTATGAAAAGGAAAAAAAAATAGTACTTTTAAATATCTCTGGAGAACAAGTTTGGTTTGGGATTTTTTTGTTTGTCTTTTCTTAAACTACTGTAAATTAGAGAAAGATTTTTGTATTCTTGAAGCTCTCTTTAATGTTTGCAGGATAAATATAATTCGTGTAAATTCTGGTCTGTTGCAAGACTGGAAGTATAATTTTAGTTTTATTTTTTACATTGATCCATTCCTTCTTTCTCAAGGGCTGGCACTGCTGAGTCAGAGTAGTACTTTGAGCTACTCCCAAACTGGTGGCAGAACCTGCATGATTTAACACAGCTTGTAATCTTTAAGGGTCTCTTGTTTTCCATCTAGATGTTTTGACATATGTAGTATTTGTTTTCAGTTGTTTGCATTCATTTTGCTTTTAAACTGAGTAATTTTCAGGGAGAAAAATATTTCCAAGATGGCAAAGAGTTAATATTGCTGTAAGAGGAAACTCTGGAAGTGTCTTTATACTGTAAATGGATGGACAGACATTCATTAATTTGGACTGAAATCCTCCATCAGATGCAAAAAACCCTTGTCATGGGTCAGGTTTACAAGCTGCTGAAAGACTGAAAATCAGAATGATTGGAAGTGAAGCTATCAATGTAAGGAGATGTGTCAGCTCCTGCAGGAGATGGGATTGCAGATGTTCATAGGAAGAACACTAAATCCTTGTCCTGACATGAATTTTTATAAACCTTTCTGCAAGCAAGATGAAACAAATAAGGTAATACACTTGTTTCAGTATTCATCATGTTTGGCTCAGCTAAAAGTAGTGATTAGGTATTATAATACATCATAGCATTGGATTTGTGGGTGGGAAAATAACTTTCCTATCCTATGGAATATGAGCTCTGAGAAATTTTCCTGCCCAACAACAGAATGACACTGGAGCCATTCATAGTCAGAGTGCTTTTTCTCTGTGTTTTGTTTGTTTTAAACTGCAATATTGATGGAGAGCACAGAAACAGCAGCAAAAACTCCCAGCTGGGGCTTATAGAGTTGGGATACTCAGTGTTCCGATTTCAAATTCCTATCTGAATCATGAACAATATGGGGATTCTGGAGTATGCCAGGCAATTGGAATGGCAGCCTGACTGCTACGTTGGAAAGGTTTGCTTCAAAGTGTGACTTTAACTTTTTTTCTTTAAATTTTTGAAGTCCTCATGGTCTCTCTGGATAGGATACTGCTCTTTGTGAGACAAACAGCTCATATTTGTGGGTTATGTACTTGCAGCAATGTATGTGTCCACCCATAATGAATGCCTGCAGTAGGACACAAACACAAAATAATCAGGAAATAGAACATTTTACTATAAATACTGTAATAATTCCATGTGCAAATAATTCTTCAAGCTCTGCATGAGACACTCTCTGGTCAGAATATGTTTACTACAACGCCCAGTGTAGCTGTGAATCACAGTCTGAAGAGAGGTACTGGAAAAAGAGTTGCACTATGAGCTGTTGTCCTTGCTCTCATTTAGGGAGGTCTAATTAATCAGATTGGATCTTTTGGACAACCAAAAAACTCTGTTTTGCTGCCATGAAATGTTAGACCCAGTTGTTGCTGCCATGAGCTTTTAGTCAGGCTGGGAGCAAAGATTGGAAACTGCTCCAGAGGCAGCCTGAGAATGAGATGTAGGAGTAGGAAAGAGCAATACTGGAGCAGCAATAAGGGAAAAAATCCAGCATGCAGGAGCAGTTGTTCTGTTTATAGTGGAAGGGTTATAGCAAGCAAGGCATAGGTGCTGCATGAGTGGAGATCAATATGAATTCCATCCCCTTACAGGCACATTGATCTCGGGCACGTCCATCACTCGTAATCTCCCCGCTGTAACTGGCAAACCAAAGTGTAAAAAATGAGGATGGCAGGGCTGAGCTAGGAGATTAAAGAAGAAAAATGTTAAGAAGTATGCACTTTTGATCCTTGGGATGTGAAAAGCACAAGGTCATTGGCTGTTGTGACTAGGTTGACTATAAAATCTAAGTGACTCATTGATTTCAAACACCCAGCCCATAAAATATTTTGGTTTATATGATATAATCTTCCTTTCCATTAACCTGCACCGAGTCACTTATAAGCAGCTTGAGTTTAGCATATCAGTCAAAGACTGATTGTGCCTAGGAACTGCGTCTAGATTTGGGAGAACACTGTTCATGAGTTTTTCAGAGTTTTTAGAGTTGAGTAAGAAAAAAAGTATAGTCATATCTGTGAGTTGGTAAGTCTCTTTTTCTCTGTTGTTTGGGGTTTTTTTGTTTGCTTTGTTTTTGAAAGCAACATTCAGTAAAGAGCAAAGGTCTGACATTCCTTTTAGTCTTTCCACTTCAAAGAAGTCAGTAATACCAGCAGGAAGAATTGGCCTTGTTTATATCAATGCTATTCCATAAATAAAACTAAATGACATCTCTGATCTTTGAGTTGGTTGTGACTAATTGTGCAGTCTGCATGGATGAATATGGGCAGGCAAGTCCTTGTGATGCAAACACAAGTACTTAATCTTTGGTAGAAAGTAAGGAGATTTATTATAGAATGCAAACCCCTTTCTTTTCCAGAGTAAGCAAATCTTGCTCCAAAAATAATTTTTCAAGACAAACCCCAGGGATGTTCACTGACTGTGTTAAGAGTGTGCAGGTAAAAACTAGGGGTGTGCTGTTGGGTGGAGGTTCTAGTGCAGGACTTGAGCAGCCTGATTTATTTGTGTATATTGTCCCCATTTCACAGAAAAGAGTCAGATGATGGAGTTATGTCAGTGTGAGCTTCAAAAAGGATGTGTTGGAGATGTCTGCAATGACTGACACATGGATGGAATTCAGGAAGTCACTTTAAATAAGAAGTTTAGTGGTATTTCATACTGATGTGGGGTCATGTATGATATCCCCATTAAGCAGCACGAGCATAACTGTGGTTCCTTCCCCCTCCCTCTGTATTTCCTTGGTGATCTCTGTACTGGGTTCTGGAAAGATTGTATTTCTGTGCCTCCTGGGAGGCAGGGCCCAGGTGAAGTAGGCAATGGGGACCAGGCTGATCTGCTCCTCTAGGGTGTCTGGTGTCCTTGCACACCTGTTGAGCTATTCCTGTGTTTATGTTCTAAATTGTCCAAGAAAGGGCATGATGATTGATTGTGTATCTCTCTCCACTGGCTGCCATCCTGAGCATGCAGTCTGGCAGCTTTTCAGGATCAGCCTGGACCATGGCTGTAGGTGCCCTGAGCCTTGAGTCTTATACAAACTGCTGCTCTTCAGAGGCTTTGAAAGCTCCATGTGAGTGATTCACTGAAAAAGACTGTTTAGTGATTCTGCCAAGTGCAAAAGGGAAGTTGAGAAAGCAGAGAAAAATGAGAGATGTCAGCAAGTATAACTCTCCCCTCAGTTCTGTAATGTTTGTTTCTCTAACTCCGTGGAGATGAAGATGTCTTTTGTTCATGTCTCAGCATTTATTCCCAAGCCAGTGTCTAAGGAGATTACCGAACTCACTCTATAATGCCAGTGTATCCATAGGCATTGTGTACCTTAACTCTCTCAATCCAGAGCTCACAATATTTAGTATTTATTTGTTTACCTTTGTAAAACAGCATTTGAACATAATTTATTAGGTACCTATGTTAAGCTTCTGACTTTTGTTGCTGCTATACAGATCTCATTGTACTGTCATTGCTCATGTTGCAGCATGACACTTTGTTGGTGACTGAGATTGTGTTAACTTTTGGGGATGGGGAGAAGGACAATTAGTTTTAATACACAGGGCTATTTGGGATTGAAATCTTCAAGTCTGACACAGATGGCAAGAGACTATCAAATGTGTTTTACTACAAATTAATCTTTCCAAGCTATGCTGCAACGAGATATTTTTAAATGAACTTTAAAATGCATTGCAATCTGCTGTTCTGTGGGAGCCCTAGACAAGTATCTCATCACCTGAAAATTGTCACTGTATGAGTGGGGCATCAGAGACATGGCATTACCTTTGCTTTGATTTATCATGATTTAGCACATAGCTACATTAATTTGTAGTGCTTTACTGCATGCATGGCTGTACAAAATACTGAGATGTTCAAATGGATGGGTGAAACTAATACTTCCCTTTTATATCAAGCCCTCCACACAATCTTTTGATTAATGAATAATGTACTACATGCAAAAAAAAAAAAAAAAAAAAGGTATTCAAAGCATGACTCATTTGACAGTGAAAGAATTGCTTGGAAAATTCATAGGGGGCATTTTTGTGGAACATTATTTCATCTGAAAGAGCTGCTTCAGAAGTGCCTTGGCCATCACACCACAACTACTTCTGACCAGAGCAGTACCTCCCAAAATGTTTGAAAATGTTAGGCTGGCACACTTGCCCCCAACTAAAGCAAATTCCCATCTGTGAAACAACATGCCACCTCACCTGAGAAGAGAGGAGTCCCTTTTTGAATAGCTAGAATATTTGAAATCTTTCTGTAGAGGCAGTTGCAGCAGAAGGACAATTAACCAAATATAAATAGTTTTGGAAGAAGCTTTTTTCTCGTTCTTGTTGACAACCCTGTGATCAGAATGATGCCATCCATGCAAAAGGAAGAAGCAGGAGGCATTTCCTAATTGGCTTATTGGTAATTGGAGGAGAAACCAATTAAACACAGACAGGTATAATAACAGCCATCCATCAAAATAAATGATTCTGTAAGTCTGAGGGTTCTGGGTGTCCTGTTAGCTCCTTATCTGAATTTAAACAAGGGCCACAGAGGCCAGCTCTCTCAAGGCAGAGACTACTCCTGATATTCCTTAGGAAGATGACAGTGATCTCCAGGCTTCTCCTCACTTGGACTGTGAGCAGATAAAAGCCCAGGGGGCCCTTTTTTGGAGTCCCTGCTTGGAGGTACCAGTTTGAGCTGTTATTTTATTATTTAGTTGTTGCACAGAGAATAACTTACCTTAAGGGCCTGGATGGCTGAGGCTGTGCAGTGGGAAGCCAGGGGCTGAGCCCATGAAAGCTGCTGTGAGTGTGGGGTGGCCTCAGTCCCAGCTTGGGGGGTACCAGTGGCTCCTGGATGCCCAGACAGGGAGGTTTCTTCAGGAATGGGGCTGAAGGAGGCAGTGTCATGCAGCCTTGGCTGGGTTTTGGGGTATGCCCAGCTGGCTGTCGCTGCTCTGGAGAGCGCAGTCCTGTTCAGTGCAGCTCCCAGCCACAGGCTACCCTAGCAAGCTTAGGTGATATCAGCTTTTTCATGATTATCAGCTCATTTGTGATTTCAGCTCTTTGCTTGCTAAGTGCCTTTGGCAGGCTCAGGGAGAGAGAGGAGAAGTCTGTGCGAGGTTCCACAGGGATGTCGTTATTGGCCTTCTGCGAAGGTTCTCAGGGACAGCTCTTCTTCCAAACTGGGCAAAAGCAGTTCTTCATATAGGCTACAGGACCTTTAGAAATTTTCCAGTAGTAGGGGTCATAAGGAAAGTGACCTATAGTCTTACAGAGAGATAAGCAAGGGTCCAAAGGCAGAAAAAGGGGCTTCTTAGATGCAGTCACCATGACTCGGCATTTCCTACCTTAGGCTGCTGACCACCAGGGAGGCCTTGCAGGCCCCGGGCCTGCTACAGCAGTGGGGCACAGGGACACCAAGAGCAGCAGGAGGCAATGCTGGGCTGTGCTGCACAAGAAAACACAAAGAGAAAGATGGGGCTGAAGGAGGCAGTGGGTTGCAGTGACCCCCAAGAGCAGCACAAGGCAATGCTGGGCTGTGCTGCACCAGGAAACACAGGGAGGAAGAGGAGATGGGACTGAAGGAGGCAGTGGGTCGCAGTGACCCCCAAGAGCAGCACAAGGCAATGCTGGGCTGTGCTGCACGACAAAACACAGGAGGAAGAGGAGGTGGGGCTGAAGGAGCAGCATGGAGAAGAGGAAGGGACAGAGGAGAGCCTGGGATGTGGCAGGAACTTCACCTGGGTAAGGGAACAAATCCGGGGTAAGGGAACAAAACCTTATCTGATCCCTGTGCCTCTCTAAAGTGATTGGTGCAAGGACAGGAGTCTTGCTGGCTGCTAGCAGCAAACCAATTCTTAGTTCATGAAATAAGTGCTTCCCACTGGGAAGTTAATTTATTAGAATGCAGCAAAATAAGGTCAATTGCTCAAAAACTGAGCAATGAGGTTTGCTTGTTGGTTTGCTTTTGTGTTTGTCAGTAAAATTAAAACATCTTTCAGAACTAGACAGAATCAAAGTATATTAACTTAATTGGCATGTTATGTAGATTAATAAAGTTTAATGCTTGAAGGTTGTGAGTATACTTAGAGTTTATTATGACTGTTAATCAGAATTAAAAAGCTCTGAGGAAATTTCAAAGCCACGAGGACTTTTCTACTCATATAAGCCCTTTGGTATTAACTTACTGCCGATACATCAGCTTGTCATAAAAATGTAAATGAGGAGGGTATTGGTACAGCAATATCCTTTTAGCATGAATTTCTTATATGTTTTTACAGGGAGAGTCTGATTTGCACACAGACTATGCCAGCAGTAGAATGCTTTCATGGTTATCTGGGGTTGTTTTCTGAGATCCTGATGTTGTCCCTGGGTGTCTCAGAGCACAGAGAACAGGTCCTTGGATTGTTCTTTGGTTTATTTTCTTTCTTAATTCACACCATATTTTTTAGAAGATTCAGATAGACTGTGACTGTTTGAATTTGGCAGAGGTACAAGTTATGGCTTGAAGGTTAAAAGTGGAGGTCAGTTATGGGATGAGAAAATGTTAAAACTTTCAGGGCCATACGGAAGATGTTTGTTTGTTTGTTTTTTTAAATCTGCTACATGAAGTATCAGGTTTTGTGGTATTGAGAAGTTCTGTTCATGTCTAAATGCAGAATAAAGGAAATATTTTGCTTTGCTCTTTGAATACCCTGTTAGAAACCCATATTGAGGGCACAGGAGTCAAAAGCAGTTTTAGAAGTTTTGATTATAAATATTTCAAAATATCCAACCTTTTTCAATTCCTTCTTTGATCTCCTAGCTTATACATTCGGATCAATTTTGTGACTAGTTCCACAAACCTTGGTGGAATTTTGCTCAAAGATAAATTATCTCAGGATGTTGAATTACATAATTTCTAAACAGAGGCGCTTTCTTAGCAAACTTATAAACTCTGTTAAAAGCAGTGCAGAAGTAAGGGATCCCTGTTTTGTGCTGAAAATGCAAAAGTAATCTCTAGAGTTCCTCATCCCTTGCCAGTTTTGTTCCTACTGTGTGTACAGTAAATTTCATAAAATATTAACCTATAGTAAATATTTAATACATAATTTATTTGCATTATATAAGTTCACTCACCAATATATGAAGTGCTGAATAGATAGTTATATAAATATTTTAAAGTGACAAATATATAAATATTTAAATGGCCAATATAAATATTTTAAATGTAGGAACAAGGGCCATATTCTCCCTTTTTTCCTTCAGAGTTGAGTAGGTATAATTGCTGACAGCACTTTGCAATTCTAAAGTAAAAGCCTCAGACAAAGAAATGCGAGTTTTCATTTATGTCAGTAAACTTTGGACTAAAAGGTCAGTAAATTAAATATAGTGAATTTCAGTATTTCATAAGGACAAAAATTTTATTATGGTTTTATGCATTGAATAGAATTTGAGGAATATTACAAAGAGACAGGGTAAGTATTAGCTTAAATTGAAAATGAAAAAATGATTATAAAGGTATTGGTTTTAGCTGGTTTCATAGAATTATAAGGATAATACAAATGAGAAGACTTGGGTGAGAGAATCAGGTTTTGACTAATAAGAAGTGAGAGGAAAGTTCTTTGAAAGTTCTTTTTTTTACACCTTTCAGCACAAAAAAAGGAAAAATGGATGTCCAGATCAATCTTCCAGCTTGTATTTTTCTATATAAATAACTCTGCAGGCTATCAGGGAAGGTGAGTAGCATTATAAATTACAAAATTTAAAAGGCGACATTAAATGCTGCATTTGCCAAACTAATTTAAAAATTAGTGTAAAGGGATAGTACACTAAAAAAGAAATTGGATGAATTTCTTTTGGTCAACCTGATGTTGTTGATGCTTTGTGTGCCTACATGGAACTTGTCCCAACGAGGAGAAGCCCAGCAGACATGCTGTGACACCCAAGAGTGTGAACATTTTAGGAGTTGCGCCTAAAATAGTCATATTATCTACAGAGGAGGAAGTGATTCATGCATTTGTGAATGAGACAGGACAGCTAATCCATCATTTCCCGGAGGAAACAACAAATTCACTTCAGAGAACTTGAGAAGCTTGCTGAACAATATAGTTGTTTATAACCATTGGTGGTGATTGTATTATTTTTCTTTCCTTTTTATTCCCCATTTTAATGAAAGTTTCTTTTTCAAATAGTGTGATAGAGAAAGAAACATTATTTGTTTGGGACTAATTAAAGCTACAATTATAGAAGCTGTCAAACAGTTGAAAATTAGGAAGTTTCTGCTTGACTTCTTTAAAGATATCTCTTATTAACAAGTCTAAATTCCTGTGCACTGTCCAAGAACAAAAGCAATCAGCTCAATAACTTATTATTTCTACATTAATTAAGCTTAATCATCCTGCTAAAAAACCCACACAGATGCTAAAGTTTATCATCAGATCAGCCGACATTTGTTGGCTCTTGTGGCATGAATAACTTATTAAATACATGATGCTGAGCTGTGCTTTCTTTTATTTAAGCAGAAGCAAAACCACACAAAAAGTCAAACTTTCCTACTTTGAACTGCACTAGACAGCTTTTGTGAACATCCTAACATTTGCAGAAAGAAAACTTTGTGTGAGAATTTATTGCAAAATAGGAATGGTCTGTTTAGTGAAGAAGATGCTTCTGTCAAACCAGCACAAGTTTGACAGAAGCATCTTCTGGTTACTTCTGGTTACTTTCTTGGTGCAAATGAGAGCTAAAGTGTGTTTTGGGGGGAGTGTTGCTGTGGGGATGGGGAGAGGTGTAGGGTCAGGGAGGGCTTGTGCAGCCAGACAGTCTCAGAGATCTGCCAGGAGGGCACTCTGGACTGTCAGCTGCAGGCAAGGCAGTTTGCCAGGTTTGATGCCTTCCTAGGTGCTAAAAAGATCGGGTGAGCTTCCTTCAGGTCAGACTGAGCAGTACATGGACCTTTGTGTTGGAACATCTCCTGATGTTTGGCTGCATCCCCTGCAGACTGCTATGTGCTGGTGAATTGCACAAAGGAGGAACCAAATGCCAAAATCTCCTCACAGCTCCTCAGAATTGACTGTTCAACAGCCCTCAGAATGGGCTGTTCAAAACCAGCCCAATCCCAGCCTACAGCCTGGTTGGCTCAGGACCAAGACAGGTGCACCTAAAGGTAATAATGAACTGGTTTGAAGCACTCATGATGGGGGTGCACAAAGGTCACATTCCAGATATGAATGTTATTGATTTCTAACTTCATGTGGACACTTTATGATGGACTGAAGAAGTCAGAAGGATTGTTTTCTTTATATTTCAAAGTATAATTAGAAAGAGAGAATAATTATTTACCTGCAGCATGTTTGAGTCAAGCCGAATCTAACTTACTGCACAAATTAACACTCTTCTGTTTGCAAATAATAGACAAGTCATGTAGCAAATGCTTGAATGTGAATCAGTGGAAATGACCTGCTCACTGCACTAGTAAATAACAATGGTTCATAATAGTTCATTGCAAGCATTCAGAGATTAAAGAGCGATTGCTTAATTTTGGTAAATACATTCCCAGATGCCTTAGTTTTGTCTCTCTTATCTGTAAGAGTTACATGATAATATCACAGTAACAACTTCAGGAGCTCCTCTTAGAAACATAAATTTATAGTGGATGGGATTTTGTGTAAAGTTTACATATTAACAATGTATTATGCAGTGTTGGCTTGAATTTGCTGGCTCTATTATGTTTGAACTCCTTTCAATCAAAGGCATGATAGAAATACCTTTCTCTTCCTAGACCCTGTATTTTTAGTTGATAGTGTTTGATTATGCAGATGTTAATTCTATGGTAAAGATAACTGGGCTGGCTCAGGTTGTTACTCTGTCATGCGGGAAAATAAAGAATATAATCTACTTGTTGAGGAGGAAGGGAAGTAAGATAAGGAAGATAATAGATGTTGATGTAGTTCTTCAGATCTGGAGAGATGCCTTTGAATTACAGCTTGCTTGATTGGAGATTGTCAAAGCTGATTACATTTTTCGTGAGTATTAGTGTTCTTTTGAAGTTAAATGGACTGCACCTTCACATTTTGAACTTGCCTCGGTGGTAGCAGATCCCACAAAGGAAATGTAATAGGTCTCAGTGAGATGGTGCCAAGTACAGGTGGTGCAGTAGCCTTCCTGGGAGTTATGCAGCCGCTTAAACTTTAAAACATGCCTTAATATCAAATTGAGCCCACATAGAACTAGGCTTCAAATTAGCCTGAGAGTGAATCAGTGGAAAAAACTTCTTTCCTTAGCCAGGGAAGTATTTCAAGTTCAAATAGATGCAGTTTCACAAGAGCTGATAAATATTTCTTGGGTTACTCTTAAAACAACCAAGATTTTGATTAAAGATGCACTTTTAAAATCTAGATTCCACACATGGTTTAATCACTTAGCATAATTGTAAAGTGGATACTCATAGGCTTGTATTACAAGGACATACTCATATTTGGGAATGTTTGTGAGACCTTGTTTGTTTTGGTGGAGATAGAGTTTAGTACTGTTTAGATTCCTACAAGACAAACAAAACCACTTTCTTTGTCCTCTAGTGAAAGACCAGATAGTTGAGCAGCATGAAATACAAATGAAATCTGTACTTGCAGTGCAGACTTAGAAATACTTTAAATGGAAAAGGAAGTAAAATTGAAAAAAGTAAAGTAGAAATGAGGGAGTCTCTTTGCTGCAGTGGAGCTCCCTGTTTTTTAGCCAGTGCAAAATGTCTGTAAAATAACATACCCCAGTCAAATTACTGTCATTGTTAGATTGCTGCTCTACAGAGGCTTATGTTCTTAGGTTTGAGTTGTTATCATTTAGAAAAAATGGTATTTCAGAAGTCCAATTTATTGCCAAGTGCTTCAGGGTCCTTTGGGAGCAGGTCTTTGTTGTACCAAAGTTCTTATGTATGTACTTTAGGGAGAGGTGTTGTGATGTTGATAGTAAGGCAATAAAAACTGCTTGAGTCAATCAAGCCACAGAAAAATTAAGCTCCCTTGGAAACAGCTAGTTGAGATAACTTCAGATTTCTCTTTAGCCCCTTCCTACATAAACTGGTTATTCTTCCACTTCAGGGACAACTGACGACAAATCTTTGCAGCAAAATGAAAAGATGGAGAGAGCACTGCCTGCAGTCAGCCCTGCCACCATGGAGCTTCAGCAAAGCTGAGCAGTGCAGCAGAGCAGTGTTCCAGTGCTGCAGAGATGTCTCTGCACTTCTCACAGATCATGGAGCACTGCCAGCACTTCTGAAGTGGAAGCAATTTGTAAACACAGTGTAAAAGGGAGAGCAGCAAGCCTTTGTTTATAAATCTATGTAGCATTTTGTTGGATTTCTATGTTATGTACTTGGCTTAAAGGGAAGGAGTGAAGTACATTTAAAAAATATTTCTCAGATAAGGAGACAGATAATAAGATAATAAGTCTGATAATAAGACAAAGTATTATATCCACGAATGTCTGCTGAGGTTGCTTCTTGCAACTCCTGTGTAATGACTGATTTCTGAAGGCTCTTGGGAGAATAAAGGCTATCAGCAAAGGCTGAATTCCTACCAAAAAAACCCCTTTTTCTCAGCAAAAGAGAGCCAGTCAGTTGCACAAATGCCTTCTGGCTTTTTCTGATGCCTGATATATCTCTGAATGTCTGTTATTAACACGTGACAGACCTGAAGAAAGTTCACTGGAATGGATAAGAAGGGAAAGAAGACTCCAAGTGAGGTCAGACACAGCGGCTCCTTTGGCCACTATTTGTTTGTAGCTTGTTGTTTCTAGTTGTAGTTTGTTCAGATTTTGCCCCCAGATGAACTGAAGGCTGATACCACGTGCTGTGGCTCAAGGCAAATGAGAAATACCCACTTTTCCAGTGGTTTCATGAGGCTGACTGGACCTGATTGCAGTACAGAAAGAAAGGAGGGAGGAAATGCATCAGCTTTGCAGGGCATCCTTAGAGGGAGTGTGATATCTATTTGTGTTAAAAGAGCAGCTCTGCTCTCATAAATCCTCAAGGGATTTCTCCCACTCCTGTGCTGTGGAGAAAGCTGGATGCAGTAGTGCAGTGCAAGGGGAGTAGAACTGTACTGGCTTAATCTAACATGCACCTTTTGCCAATATGAACACTGGGCTAATTACCAGTCCCTTTAGGGTCATATTAGTTCTGGAATTGCAGCTGCTTATATTAATATTGAATTTAGTTAACTCCCTTTGCTTTGTAGAGATAGGCACAGAAAGGAAACATTTTAATGTCAGTAGCAAAAGATAAAACAGTTTTATTGATCATGGGACAGACCAAATAATCTCTGCTGGAACAGGGAAAACTTGAAGTGGAAAGATGCTCTGAATAACAATCACACCTGGGAGTTTTTTCTCTTTTTAAGATAAGAGGTGTGGGCTTAGGAAGAAATTATTGCATTTTACCATTGAGTGCGGTCCTAGTTGGATGAAATTCAACAAAAATCCCATAACCCTGGATAAAGTCTAGATAATACAAGCTGTAGTCTTTTGACAGTCTGGAGTATCTCTGTGTAGATAAAGAAACTTGTGCTTTATGAAGGTGAACTCAGTATGTGCCTGGAAGTACCTTTTTTCTGCTATACAAGCAGATGTGTGGGACAGGAGCTGTCAGTACAGACACACTGACACAATTCACAGTTCTTATACTCTGTATTCACAGGGTATTGGCAAAAAGATATTTTGCTTTTTGGGTTTTTTTTGTTTAGCAGATTAGTCTCTTCAGAAATTTAAAGTGAAATCAAAGCCTTGTGGTGAGGTTGTGTCTGTGTTGAGGGTTTTTCCAGTAGGGCTGCCAGCACTCCTGGGATTGCCTACCTGGATGCCTCACTTCCCCTACCTCCTCTTAGTTTATCTTCTGCAAAGGTATTTTGGCAGAGATTTCTAGTATAGGTCATTTATAACTGAGTTTTACCTTCCTACTGCTTTTATTTCTATCACAGGCAGAAATTAGTAAGGAGAAATGCCATAGGAACAGCAGTAGATACCTGACTGTCTCATTCCACTGACATGCAGTACCTCGAAGTAAAACTTGCTTTCCATCAAGAAGAAATTGTCTGGACTAATGCTCTTTCATGAAAAGTTATTAATTTGATATGACTTGTCTTTCTTATGCTCTTTATTAGTTGCTATACAGTTTAGAGTCACTGGGGCTAAGTGCTGTGTAGTATAGGAATAGATTTAAAACCAACAACCAAAACTTAAGGAAAAGAAAATGGGTTTTGGTATATTTAAGTTCTCAAGAATTTTTGGAGCTTGATGCTCCAAAAATGGTGTTTATTTTTGTTGCATTTCAGAAGTCTTCAGGATTTTATTTTTGCTGCGAGATTTAGGATTCAGTGGGACCCAGACCTTAAGAGAACTTTTATACTCTTTAAAACAGTGGTGCATAGTAAAAGCTGGCAATATTTTTAAGGCCTATTGAATGTTTTAGGATCTCTGGCTTATTTTATTTTTAACACTTGGTTGGCAGTTTTGGACCCAGTATGAAGTGAACATGGTTGACCTTTGCCACAACTTTTTAAGATCACAGGATGGTAACACCTTTAATTCAGTGTGGTAACAGCCTCTTAAAGAGGGGAAGAGAGGTGTGGAGATCTCTCTAGTAGAGATATACACTATTGACAGAGTGATGGTATTGTCAGAGGGTTAAAGGAATGGGTACCTCACAATTCATTGCTTTTTAGGTTATTTTTGGATAGCTGCTTAGAGAAACAGGAAGAAAAAAAAAGGTGAAGAATTTCAACTTCTAACCTCAGTTAATTGAAAAAATATTATTTTTCTCCCTGCAGCAAATTTTTACTTGCATTTATAAGCTGAAAGATTCACATTGTACATTCACAAGTTAAGCCAGTTCACATTTTCCTTCAGATTCCCAGGAGGTCAGAGAATTAACTGTGTGAAAATTTCCCCCTTTTTTTTTTTTAAACTCCAGAACTTTTCTGAAGAGGTTTTCAAGCTTGACTTGTATAAAAGTCTGAGAAGGATCTTTTTATTTGACAACAGCTGAATAAGTTCAGAAGTATAAACTCCAGAGATGATAACTTATTGTGCTTGCATTTTATTTAGCAAGATTTGTTTCTACAGCAACTGACGTGAGACCTGATGAGAAATGAGGTACCTTCAGAGCCTGTGCTTCCCACCAGCTCAGATGCCAAATGCTTCACAAAACTACAAGTTGTATTCAGTGACTATCAGTGACTCACTGTCATTTTGATAGTACCACTTGATTCTGATGTTTCTCTGTACTTGAAAAAGTACTCTGGTACTTTTTTAAAAGAGAAAGCATCCTATAAAATGTGAGAGCTGGGCAGTAGGAAACTTGGCGCTCTTCATGCTCTTGGGCTGTGCTGTAAATCATTATTTATACTGCTTTTGAGTGCCCTTTGACAGGCATGTTTTTATTTGCTAATTTGCTTTAACTAATTCTGTGCTAGACGTGTGTCTCTAGTTGAGCTGTTATAGAGTTTCTAACAAGTTTCAGGTGTTTCTGAAGATAAAGTTAGGAAAAGTTATTAGGTTATTAACCTATCAAAAAACTTTTTAACATAATATAGTACACTTTTACTTTGTGAGAGAAAGAAAATAGTTGATAAAGGTTTGGATGTACATGTCTGTTGGAAACTCTCTGAAACATGGCCTTGAAGCCAAAAACCAAAGGATTCTTCAAGGAAAAGCATTGTTGTGTAATTACACAGTCTCTCATAGTGGATGCTCCTCCATTTGTCATTATAATAACAATATCCATAGAATGAAGGGGACGATAATGTACATAAGGAAGATGAAAAGATCAATAGTTTTTTTGCAGATTACACAGCTTGCAGTTGAAAAGCTGGTCTAAGAGCCTGAAGGTATTTCTTCTGCTTAGCAAAGATAAAAATTGGAAGGTTATCCATAAAATGGAATTACTGGCTTCTCACATATTTTTCAATTTCTATCTTTTTGTGTTAAGAACTGAAAAAGAAACTAAGAATGGAAGAGAAAGAAGATGTAAAAACTTAAAATGGAGACAGGAAGAAAAAACCAGCTTGCTCTCTCTCAAAATCTGATTCTGTAATCCTTTTCAGTTTTTATGAATATTATCTACAGTTTTCAGTCACCTGGGTTTCTTGATTATTTTCACCAGGAATTTTTGAATTGGAGAACACCAAGTGTTTAAAAAGGATTGAGCTCTAAGGCTCTATTCCATATAATTTTCATTAACCTGTGAGTAATTACTGAATTGTCCCAGGTATCAGCATGACAACAGCTGCTCAGTGTCTTGCTTTATGCACTGTTATTGGGAAATACTTCTGAAACGAAAGTCTTTCCTGAGCACTACCTAGTTACGGTGATAAATTGCCATTTCCAGCGCTGTTTGTAGCATTGTAAGTGCAGCAGTGATTTACATCATCAGTGTCAGAAATGCTGATGGATGGGGAAGTGGGTGCCTCATCCAAAAAAGCAATTGCTGACAGTTACTGTTTCTTTAATTATCCATGATGATTTAGGTGGGTCAGCCAGCATGCTCCAGGGATTTAGGTGTTTAAGCAAAGATGTAAATTAAGTAGTGGAAGGTTCTTCTGAGGTATTTAGAATTCATACTTCAATTCCTATTTATTTCAGGTAGGCTGATATAAAAACATAAATATAATAAACATTTACAACCACTTGGGTATATTTTGGAACCCTCCTTTAAGAAGCTATTGTTTTGGTTTCCTGATGTTTATTTGTTGTGATGCTGGGAAAGATTTTTTTTTTCAGTGCCTAAACCTATTCCTTTTAGAAACAGACCCTGCATAGGCCAGGACTTCTGCCTTATCTTTGTAACTTTGGTGGCCCTTTAGGCTGCTTTATCAAAAACACCTATGGATTAATTATACAAATTACTCTCCCCACTGAGCAGGTGCAAAGTTTTAAGTTCATTAGAAAAAGCTGATTTAAGTGGAAGGTGAGAGGATTCACTGTGATGTATTCTTGGAATGCGTGGAGGGTTTTTTGCTACAATATTTATTGCTTCCACTTCAGGTAATGTTTTTTAATTGTGTTTTGTGTCAAAGAGCATAATGGAAGTTAGGGCTCTTTGTTGGCTCTCTACAGTTTAAAAATTAGTTACTTTTCACTGGTGATTATCAAATGTGCCACAGAAATAATATATTTTTAATACCATCTGCAACTTTCTTGTGTGTGCTATACTTTTCAGTACCTCATAAATAGTAGGGAATAGTAAAAACCTTTTGCAAGTTCTTCATGGTTGCTTTTATTTATGCTCGAACACCTCATTTCAGTTGCAGTACATGTGTACAATAATAGCTTGTGTAGATTTTGAGGATTCTGTGGACTCTGAGGGTTGAACTAATGTAGCTATGTTGAAGGCTTTTATTTTGTGACCCAATTCAAAGGGAAGCACAATGCTTCCATATTGATTGAGTGACCTCCAACAAATAAAATAGAATCAGGTTCTAAAGTGTAAATTTATGTAACGTGCCTGCACAACCTGAAATAACCAAGACTAACTGCCAGTGTCTGCTGCATTATCTAGGAACAGAAATAGATAGTACTGGCCTAAATTATTCTACACATATACTTAAAAGGCTTTACCTGACAAGAGCATGCTGTAGAAGGGAAGCAGTAATCTTTTTTGTAATGACCCTGTCAGTATGGATGTTGGAATTGCTGTGTTGGCTTTCAGTCAGGGATATCTGAGAGTGTGAGAGTACATAAATACACAGTCAAATTCTTCTGTCAGACTAAAGCCCAGAATGTCAGGGCAGGTGAGGCCAAAGTTGGTGCTGCCACTCTAATGGATGGCTGGGGTTTGCATGTGGATTCTCTTTGGAATTCCACTGAGGTGCTGTGAAGTAACTGCAAAACCCAAGCCTGATATTTCCTTGTTTATATGAACCTTCAATGGCTACTGCAAAAGTAGCCATTGTTAAATGGCACACTCATCTTGTGTGGGCGTTAACAAGTTATTTTATAGAAACTTGTTTTCTTAAATCTGTGATACCCTCAAAACTCGGTGGTCTCAGAATCCACAGTAGCCCGTGTGAACAGCCTTATGAGTAAATTAAATTGCTTGGCCTGTTGGTGTAAACTATCTTCAAATAATGTGTGGTGGGATTTAGCTGAAGACAAATACTGCAAGTATTTTCTGTTTGAAGAGGGACAAAGACTTTAAAGTGAAAAGAATTCTCTTAGAATCAGGGCTTAGACCTTGGCTTCTCTGGGACTGGTTATTTGCTACTTAGCAGTGATGTGTTGTTCACTCTTCTAGACTTTTTGTAAGATGCTACTTAGAAAGAGAAGAGAGAGAATATTTTAAAAAGTGATGCAGACATTGAGAAATGGAGTTCTGGTATGTGGCACTTGGAAGTTCTGGTTTTGCAATATGGTGACAAAAATAAAGCCATGACTTTGACATCATTGATTCTTTAAACACTGAGATCTTTAAATCAAGTATCTTTATCATGTGAGAAATGAATCCACTGATGGACCAAATGATTTGTTAATAGATTCTAGGTGTCCTTTGTTATGTAGGAAATGTGCTTGGCTCATATGTATTACCTACCTGGGATGGCCTCTATATGCTGCCTTTGTTTTGTCCTAGTCCTTTTAAGATAGGAAGGCAATAGCTTTTAACGGATCCTGTTGTTTTTGTCTTGTTGTGGACTTATGTGAAAAATGTGAAATCATGGGGCCAGATTGCATGATCATATCAGTAAGAGGTATTTATACTTAATCAATTTAACTTTCCTTGGAAAAAGTGGATAGGACACCTGTAAGTAGCTGCTAATTATATCCAGCCCCCAGTAGATGGAAATATTGCTACAATGTTGGTGATTTCAATATCATTAAGTTTCTGTTTCAGGGACCTCATGATTCTTTCCTTCTGTCTTAGACTTTAGCTTGTTGACAACCATAAATCATCTAAGCTGGTATCATAAATATTATTGCAGAGTACAAATCTGATGCCTTTTTTGGCTCTTATTTGTGATTCATGTTTTTTGAAGTTATCCACATATATTGGTTAACATGAAAATAGGCATTTCTAATTATGTTCAGAATAGAACTAATCTATCTGTAACTGCTGGTCATCTGATAATGACAAACTGATACACCAGGAAGGAGGAAAAACTTCATTTGGTTTCTAGTTTTGATTTATATCTCAGTTGTATAACACATTTGGTGGGAGGGGAAGACACCAGTAGAAATTAGAGGTCATCAAATATTTCATTTGTATTATGTGCTGTTAAATGTTAAAGAGGTTGCTGTTTAAATGAAGAAGAAATGGAGGTTTCTTAGAATTATTTGCCTGTGGTGACTCTTACTAAAGAAAGCTAAATAAAGGATATAATATGTGTTTGTCTGAATATATTTCTGTAAACATATATATAATAGAAATAGAATAAATAGAAAAAAATGGATAGGTATGAAAAACTAAGCAGAAAAATGGATTCAAAGAAATACACATACTCTTCCTGGTATACTTATATACATATTAGTAAATAAAAATAGAAACTGGAATAATGTAGGGCAATTGTAAAAAGTAGGACTGGATGTTCTCAACTTGGTTTGCCCACATGCAATTCAATTTCAGGAATAGCTTAGACAAAGCTTTATCAGCAATAAGTGCACTTATTGCTGACAAAGCTTTGTCTAAGCTATTTCTGAAAATATCCAGTGATAGTCCATGGGTTCCTTCCTGCTCCAGAGCTGACTTGGCCATTAGGTAATTATGGTAATTATCTTGGTTCATAACCTGAGTCTTTGCTGTTCACCTTCAGCCTGTCTTGCACCCTCCTAAGTCCAGCTAATAGAGAGGAGGATGTGTTCCCATCCGCTCTGACACTGAGATCCACTCCTAAGTCAGTACAATGTGTTTTAGTGGCAAAGTAATAACTAAAATGTTGACCATTGATGTTCTTTTCATGCTTGCCCACATGTATATGTTGAAAAGGCATGGGGAGAATAAAATTTTAATTCTGCTGATGCAAAATAAATCCTACAGGAGCCCAGTAGTTTTAAATGTATTTTGGATATCAGCTCAGGAGGGGGAAAGCCCTTTCAATAAAAGATCTCTCTCAAATGCCCAGTTTGAGATTATGAATTCTCTCGTTTTCTTTCACTTTAAAATTCTGTTCCCTCAGATTGGCAATGAAGGTGCTTTTATGCTACATATGATAAGCCTTCCTGAGCATAACAATAAATACATTTGCAGTAAGCTGTTTGTAGGCCATGGGGGAGGATGAGAGGAGGGGCCAGGGGAGCTGTGGAAGAGATTTACTTGCTGATGAAATATTCCATGAACAAAATAAAGGATAAATCTGAATAAATTATTTGCAGCAGTGGCTTGGTTTCCAGCTGCACTGGCAATGAGATAATGTTTCAATATCATTTATGAATTAATTTAGAAAGACCTACAGTATTTAAAAAGCTGATGAGAAAGTCACCAGTGTAAAGCTGCTTTGAAAAACTCAGCATGAATTTTTTCACAGAGAACATCAAATTCCAACGTGCTTTTCAAATGCTGTGTTTTTGTGAACACTATTCTTATGTTAAATTGTTAATAATTTTGCTAAAACTTTATGTGGTTAGAACAGAAAAGTATGCTAATTCTAATGAATATTTTAAAGCATGGAAATGCTTT
Organism: Geospiza fortis; assembly: GCF_000277835.1. Lineage (NCBI taxonomy): Eukaryota > Metazoa > Chordata > Aves > Passeriformes > Thraupidae > Geospiza > Geospiza fortis. Next base: position 5,799,568 of record NW_005054314.1, read on the forward strand.
CTATTCCAGTTTTTAAGCCAAAAGAAAAGAGTGGTGAAATATTGCAAAATTTCTGTACATTAAAATGTTATTTTTGAAATTTTGAAATAATTTGAACAGATGCATAAAATTCACATATCAAAGCCTTCTATGTATTTATGCATTAATCTCTGCTTTGAGCAGTGCTCAAAGTTTCTTTCCTCTCCCAGGGAAATCAGCATTTGTGGATTCCCAACAAAGTAAACTTTACAGTCTGCTTCTCAAGCCACCGTTGTGGGCTACTCCATTTTCTGATGGTTTAAGGTTAGGAATAGTTCAACAGCAAGGCAGATGTAGTTCCTTCAGAAAAATAGGAAAAAATAGGAGTCCTTTCCTCTAAGGTATACAGTAAAACAGGCATCCCTGACCAGAGAATGATTGGCATCTGACTCCATTGATTCAGAAGGGCTGAACAATTGCTTTATTAAACTATATTACATTATACTATACTATTAAAGATACATACTATATGTCACCATGATATTTTCTGAAAAATCTTCTTTGCCCAGGATTTTCTCCTGGGAAGCTGAGAAGCCTCAGAGAGGAATGAAAACAATAATTGTGATTGCTGCTCCTGTGCTTGCTGCTTTGGAATGTGGTCTGGACATTGTTTACTAACAGGTGAATGTTTGATTGGTTCCATGTGAATTGTTTTTAATTAATGACCAATCACCATCAGCTGTGTTGGACTTTGAGGAGTCAGTCATGAGTTTTTATTGTCATTCTTGCTAAGCTTTCTGATGTATCCTTTCTCTTTCTTTAGTATAGCCTTAGTTTAGCATTCTTTAATATAATATCATAAAATAATAAATCAGCCTTCTGACGACTTGGAGTCAGATTCTCATCTCTCACCTCATCCTGGGGACCCTCACAAACACCACAACTATACTACAAGGCATACTATAGAATACTAAAGAAAACTCATGGCTGTCTTCAGAAGGCCAGGACACAGCTTTTTTCCAGTTGGCCAAGGAAACAAAACAATCCTCAGCAGAATCCAATTAAGAACGCCCTTCAGGTAAACAATCTTCCTAACACATTCTACATGTGAAAAACAGCAGGAGCAGAGAATAGTGGTAGGAATTGTTTTCTCTTTCTCTGAGGTTCCTCGCTGGGATTCCCAAGAAATGTCCTTGGGAAGTTGTGCCTGCCTGCTCTCCATGAAGAGGGCTGTGGCTACAAAGGTTTGTCTTACCTCCAGACTTAGAGCCCAAGATCTGTGTCTGTCTTTTGATGTTCAGTTCTGTGGATGCACTTGGGCTTCTATAGCTTAGCCACAAAATGAGTATCCTGATTCCTCAAGAAGATGAAAATCTTGATCTGCCTTGAGCCAGGGGTAATCAGGCTCATTTTAACTGCTGCCTTTTTTCTTATTTCTTTTTCCCTGATGCATTTTCACTCTATTCAATCAGACCATATGTCTGATTTTTGGGAGTAAGGAGTGGTATCAGGCATATCAGTGTGAAATTTCTGTAATGGTATCCTCTTGAAGGAGACAGGAGTAACAGGACTTTTGTTACTTATCTTGTTTTCAGTTATATGTAGATTCATTTTACATTTTCAGTGGAGTTTACTTAGAGGTATTGGTAGCCTTTGGGAAAAAAGTAAAATCTTTGCATACAATACTGTATGCAAAGGAGGTTTTGTCAAGGGCTTGACTTGATTATGCTGCATCTTGTCAAAATCAAAGCTTCCTGAGGAAGAAGGGAAAAAACCCAGTTGGCTGTGTCTCTGGGCCACAGTTATTTGAGGGAAGTAGAATAGCAAGTGATTGGACAAAACAGTGGTGCAAACTCAGGAGAAAAACATAGTCTCTTGCATGTCTTCTTAAGAAAAAGCAGAAAATTATGCATGCTTCCTCTGTTGGCTTTATGTGTTATCAAGAGGCACCTTAAACAAGGTGAAACTTGTCCTTTCTTATGGACTACAACCAAGGGGAACTAATTATCAGGAAAAGTTTTCTCCTGTGGACTCACAATCAGTCTTTAGGTCAGAATAAATGATAATGGAAAAGTGTGTTATTGAGTCTAATGCATGGTTTCTAGAGAATAAATCTGAGAGGTCATTCAGTAGGGTATTATACAGAAGCTTTCAAGCCTGCAGATTGTGATTTGGTTAATAAAATATGCTGAATATTTAACAAATTTGCATCATGTATGGTCCCTTTATTGCTGTTGAATCATTAAATGAGAAAATGTAACTCCCAAGAAACTTTAAGATGAGGATAGAAGTGAAACTCTTCCTTCCACAAAGCCAATCTATTGCTGTGAAAAACAAAATGACAACAAATAAGAACACAAAAAATCCTCAAAGCCTAATTAAGTAATTTTGCAGACAGGGACTGCTGCTAAAGCATTTTGCCAGCAGGATTTGGAAGCAGAGAGAGCACAGAGGTGGCTGAGTCTGGAGAATAGCTCAGGGTGGTGCAGGCTCTGCCACAGGTGGGTCCTGGCTTTTGTTTTCAGTGCCTCCTACTAAACCTGTGTGCCTGAAGTCATTAAGGGCTGGCAGAGGCTGTGGAGAAAATTCATCCTCTGCCAGATCAACTGGCAAATGTGATAGGTTTTGGGGGATGGGGTGTGGTGGGGTAAAGAGTGGTGTGAAAAAGGAAAAGCCTTACCCAATCTCTGTTCTTCAAGACTGGCCATGGCATGCTTTTTGTTGTTGTTGGGTTTCTGGTTTGTTTTGGTTTTTTTTTCCTTTTTGTTTTCCAAGAAACTTGTAGCGAGCTTCCACAAATTTCATAAGCAAGCCATTGAATTCCTTTCTAGTGTTGTTGTTAGGTGCTTAATCTTGAACCTCCATGCTGCACAAATAAATGCATTGCATTTGATCCTGAAAATCAGTTCACCACCCCACTTACAGAATTTTAGAGCAGGGTGTTCTTCATTCTTTGTGTCCTTCCTTGCATGCCAGCAAGTATTCCTTGTCTAATGATTCTTCCTGTTCCCCTGTGGGCAGTTTCCTACGTATTTTTGGAAGGGTCTTGCCCTTTGAAGGGAATATCTTGAATTGAAATTAGGTTTCAAAGAGATTGAAGGCTTTTATTAAATTCCAGACATAGGCTCTTGAATGCCTTGGAAAGTTTGAGTCCAGTGGCACGCAGAATCCAGAGCATCTGCTCTACCATGCTGCCTGGTGTAAGTTATTTTAATGGGCTTCAGGATGTAGGTAGAGTGGAAGAGAATTTGTCTCCTGTGACTCACTAACACAGTTTTTTTTCCTTTTAATTTGTGGATTAATGCTTAAGTATCTACATAAAAAAAGTGTCTTGTTTCCTTCCCTCCTTTGACAAAGAGTGGATGTGTCACAACTCCCTCTGATTTTACAGAGGTGTTGGAAGGAGAAACAAATATTTTTCTTTGCTGAAGGGAAGGAGTTTTAGAACATTTTTAAAACCTGTTTTAAGTAGAAAAGTTAAAGAAAAAAGACTATATTTAAACCATAGTTTTTCTTTTAGCAAAGGATTAAACAAGAAACAACCTAGGCATTAATTTAAAATAAAGGTGCTTCACTTAAATTTAGAAAAAGTAGAGGTTTTATTCTTGAGTTTTTCTAAGAGCTGTAGTGTGATTTGAGGGGTGAGTTTTTATACTTCTTTTCTCACTGTGAAAATGGCCATATTCCTGTAAACTGAATCATTTTATGAAAAAATTTTCAACTAATTTGCAATGAACTTTTGATTTAAAATATATTCTTAAAGCAGCTCTTTTCCTAAAAACTTGTTCACAAAGAACAAAAATTAACTAAAGAACATAACATTGGTTGGGTTCTCCTCAACTGTGGCATGCAACTCATGTTTTTTGTGATTTGTCAAATAATTCTTCTGATGCACTGAAGCATATAAAAGGAAGGATCGATGTATTCCTGGGGAATCCTACCTGGTTGGAAGCAGAATTGTTCAGCTCTCTTGCTCTTATGATTGTGAGAAAGTGAATCTTGGTGAATGTTGTCTTTTGAGCTGTAAAGGGAGGCCTCAAACTTGGCCAATAGTTTGGAAGATGAACAATCTCTGTAGGTGCAGGGAGAGCAGTCAGAGCTGTGCTACCCAGCCAGCTGAAACATTTCCATGGCTTTGTCTGCTACAGTCTGTGCTAGAACAATGAAAATCATGTTCAAGTATTACGTATGGAGTGCAGACTTCTTGCTGTAGGCCATATCAGATGAGAGTTCATTCATGGTTCAGTTCTTGATCTAGTTCTGTTTGATGTCAATGTTTAATTTTGTCAAGGGAATATGAGAATATGCCACTGCCAAATCCAGGGATGCTGTTGATATTTCATTTGATCTCTAGCATCTTGCTGTAAATGCAAGTCCTTGCAAGGCAGACATGACTGGCATTGAATGAGTATAATACATCCTGTTTGTATTTTGGGATGCTGTGGTGATAAGAAAATGGCAAAGTAGAAGCCTGATTAGGACATTAGGTCTGTACTGCCTTTAAAGGGAGTGGTGGTAGATCTCTCTGGAATTTTAGTTAATTTTCCCCAGCAGTGTATTGCTAGCTGGGGGAGAACTTCCATGAGTGCCAGTGCTCCACATTGTGTAAAACAAAGTACGGTGTTCAGGGCATCTTTTAGGTGGGGACCTGGTCTAATACAGATTTTGCTGGTAGTAGCATTGCTAGTAAGTTTTCCTATCTTTTCCCTCCAATTCATTTTCTTAAGAGCATTTTGGAGCTTGAACTATATGGAGCACAGTTTGAAGACCATAGAAATTCCCGTGATTGTGTTAAGACACACACAGCCAGATTAGTTGACCTACCTCATTAAATCTGAGGATTGAGGATGTCTGATACCAGGGCTGAGTGAGGATGACAAAGGAATGGGGAGGAGGCAAAGGGAGCTCCATCCCTGTCCCTGCACCCTCTGTGCTTCCCCAGCCCTGCCTCTGCTCCAGGGTGTGCAGAGCAGGAGAGGGAGCTGCAGGCAGGCTCACAGGCTGGGGCAGCCTGGACTCACTGCTGGCCTCCTTCCATCCACAGCTGGACTTTCTAAGCTTTACTTTCAGCAATTTTGGGGCACTTCTGATTATTGATAGCTTTAATATTTTAAAAACCCCAAAACTTAAAGCTACAGTAAATATCTATCTCCATAATGTATTTCCAATAGGTGATATGATATCCCTAAATAATTGGATTTTTTAGGCAGATGTTAGGTTTGTGATACAAACCATGTTTTGAATAAAAACCATTGCTGCCCTGGACCAAATGTCTTAAAATGACCATTATATATATACACGTATATATAGGGGTGTGTGTATATAAATATACATGTAAAAGATGGGTTCAATGTGTATTTTTAGATGTACTTTACATAAAGCTATTCAACAAGATGCCAGTTGTATGAAGTTCAACAATGTTAAGTGCACTTAGAATCTGAAAAAATCTATGTCCTCATAAAATTAAGAAGACACAACTTTCTAGCTAGTCAAAAATGTGCAGAAGTAGATTAAGATAAAATTCCTGACAAAAGGGCTTTGTAAGCTTTAAATTACAATTTAAATTAAATTTTAATTTATTTATTAAAATTAAATTAAAATTCTTAAATGAATTGTGGAGTTTTTGCAAGATTTTTTTTTGGTATTGAGAAGAAATATTCTGCAAAGCAGTAAAGATGCTCTTGTGCATCAGAGCAGAGGTTCTTGCATTTCAGTGTTCGAGAGTTGTTAGAAGTGTTATTTATTAGTTGTCTGAGATACAAGTAGAAACCATTAGAGCAAATGAGCTCCTAATTAAAAGAAGGCAAATTGTTGTTGTTGGGTATTGAAAGAGGAGAAACATAACATACAACTGGGATCTTTTTTTTTCTGTACAGTTTTATTGGACGTGCTAGAAAGAAAGGGCTTATTGGCCTTAGAAACCCTGAGAATAAGGCCACAAGTTTTAATTAACAGACCCTAATCAGTTGTTAAGTTCTTGCTGCTATAAATACTGAAGATTGACTTTTGAAGTTCTAGAAAATTAACCAGAGAATTTTTATGGCCTGGTTTTAAGGAGAACATTCTGGGCATCTAAGCAAACTTTTCACATCAAGTTTGAGATTAGAGCAGGCTCATTCCAAGAAGTGGGGAGTGTACAACTGGAAGGATCATATGTCATTACATAAATAATTTATGTTTACAGGTAATTGTGTAGTAGATAACTAGCTCAGAATTTGGGTACTTTGTGTGCCTGTGCCTCATAACCAGGAGAGTTTTCCTTGTGCCTTATTAAAAATTTAAGTGGAATGAATGAACGAAGTCTGCTAAACCACCTCCCCAAGCCCCAAAATGTGAATGTCCTAAGTTCCTGTGATAGCAAGAGATTTAAGTGAAGCCATTCAAAAATTCATTTTTATTTTTTCTTCTACTCTGAAATAGTTTGAGGCATGTTTGATTTGCTTTAAAATGATTAAAGGGATTAATATAAACGTTTCAATTAACTATTTGCCTTATTGACATCTGTCATGTTATCCTCATCTCAGTAAACTTTGGTTTAGTGCCAAATAAGTAAAAAACAAATCATTTTGACTTGTGATGACCAGGGTTTTGCTACTTTCAGGCCTATTCTGTTGTCAGCTTTTGCACAGGTAGAAGCTGATGTACAACACAAATTTGTTGTCAGTGCTTTACACTGACTCTCCTTGTGTGTGCTCACTTTTACAAGGTAATGTTTTGTTTCAGAGGAGTTAGAGCACTGTAATGTTAATTTAAACCATAGCCTATTGTTATGGTAACGCTTTCATGTGGGCAAATGATGGGAAGGATTGTAATTTGAGGCTTGTTTTTATTTAGATAATATAACTTGCATGTGTTAAAATACTCAGCAGAATTTTAGCACCTTCTTCTTGCCCACAGACAGGAATTTTTAAAAATCAGTGTTCACAGTTGGACTTTAGGAATTACTGTTAAACTGCTTGTGTTACTTCAAGGTGCCTGTGCTGGCTGTAATGAGCTGCAGTCTGGCACATGCAGCTTGATCCAGGTCTGGCCAGCCTTGTTAAGGGATGCTGTGCTGTGCACACAGGGCTGGGCAGGTTTGGGAGGCAGCTTTGTATGAATCTGCCTTGCATGCTGCAAACATATGGAGATCTGCTTCAGTAGAATAGGTTTTCATCATATTACCATTATTTATTCAAGGAAAGAATAATGGACCCTCATTTTTTACACAGCATAATGAGAGGAAAAGCAGATTGCTATTTAAACATTTATTGAAAATGATGTAGGTGTTTTCATTTCTACCATTACACCATACTGATTGTTTCAGAAACTTTTTCCTTTTGTTAATTGTTTTTTTTTTCCCTGAGTTTGTTTTCCACTTTTGCTTATGTTTCCTCAAACTTAAAGCTACAATAAGAAGAGTTCCCCTCAATAGTAAAAGGTATCTGCTGGGGGTTCACTGCATCCATCTGTCAGAGGAGGGGAAGAGAATTTTTGCTCATAGGCTTGACAAGCTGGTAATGAGGGCTTTAAACTGTGGGTGCCTGTGAAGGGGAATCTCAGTCCACCCCTCTCCTGCCAGTTTGAGTCCAGTGCCAGCAAGAGATGCCTAGAGGAAGAGGGGAATACAGCTCCCATTTTGAAAAAAGGGAGGAAAAGGAAGACTCAAGGAACAGGGTTAGTCAGTCTCACCTCTGTGCCTGGCAAAATGATGGAGCAGATTTTCCTGGAAGCTGAGAAGACACATAAAAAATGAGGAGTTGATTAGTGATAGCCAATGCGGCTTCACAAAGGCCAGATTGTGCCTGACAAACTTGTTGGCCTTTTATGATGAGTTTACAGCCCTGGTGAATAATGGAAGAGTAACTGACCCCCTCTGCCTGGACTGGTGGAGAGCAGGTCCTGCTTCACGTCCTGGTCTCCAGACTGGAGAGATGTGGCCTTGCTGGATGGAGGGGGGTCTGGGATGACCTCAGAGCCCCTTCCAATGCCTGAGGGGCTCCAAGAGAGCTGGAGAGGGACTTCTGGCAGGGGCATGGAGTGACAGCACAAGGGGCAATGGCTTTAAATTGGAAAAAGGCAGGTTTAGATTAAACATTAGGAAAAAATTCTTTCACTTGAGAGTGGTGAGGCAGTGGAACAGTTTGGCAGAAAGGTTGTGGCCTTCCCCTTCCTGGAAGTGTCCACGGCCAGGTTGGATGAGGCTTTGAGCAACCTGGTCTAGTGGAAGGTGTCCCCCCTCTTTGGCAGGAGGATGGAAATAGGTGATCTTTAAGGTCCCTTCCAACCCAAACCATTCTGTGATTCTATGATTTGCTATTTCCAGACTGAAATCTCTTTGATTTTACAGATGCTAAAATAATCATTACTTAAAAATGGCTTTCATTTTCTCGCAGTTAATACACTTCTTTCTATTTTGTAGACCAAGGAATACTTTGCTAAAGAAGGAAAAAGTGTCTTGAAGGGAGAAATAATTATTTTGAGACAAAGTATATCAGTTTTAGGCACAGATGATGTGGATATTTATGCTAATGATGGTTGAGTCTTGGGGTATGTGTACTGTGGTTGTCATTGGCAACTTAACATTAGGTTCTGTGGGTAATTGCAGCTGGTACCATGTCTGACTGGTAAAAGCAGTATCATGGTTCTGTAGTTAGAAGAAGTGACTAATAGTAGGGTTTTTAATGCCTCCCACTGCAAAACAGTGTGTCATTACAGCTCTTTCTAAATATATCTCATCATGCATTTATCTTTTCCTGTGCTGATTGACTCCTATTCTCCTGAGATGTATTTAAATGTCATTTTATCTTTCAGTGGCAGAAATGTTGATAATTTATCCTAGAAAGAAGATGACATTGAACAATATTTTGAAAAGAAAAGGTAGAAGAATTTCAAGTCAGTCTTGCTTGTGTTGGCAAGTGCTAGTTCTAGTGTTATCTGTAATGTTTAGTTAAAGGAAATGACATTGATTTGAGGGGATATTTGGAGAATATTGGCATATTGTCCAGTAAATTTGTTTTCAATTGTCAAGGTAATGCATTATTGCACTCCAAATGGTTGCTTTGCCATTTTTTTTCTGTAGCTGCAGAAAATATTTAATATGTTTGGAAAGGAAAAAGCTGAGCACACCATTATGCCTTAACAACAGATACATTCAATGACAGATGGCTATGCATGTTGAGTGCTGTTTTTAAGCTATAATTGGATGCTTATGTAAGTATGCTTAGTCAAATATGTGTAATTAAGCTATCTTGTTAGGCAGGCTAACTTACAGGGCAGGCCAGGTCTCAAAGATGTCAAAAGTGATGGTTATACTGGACTTGTTCTGTTGAAACACTTACCTAAACAAAACCCAAACAGAAGCATCTGCTGTTTTCAGTTATTGCTGTTTACTGCAAGGCCTTCAAAATCAGATGAAGATGAAAATTAAATGACATAAAATGCCATGGGAGGTTTTGTCTGCTCTATTTTTAAACCTCAGACTATGGTATGTGTCTGAGAGAGGGAATGAGGGAGTCACAAAAGATACTTATTCTTAACACAGCTGGTAGCTGCCTTATTGTAATGAGGTGTAAAAGAAGTGCAGAAATCTCTAGCTGAAGCCAGTAAGTTGGTGGATACTAAACAGAGCCTTAAAAATTGATGTGGTTGTCTGAAATACATTCTTGGTGAGTAACATCCTGAATTCACTGGGAACTTTAGGAAAACTACATAGTCAGTTCCTGCTTCTTGGTGACCAGTAACCCCAAGCTGCAGAAATACCAATGTATGCTGTGCTCAGCTGCTCTTGCTGTGATGTGGAAGGAACATTTTCCCCCTGAGATAAAATGTTTTTGATGTCCAGAGTTGACAAGAGTACTGGGACATTTTTGTTTGGTCACCTATGAGATGGCCTGACTTATAACTACTTAGCATCAGATTTTTTTTTCTTGTAATTATTCTGTTTAATCTACCACTTCTTCTATGCTTGTAGAGAAAGCCTTCATTCTCCTCTCATATTATGAAAATAGAAAAAACAGCAACTTTGGAAAAGCTCCTCATGCTCAAACCAAGTTTAATTGGTTGCTATATTAACATGAAACTTGGCTTTGGTCTTTAAATTACTCCAAAGTGCTGAACTCGTCAAAATCTAGAAAAATGTGTTCTGTTCTTATATTTCTATTGCAATCATTTCAGAATGTGACTGTTAGTGATTAACATATTCTGTATGGACTTGTCCAGAAAACAACATTTGCCCACATAGGCCAAGGTGTTCTCTGCCATACAATTAGGAATAAAAACCTCTTTTACCATCAGTGTGACATTAGGGCAAGTATAAAACAAGACCTGTATTTCAGGTTTAAGCTAGCAGGATTATTGTTTTGAATGCTTGCATGTTTTCTATGCACAAATCATACAGAGTTCAAACAGAAGCCCTCTTCTGGCAGAATGTTGTTAATAATGCCAATATTTGAACTTCTCTTCACAAAATTTTCTTTCAGCAAGATGGGTTTCCAGGAGGTGTAGTGATCATCCACTCTTTTTCTCCTGGCTGTGATCTCTAAATAGCATTTGCTGGTCCCCTACCCACGGGTGGATTCTTTACTCTAGGTACCCAACAGAACCTTTGCTTTTGGCTCTGTATCTACTCCCCAGAGAAACAAAGGATCACATGTAGCTCCTATGTTTTTGTCTCCTTGGAAGGTTTTGCTGTCTGTTTAGAGCTGTGTGGCCTGACGTTTCTGTGTTGTTTTCCCCAGGAATTGCATAAGGGGAAACTGTATTTCTGAATTACTTCTGAGAGGGAGATGCTTCCTAATTAAGTGCTTTAAGCTCAGGCTTTCCAAGTATCTTGCTGCATCTAGTTTGGAGTCTTGAGCAGTCACAAGGTGATTTCAAGTTGCTGGGCAACCAGGAAATGCAGTAAATATGGAAAATATCAGTATTTTCCCCTGTAACTATTCCCACGTCTTTATAAATTCTGACATATGGATTATTCTTGTTTTCTGTGCATCATCAGTAAGTTTTGAAATGTCAGGGCTTTTTTAAAATCAGAGTTCCCTTCAAATGAAAAGACAACATATGTACCATTTTAATTGTTGACATGTTTAGATTGCAGAACAGATTTGGTTAGAAAATAATTTGGAGCTTTAACCCTTGATCTTAGTAATTTCAGATACCTTACCTTACATATCTATCAATTTTCAAGGAATATTGTTTGATACAAATGTTAAAATGTAACTAGAATTGTGTTTCTCTATAAGATGAATTTTTCATTCACCTTATAGAGAAACACAATTAACTTTGTGGTTAGGTGTAAGAAAAATGAAGCCCTGTAGTTTTGCTTACAATTGAGTGTTGATACTTGGTAATAGTAATGTCTTTAGTCCATACAGATAATTCCTTCTTTTAGAAGTTTATCTGTGTATTTTAAACAAGAAGACCAAGTTCCAATATTTTCCTGTTACTTACACAATATCCTGAGTTGTAAGGGACCCATGAGGATCATGGAAGCTCAACTCCTGGCCCTCTAAACACGACTGCTACAATCTCACCATGTGCCTGGGAGCATTGTCCAAACACCCTTTGCACTGTCAGCCTTGGGACTGATGGGGCTGGACTCTGTTCAGTGTCCAAGCACCCTCTGTGGGAAGAACTGTTTGCTAATATCCAACCTAAACGTCTCCTGCCTCAACTTCATCCTACTCCCTTGAGTCCTGTCAGTGGTCATGAGAGTGAAGAGTTCTGTACCTGACCTCAGCTGCTCCTCTGGAGGCTTCTCTGATAAGAGAATCTTATCTTTGCAGCCTCCTTTGGATGCTCTCTGACAGCCTTATACCTTTGTGTACAATCCCAAAGGCCTCAGCTGCCCCTCACAGGCACAGTCTCAAAGCCCTTCTGCAGAGCAGAGGAGCCCTGGAGAGACAGCAGCACCCTTGCCAATGGTGCACTCAGCTCCTGCAGCCAGATTGTTGGGAAATGTGTGAAAGCAAAGTTTGGGTCAGTTTGATCTGCCTGGGCAGCATGACTGTCTTCTGTGAGCGCACAGGTTGTTGCTGAGAACTTTGCTTTTAAATTTGCCCTTAGTACCAGAGGAGATCTGAAGGAAACCCTTGGCTTCATTAAGGTGTAAGGCACTGGGAAAGATTTTCAGTCTTGGCTTTCCCTGCTGGTTTGAGCAATATCTTCTGTTGAAGGAAATTCAGACGTTTTATTTTTTGGTATTAGTTCTATCAATTACACATGCTCTTGGATGTGAACTTTTCATCATTAAGAATAGAGTATTGGAAGGAAACAAATGCTGCCTCTTGTCTGCTCCTACTTTCCTAGACAGAAGAGGGATAAAGCATTTTTGGAAATGCTTTCCTTGCATCTTCAGACAATTTTATGTTCTACTGTTGTCTATAGTTTTCAAACAGTTAGAAATTTCTACATTAGTTTTTACGTGGTCAAAGATCCTTTATTTTTTTCTTGCTTTCAGTAAAAAAAAAAAGGAAACCTTACATTTTTGATGTTGCTGTCTGGTTGCTATTAATGTGAGGGAGAAAAATGTCCTGTTTGTATTTCCTAGCACAGTTCCTCTCGATTTGAAAAGAAAAACAGTATCACACTTCCTTAAAAAAACCCCAAAACCTGAAACCACCATGCCCTAGAACAAATAGACATCCTAAATAAAGGAAATGCTTCTCTGGGTGTTATGCTAAATTAGCTTGGGCAGTGAGGAGGCATTAAAGATTGAGTTAATTCTTCTAGGATTTGGGATTGTTTCCATGATTGTGTAAAAATAAACCCACTAACAAACCAAAAAACAAGTAAAAACCCACCTCAAAGACTATTAAAAACTTATTTTAGTATTTAAACGTTTACTGGGTTCTAAGTAAATGATAGCCATAACTTTGTTTAGAGTAATAAACACCTTTGCTGTCACAGTCCTCGTTGTCAGTCTTTTAATGCATGTGCTTGTGCTGCAGCTTGTGGAGTTTTAAGGTACAGCAGAAAGATTATATATATTGCCCAGAGAAGAATTTGTAGTAAAAAAAAGTGTAGAATTCTGAAAAATTTGGATTTGGTCTTCACAAACTTCCCACTGTTTATCTTTCTACAAGGTTATGGAAGCCCTTGCAGCTGGCTTGATGTAGTTCTTTTCATTGCTTTGTTCTTAATAAATGCTTTTAAAAGAGGAATTCCTCTTTCCTCTCAAAGTCATTGTCGGGATGCAGTCATTTTTCACATCAAAGCCTACCTTTAGAAATGTTTGGAAATGTAGGAACCATCTTTTAATCTTTTTTCCTTTGTGAATATTTTCTATTGGTTTGAAAACCTTAATTCTACTGTGACAGCTTTGCACTCCTCTCTCTTCAATTGTTTGTTGCTCTGCCTTCACATCCATGTTGTTGTTCTTAAGCACACCTGCACAAGCAAAAGTATCTCTAAATATTATTGCCAGTGGCAGTATAAAACACTTTTTTTTCTCTCAAAACATAAATTTGTGCTTTATAAAGTGCATAAAAAATTTAGCCTATGTATTAGGATTTCTACTCATCTGGCCTAGGAAGTAGGTGTGACTTTAGAAATAAGAATACGTGAATATTTATCTTTTTATAAATAAACCTACATATTTGTGCTTTCAAGTTAGGTGAGGATGCAAAATTGATAGAATTTTTTCTATTGGATCAAAGTTATGACCATTTTATCCCCTCTTCAAAAATAGATTTAAAAACAAAAATCACTTTCTATTAATCTTGTTTTATAAAACTAAAATCTGTGTTGTAGCATCTGTGTTTTGGTATGAAGATTTATTTTGTTTTTGTGGGGATATATCTCTATAAATATCTAGCAATGAGTGCTTTAGATGTGGGTAATTGGTGGTTGCCTGGTGAATTCAATCATATTTATCATAATTTTGTGTGCAGTCAAAATTATTTATTGAGATATAAATTCATTTGAAGGTAACTTCTGTCAGGCAAAGTACTTAAAAAAATAATTCTCATCTTTTATTCTTTCCATTTGGCATGAATATCCATATCTAGCTACAGATGTATGGATATAAAAATAGATATAAAATAAAAGCATTTATGAGCACTTTCTTATAAACTAATCTAAAGCTGCCAGCTACAGAAAACAAAATAGAAAACTCAAGTTTATTGTGTTTTAAATAAGTTTGGAATGTTGTTGGAATAAGATCTATTTAAGATCTCCTGCAGTAAATTCCAGGTACTGCTGAGTTAAAATATTGCATGTCCTGTAAATGGAGAAGCCTGGCAGCTGCTCAGCAAAGTTTCTTTAGTCAATGGTCTATGTGGGAATGTGGCAGTGTTCATTTCAAGTTTAGATGTATTTTCTTGCACCTGATGTTACATGAATCTATGTGTTGTAAAAGATTCTGGAAATTTAAGAGCTGCTAAATATGTTTTGCAAATTATTTCTGTAAAGCTTGGTATTTCTGGTGGAGAGCACAGTGGGACCTTGCTGATTTTTATTTTGCTGATAATTGTACCTGTATTCTGTACAAACAAGGAGAATGAGAACCTCACAATATGTCTAAGCCTTTTTGGATGTACAAAACAGCACAAGACAATTTCATGCAGACTCATGCAATTATAGTCTCAAAAAGTCACTGATGTGTGCAAAGTTCTTACTTCATATTTCATGTCTAATTGGGAAGCTGCAGCTACCATACTTTTAAAATTTAATGAAACATTGAGCCATTTAAAGAAAACCTGATTTTATCTTAATGTGTGAGATGCAGTAAAATTTGCACTTATTTTCCCATATCTCCAATACTTTTGTCAAAATTAAACCAGAATTTATCAGCAAATGCAAATAGTGGTCTCTTGAGCCTTTTCCTTCATCCTGAAATTTTTTCCTCTGTTTTGTTTTTAATTTTCTTCAAAATGTGAGCTAGAGTCTTTAAAAAGCCAAGCTTAAAAAGCACTTCTGTTAAACAGGAGCGCTTAATAAGGATGACAAATTTTGTGAGAAACATGTTTTAGTGTAGTCTACAGATGAAAGCTGTTGGAAGGTGACAATTGAGAAGCTGTTTAACCCTCAGTGGAGAAGCTAAAAACATTGTCAGAGAGAAAAGGAATGTTTTTGTTAATCATGTAAAGGTTATTTTTGGAAGAGAAGAGAGAGTCTTCTTCAATCCAGTTCCTTAAAACAAAATGGAAATTCTAGGAACAGAGATGAGATATTTGGTGTGCTCTGTGTGATAGAATTGTGGTAAAGGTAGGTTTTCAGCATTCCATTTTCTTTAGAAGGTATGTGTGCCATGTAAAAGAGAATTTTAAAATCGTGTCAGAGGAAACTCAGGTGAAGTTATTTCCATGTGAAGTAAAAATGTTGTCAAAAAAAGTATAATATTCTACTTACAAATGCAATGCTGGAAGAATGCCCTAATCTTTCTGAATTAAAATGAAAGAGAAACAAAATCATCATGAATAGGTAGTGATCCATAGTTAGCTCCCTACCCTTAGTTTTTGTGGAAGTTATATAGTTTAGACTATGAGGATGTTTCTGAAACATAAAATATGAAAATATTTTAGAAATATTTTTCAGCTAGCGCCTCTGGAAAAAATCCTGAAAGGTCTTTTGGCATTTGTCTTATGTCCTGGAAGGGTAGGAAAAATTGCAGAGATGGAATATCTGACTTGTAAAGTAAGAATATGCAGTTGAACTTCTAAGCTCATTCCTTCCTAAGCTGACAAAAATCAAACTCTTATACATCTACAAGTCTTATTAAACATATTATCAAATAGCTCAGAACTATTTAATTTTTTTTTTATTTTTTGTGCAATGAAGCTTGTCTTCATTGCTGGATGTCAAGGTGATTTATAAAGGAATTAAATGTTGTTACAGCAATTTGTCACGTTGGGATGCTGACATGTAGAAAATGAAATGGTTTGCCAAAGATTACTCAGCAGACTGATGGAAAAGCAAGAATAGGCTTTAATCTCTTCATTCTGAGTCACTCCAGTCCCATAATCACTGGGCCATGGAATGAAATGTGAAGGATTATAGAGGTTTTATTACGTGGTGCTGCTCCTCTCTTCCTGTGTTCTTAATGTGGGTATATGTTGTTTGACAGCTGACTGACACACATAGACATTTTTATTTTCTTACATAACATTAAATCTTGTGTATCCTTTGCTAGTAGCATTTTTCTTGTTTCATAAACCAAGGAGGAATACAGCTGTCATACTTTTTCTTCATATATCTTTTACAGAACTTACTCAAGATTATTATCTAAAGGCCTGTGCTTAATTCCCCAAATTTCATGTTCTTGAAATCCATGGAAATGAGAACTAAGCTCCAAATTCATCCCAAGATCCGAGCTTTCCCTTTGAAATCTGGATGTTTATCCTTCTTAAAGTTAAGAAGTGTTAGAAATGTGGATTCACATTCATGATTTACATAAACAGAACAATTACTCATGGATTCTAAACTCTTTGGAAGAGACAAATATTAATTTTTTTTACTAGAATTTTGTCATAGGAGTGTGTGGTTTTATAAACTAAACTGGATTTTATGAACACTGAATTGTAATCTCAGGGAAGTATAGATGTGCCTATGTACTAATGTCTTCTCTTCAATGACTGCATCATCACAAAAAACCTTTCTGCTTTTCTTAAGCATTGAAGAGTCAATGTATATGCCTTTCAATGTGGAATTTTGATTTGTGTTTATATCTAGTTCTTGGAAAAACTCTTTTAGCTACATAATCTTCAGTGTTGTTTTGTGCAATTTATTAAAGGAAAAATAATTGAAAAAACCCTCTCATACTAGGTTGTCCTTGCTAGATTAGAACTCCAGTCTGGCAGCTGTTAAAGGAAAAAGAGCATATTCTGAGAAGATCATCAGTGCCAGCTGCTGCTCCTGCAGTGGTGTGGTTTCACACTGCACCTGTGCTCCCTGTGTGACAGCGTGCAGGGCTGGGGGACAAAGGGAAATGGAGCCAGGCTGAGCAGGAGGCCTTTGATAACCTTGGTGCAACACTGCAACAGTTTTGGACCAGGGTCTGATGCAGTTTCTGATTATCTCCAAATGCTTTCAGTAGTGGTGTTTCAAATCTGACCTTACTTGCACACAATTTTCATTTTGGTGTACATAAACCAGGGATATTAAATGTGAGCTGCTGAAACAACTGCTGTGCTCAGGACAACTCTCTGCTATCCTGCAAAGTTACTCTGGGTAGCACATTGTATTGCTTCTTAGTATTGTCACCTGTGAACTTCAGGAAGTTCTGCAAAAGATGGAGAAAGTATTGGGACAAGGCTTTTCTTATCTTGAAAATTATTTTTGTGTAATTGAAGTGCTACTTGATTTTGTCAGACTTTTCCATAACTAACACAAATACTCTGTGAAGCTGCAAAATTTAATTTCCTTCCCCTTCTGTGGTACAGGTTCCAAGATGAAAACAATGTGAAGCAGTTCCCTTGAAACACACACAGTATCTGAAAGTATTTAGAAGTCGTTAAGTCTTGGCATGCAAGGAGCCACTATTCATGTCCTGTGGGGGGAGGGAGAAAGGCTCCCTCACTACAATATTAATTCTGTTTGAAAAGTTTAGATGAAGTAAAAGCTTTTCTAACTGCTCTTGTGCAAATTGATGTGTGGCAGGTGCTTAAATTCAGATGAAGAAAAACTGATACACTCTGATGACCTTAACAACCTCTCCTCTGGGTAGTTTTAGTTTCCTCTCCTGTATCCAAAATGCTTAATGTTTGTACATTGGAAATAGATGCTCACTGGTGACATTGGCTGTACTGAGATCATCTATTGAGTAACTGGAGGAAGATTGGGAAGGGAGAAACATCTATGACAATTCTGTGCAGTACCAGTTGACACCTTTTGCCATAGAAAAACTGAGATTAGTATTTTTCTCCTTTTTAATCCTTGTAAAAAAGACATGTGGCAGGTGTGCAGCTCTCATCCATGCAGATTTCCAATGTGAAAAAAATCTTAGCTGTTAACTTTTAACTTTCCTTGTAGAGGGAGAAGGAAAAAAATCATGGTAAATTTGGTGATACCATTAGACATGGATAGTCTGTCTAAAAGATGCATTAAATAGTTAAGCTTGCTTTTAGTGTGAGCTG
This sequence comes from Geospiza fortis, assembly GCF_000277835.1. Lineage (NCBI taxonomy): Eukaryota > Metazoa > Chordata > Aves > Passeriformes > Thraupidae > Geospiza > Geospiza fortis. Next base: position 5,817,579 of record NW_005054314.1, read on the forward strand.
TTTTTGAAGCAGAAATGGGGAATTTAGGGACTAAAAAATGACAAATTTAGCAACATAAGATCAAAGAGACATGAGAATAGGGGAAAAAGAAGAGGGTATCTTTAAAGTATATTCTTCAAATCTGACAACACCCTAAAGATTTCTCCTCAGCCTAGATAAATGTGAATTGTATATATCATAAGAAAGTAAACAAGAATTTTTTTACAAAGTTCTTGCAGTGAGTTAGTAACTTATTGTACAATATTTAAGAAAAAACCCATCCCTTAATAATCTTTTTTTTAGTAACAATGGAATCTCCTGTGCTAAATGAATCTCACTGAAACCGCTTGCTTCTGTTTGCTTGTCATACCCAATAGAAGGAATCAATATGAAAAAACCTGGCATGACTGGCATGTATTATAAATAAAGCTGTCTTGGGGACTGCATAATGATTTGTCAAAATAGACTTATAAGTGTTCACCATCATCAATCATTTCACTTAATCTTGGTTTAGCAAAAATATATTAACATATTAGCACACAGTATTATGGATGAAAAAGGAACTTCAATACATCTTTGACTTAATCTTTGAAAAGTGTAGAGGATTTCAGACTACAGAAAAATGATATGTGTAACTCAGAGCAATGCAGATTAATAATTTTTTAATTAATAGCTTTATTTATAGCTGTTGTTTTTAATTATTAGCTTTATTTATAGCTGTTGTTCCTTTGGTTTTGCTGTTTAATTTGACCAAGTGAACTGCAGGTTTAATTTTCTTTGAGTTTTATTCAGTCTTAATATGCTGGTGATATATTTATTTGACTATGTACTTAATATCTCATAGAATTGTTCAAGTTGGAAAAGACTTTTAAGATTGAGTCCAACTGCTAACCAAACTACCAATCCAAACCCCAAGCAGCCCATCTACACATCTTCTAAAAATCTCCAGGGATGGTGGCTCAACCACTTCCTTGGACATCCTGTTCCAGTGCTTGATAGTGAAAGAATGTTTTCTTATATCCAGCCTGAACCTCCCCTGGCACAACCTGAGGGTGTTTGTGCAGGTCCTATTGTTTGGGAGAAGAGCCTGACTCCCAACTGGTTACAACGTCCTTTCCAGGAGTGCTGCCATCCCCCTGAGCCGGTTTTAGCCCAGGATTACCCCCAGCCCCCTCAGCTGCTCCCCAGCAGGACCAGCCCTGTGTCCTGTCCAGGTCCATCTCCCGCTGCCCTGTGAACTGGCGGCTGCTGGGGGGCCCTGGCCTCCCCTTGGGGTTCCCCTGCTTGGCAAAGCCCCCTGTGGGCTGTGAGCTAGAGGGGAGAGACTCTGCTAAATTAGACCCAGACTAGTGAAAAACAAAAGGATCAAAAAATAGCTGTAAGGACCCTTATGAACAGATGGTGTGATTCTGTAAGGGTAATTATATCATGATCCTAATTAATCACAACAGGAATGACCTTTTTCTGACTCACAAAATAATTTCATTTAGAGAATCTTCCATCAAACTTTGATTTTTATTTTATTTTTGCCTTTTTTTTTTTCCTTAGGTCAGATACCCATATGCTCTGTATGCAGTAGAGCAGTTTCAAGAGATAAAATTGTAATCATGTGCTGGCAAAGTTGACACCAGTTGTTGCATCAGGTGAGATCACAGGACTTAGAGGTGAACTTTTGAACTGGTGAGTCCAACCCTTTGTCTTCTCAACATTTATCCCGTGTCTGTGTTGTATTGTCTTCCTAATGTCAATGAGTTTTGTTTCCCAACAATATATTCATTAATTCAGCAAGTCGGGTTTTTAGTAAGTTATTTATCTTCTGGTGTGCCATGAGGAAATTTGGTCATTTTATCTGAAGTCTAGGTTAAGATATGTGCTTCTAATCATAAGTCCCAAATAATTTCTTTGACCATTTCTGTTGAGAGTTTGTCTGGGGTTTTTCTGTTTAATACTTTTCAAGACTGGTTGTACCCTTGTGGTTAGGACTTTATTTCTTGAAATATCAATGCACAAATGCTATCTGGTTATTCACTTTAGTGCATTTTTTGCTCTAATTATGCCTATTGGGAACTTTAACTGTTATATCTTAAATGTCAAAATACCACGTAAATTACTGCTTCCTATGGGAAAATGATTGTTTACTACTCTGAAAAGTCATGAGATGTGATGATCAAACTATGAACAGAGAAAACACCACTAAAGCAAATATTTAATGTGCATTTTCATTTAAATAAAAACCACTCTATAGCTCTGAGGGGTTTTTGATTTTTTTTTTCCTCCTGTTTTTTTTCAGTAGTTTTTTTCCCTTTGTTCTTTTTACTTTGATGGAATGTTCTCAAGGAAATGACATGAAGTGTATGTAGTCGTTGCTCTGACTGTGCTGTTTTGTTGTTTTTGTTGTTGCCTATTGTCTGTTTTAGTCTGAAACTCCCCTAAACTTTTAAATAGTGAAGCATAATGAACTGGTCAAATGAAGTGCTTCAATTCTTGATCCAGTAACTACCAGTAATGACACATGAAATGCTGTAAAAAATCAAACCCCTTGGGGAGACAAGCTGTTTTTGAAGAAAAGGGAGCACTGTGCCATTATGTGCTTCATAATCCTTCTGTCATTTCTAAAAGTGCCAATATAAGAGTTAAACAGAAGGAAATGTGCTGAAGTACATTTTGTGCATTCCAGGTGTTTCACTGAGTGACAGAGGAAAGCATTCAGCTCTGTGTGTTCTTGCATTTCTACATGGGTAACACTAAAATATTCTGAGGATCACAGCAGCTCCCAAACAATGAGAAAAGAAAGTGTTTTCTACATGAACCCATTATGCACACACATAGCATAAATAATTTTATTTCTTTGGTCTTCCTTTAATTTTTGCTCTAGTGCACATTCTCCTCTGTCAGAGCTGCAGAATTCTGCCTGATACTGTTTATATTTCTCTTGTCTCATGGGAGGGGATCTTTAGGAAGCAAACTTTCCATCTTGGAATTAGAGAAAAGAGGCCACAACAGCTGTTCCTGTTTGGTAGCTTTTGTCTTTTAGGGAGTATTGTTCATGTTACTTTCACAGATTTCCCAAAACCTCTCCTTGGTTTGATTGCTCGCTTTTCTAGCATAGTAGAAATCTGATTTTATTTTTTTTATGTGTAGGTGACACGACAATGGAATAAAGTTATTTGCTTTTGATTTCTGTTCCCTTTTTAGTTTTTCACTTTTTAAAAAAATGCTTTGTTTTTAATTCAGTGTTTTCTATTCTCTTTGGGGCTTTTTTTGACTCAGAGCAGAATGCTTTTACTTGAATAAATAGATGAAAAAATGTTAATTTTTGAACATTTCAAAAAGGGGGACTAATTTCCCATTTAAGGAAAAAACAGCTTTTAAATTAGATGTCAGTTTAAATAGCAGACTTTTTTCAAAATTGAGAAACTTCTTTCTTTGAGGAATGGTAATTAACTATAGCTGGGAAATGTAAAACTTGGGTCTTTGTGTTGTTATTTATGCAAATGCCCTCCCTCAGATTAAGAACCTGGTAAAATCTCTTAAATAAAACTTGGAAATGTCCATGTATAATTTGTTAAAATCAAACAACGTGTCTATAATATGCATAGAAATTAAAGCTCTTTTTATCTTTCTTAGTGTTTTAAAATACTTTTGCTTTTACTAAAGAGCTTGATTAAAACTATGGATGAATTTGAATAGCTTTCATCTCTCTGTAATCTTTCTTGCCTATTTCCCTGAAACTGAAGCAAAGTTTTGCTCTGAGGTGCTGGAAGTATTTAAGGTTGCACAAACCCTGTGAGTGGATGCAATGTGAGTGCACCTGCACCTCATGGATGGTAATGGGGTTTGATTGTGCCTTTGCAGGATCAGTGGCTGCCCCTTGCAAATACTTATTTATTTGCTGCTTGTTTTTGCAGTGCAAGGTTGTTGCATCACTGACAGTGTCATATCATGTTCTCTGTGCTCTTTTCATACTCTCTGTCAAGGCAAGAACATTAATTTGTGTCTATTTGAATAATACTCATTGTCACATGGAAAGAGATCTCAAGACAAGCAAGGGATGTGTTTAGCAAAAACAATTTTAAGAAATGGCAATTTTGAGAGTCTTCATTTTACAGGAAGGAATTAGAGTGGCTAAGCAATTCAAATCCATGTTTTTTTATCTCAGTGTGACCATTTGCTGACACACTGGGCATAGGATAGATGAAATCCAGCTTCCATGGTGCAATCTAAGTGCTCCATAAATACAAACTTTGTCTCAATTTCTGATTGCTGATTCCGGCTTTTTTATTTGTTGAGCGATCCCGAGTTCTTCAATGCCTGTTTGTGTGTGCTGCAGG
>NW_005054314.1:5821920-5877375 GCF_000277835.1 Geospiza fortis
AGGAATGCTGTTTGTGCCTGGGGCTTTGTCTTTATGCTTGATGCCACTGGCACACAGAAATGAGCCTTTCAGTTACACCAAATACATCAACCCAAAACTAAAGAGATTCCACCTGTGAAGCTATTGCTGCAGGAATGTGATTCACAGCAATGAGGAAGGTCTGAGGAGGAGGCAATGAGATTTGCTATGATTGAGGCTGCTGCTGGAGCTTCCCAGGCTGGAATTAGTGGTCTAGAAGTCAAAGCTGGTTTTCTTAATTAGGCAAAAGATAAGAGTATGATGCAGACAAAATTGGATAACTTTAAGGACTATTAGGGGAAAAGAACCTCTCTCCAAAATGAACCCCAGAAATCCATCACCAGATTAAAAAGCCTTGATTACCCTGCACTTAAAAATTCATGAATTAAGCTGAAGTGATTAGACAGGGGAAAAAAGAGATACTTTTAAATTATTCAGGATCAGCTACTTATGTACCCCTGAAAGTGCAGATGCAGCACCAAGAGGTATCAGCCCTATAGGGTTTTCTTTACATAAGTGTTGTGACATAAGCACTGAGTAGCCATTTTAAGGGCATCCTTTAGAATGAAAAATGAGCATAAATTAGAATAAAAGATGGGCAAGTATCATAACCAGTTTTATTCTACAGGGAGACCAATAGCTTTCCTTTCTAAAGTAGGAAAAACAAAGCATGAAAGTGGATTTGATTAGTTTTTATATGTACCCATATTTAAGTATGACATAAAAAACCCAGATCCTATTTATTTAACTAGGAACCAATGCTGACACCAGTTTGTCATACATTATAAATATACTCAGATGCTAACAGAAATTCTGCTAAAGCAGAGTTCACAGTTAGGAGATCCATGCTGCAGCTTGCTGGCAGTCTTCAAACTGTATTTATTTCAGAGTGGCATTGAGGCCAAAGAGGCAAATATTAGCACATTATCAGGAAATATTACAGGGATGTCAGTCTGGTATCTAATTACCGGGGGATGTCAAGCAGGAGGAAACTGCATTGCCTTAAGCCGCATCCTTTTATATATAAAAGCAGCTGTAACTGGGAAGATGAAGTGCTTTGTGTACAGATTAAGGGCTATTCTGTGTTTTCTAAGCATATGAAAACATTTCTTGTGTTCTAGAACTGGAAGCCCCTGAGGAGAATTAGTCGCTGTTGAATAAACCAGCCTGCAAAGTTTGATGAAAATGTTTTGATCAAGACTATGACACTTCAGCTTTTCCTTTTCAATAGACAGTAATATGTTAGGAGTTGTCCTAGCCTTTTTGCCATCTTATTTCTGCCAAGGTTTTGTAAATATCGGCTACTCCAAACTGTGCACAAAAACCTGTCTATTCATCACTGTCTTCAGTTTTGATGTCAAACAGCTTCTGCTTCTTGCAAGGGGTCATACTAAAGGAATATTCAGTTTTGTGTGGGGTGAGGTGACCTTTTAAAGGCTCAAGTGTTTCACATTTGACTTGGTTGTTGTAGCTATCCTTCTTCCAGAAGTTTGAAGTCTTCAGTTTGAGGAGCTTTGAATTTTATAGAAACTACTCAGGAAGGCTTTAAAAGCATTCTGAGCTATCACTGGATATATTATATTGTGTCTTTTTTGTTGTTGCTGTTCATTTAGGTCTGCTGAAGACTTATGAGTGTCTTTTAAAGGGCTAAGGATAATCTGACTTTCCTGTAAAATAACTTTTATTATTTCTTACTGTAGTAAGCTTAGTAATTTGTCAGAGTGAGTTGTGTTTTTTACCTGATATTCTTTCTGCTTTGGCATCTTTATTGAGAATTTTCAGTTGACACTCAGAAGGATAAAAATGTTTATACATAGACTCAATTTCAGGATGCTTGAAGGAAATAGATGATGTATGTTAATTAACTAGGGATGTCAGAAAATTTTGATAAGGATTTAGTGGATTAAGGCCTCCTTGATGAATTTAAATTTCAATGGAAATTTGATCAAACCAGGAGTAATTATAAAGCAGCAATAATTCAGCTAATGTTGATAGCAACTCATTTGGTGTTAAATCAGTAGAGATTTGTGATTATTTAAAACTGCAAAGATTTCACAGATAAATAGCAGTTGTACAAAACAATTCCTATTTTTATTTGTTATTCTATCTGGAGTAAGGCAAACTTAGTGGCATATAAACTTGTAGGAAGTGCCCTAGTGAAGAGGAGCTAGACTGTGATACGTTTCATTTTTATGTGGTGGAAAGTGGGTCCAATGGCCAAATTCTTTCCTGTTTTATCTACTGTGAAAGAAATACTTGAGGTTTGGACAGTGAATATTGACTCAGGATTCCAATTACATTTGTGGATCAATTACAGACTTTCTGTGCTGCTGCAGCAAGTAATTTAAGTGACACTTTCCTTCAGCTGCTCCTGTATATAATGCTTTGCTGAGGCATTGCAAAGATGAAATCCACTACTAATTTGTGAGCTGCATTGATTCTGCAGTGTGAGGGCCATATTATCCCATAAATGAGTTGTTAGAAATCAAATTATATAAAATTATTTAAATGCAATTATGTATTATCTAATTATATTTTCCTGAAGAACTTCACAAAGACAAACTCTTAGTTCCAGAAATTAAACATGTGTGCTGGGTGAAGGAGAGCTGAGACTGAGAGCCAGGAAAGTGTTGAGTTGGGGTAAAATAACTTTGTGTATTCCTTAGAGAAATGCAAGTTTCTTTTAATTCAAAAGAAATGTAAAGCATAGCCTGCAAATTCAGTGTGTTTTATTCAGAAGTTCTTCTTTGAATATATTATTTAAAAATGGAGTGATTAATATATGCTTTATTGAAATATGCCTTGGGATATTTTCTTGGCTTTTATTTTCTCAGGCATGCATATTGATTTGCTGTTCTCCACCCTGGAAGGAAGTGCTCTGAGTTGTGTCTCAGCCACTGGATGTATAGAAATGGAGGAGCAGCAGCCACATTTCTATAGACAAGGACATGTTTTCAGGCCTTCCTAACATATTGCCAATATTAGTTTGTGGTTTCCGAGGGTGTAGCTCCATGAATTTCATTAGACAAATGGTTGTAATAAAACACAGAAAAATCTGTAACATTTTCCCTGTTACCATTTTTGTGTGAAAAATATTCTTAGCTCTTCTAATTTTTTCTTATTTTTCCATAATGTTGTGTGGTCTTATTTTTTGGAGACTGAATATCTTCTCTGTTTTTCAGCTTGATAGTTAAATGCTTAAAAAAGCTCTAAATCAAATTGTGATTTGTTTCTCTATAGGAGTTACTGACAGTTTAAGTTTCAGAGAAAATATGTTGTAGGCTCATAAGAAATGATTGTGATCAAATAATATCCTAATTATTAAGGTGTTACCGAACATTTTGCTAATTACCTGTTCATAGTCATAAAAAGGTTAGGCTGGACTGAGGAGCTGCCCTGAATTACTTTCAACTCCAGTGTTATATTTTACCAGTGCAATCATGAATTCAGCCATAAGATGCATAGTTGCGTGCTGTAAATGTTTAAGAAAAATCTTCATTCATCTAGAGACACACTTAAAAAGAATGGCTAGTTCTTACAATGCTTAGGAAGGGACTTAAACTTGGGTATTAGGCATTAGTTGGAGCTTTTTTCATTGCAAACAGCACCATTGGATGACATCTTGAAGCATAAGAATAATCTTTTGATTTGGGGACTCAGAGAAGTAGATCCCATGTATGGAATGCCCACTGCATGGAATAAATTCTATAAAAGTACTCTTTTTTTTTTTTTAACGTGGTAAATGTTACAGAATGGCAGAGAACAGATTTTTGAGGTCTGCTGTTCTCTTCTTTTGCCATAAGGCAGAATAAATTGTCTTATTAATTTCTTCCTTGTAATGTCTGATACATTTGTCAAAATTTTCCTTTTCTTGTGCTCCTGTTAGCAACTTAAAACCCACATAAATATTCTCCAGTAAGTCACAATCTCTTTATAAGTGTGGGTAGAGGTAGTATTAAACCCAAACCCCTCATTTAGGCATTTGCAGCCCAAAATGCCTAAAATGGCTTTAGAAAAGAAGCACAAGAAGATAATTTAAGAAGGATTGGGGCCAAGTAAAGGTGCAGAGCTCTCTGCACATCTCTGGTAACCTCTCCATGGCCATTTTGCAGTGTTTCATTATAGGGCATGTGGATGTGATAAGCTTGAATACAGGTATTAGGGGTAGAATCTGTATTTCTTATTTATGACTGCAGACTTGGCTTTAGGGGCAACAGTTGCTTCATTGGCAAAGAAGGATAAAAAATTAGGTGCTGTAATGAGCACATTTCCCTATGAGAGTTGGGAGAACTGATTTAGAATGTGTAAAACTGTGCCCTTCCAGTCCAGAGCTGGACTGCATTCTCAGTGGGGAATGTACAATTGCCAGGCAGAATCAGCTGAAGGTTGGTTTTTTAAATCCACCAGGCTCTGAGCTAGCCTCAAAACACGTCTATGGAAAGCATGGTATGTGGTACCCTAACGGTGCTGGCTCCAGTGAGATATAGATACCAGGGAGTCTTTTAGGGACAGACCTGTCAAAATATTTCATCTGTGCTTTACACATCTCTGCTTTCATCTTGAGCTGAGACTGACATCTGTCAGATTGTGTGCTATGGGAGAAATGTGATTTAAAGGTTGCAGGAGTGAATGGGATTCTAGATTTCAGATGTGAGTGGGAAGGTCCTTAAACAAGTAAATGAATTAGGTTTTCTCTTCAGCCTTTTGAGAAATGTTTATGAGGATTAACAATTCTAAATGAAGAAGAAATAAATGGAGAAATATAGATTCATAATTTACTGCAGCAAAAGGCTGATTAAATTGATGAATGCCACAGTCAGGGTTGCTCTATTCTACTGATTACACATATCTGCTTAGTACTTGGAACTTTATAATAATTTGATATCAATAATAAGTGTGGTTTCATAAAGAAGTGGTTGTACCAGTATCTAATGGGGCAGAGAAAAATCAGTAACTTTCAATATTGTGATTGAAGATTAAAAAAAAAGTATTAGTTGGTATTATTTGTAAAAGAAACAGTTTCTGTGTGAGGTTTGTCATATTTAGCACAAAACTCAATATCATCTTGCTTCACCGAACATAGGGATTGGATACTAAGACAGTGCATACTTTTGGTTACAGGCTAAAATTTAATTTGGTGTTGTACACATGAAAACCTTTGTTATAATACTAAGTTTACTGCTGAAAATTTTTTATAGTAATATATATTGAAAGATTGAAAATTCAGTTACATTAGCAATGACATATCTCTAAAATTAATGTCTCTGAACATTCGTGGGCAAACCTGTATTACTCAGATTCAAGGTAGGACCAGGTTATGATTATCACAGATCTGGGGAATAATCTTTCTATTGCAGTTTCTTATTGAAAATATGTATGTATGCATACTATGTATGTGTAGTTCATATGTCTGTAGTCCGTATGTGCCTCTTGCAGATTAGGATTGCTCGCATTCTTAAGATCCAAACTTTAAGAAACAAAAATATAAACTATTTGTACACTTTTATTTTATGGAAAACTTAGGAGAAGTTCGTTGTTGGGCAAGGCTTGAGCCTAACTGAGCATTATATATGGGCTGCTGTGTTCAGCACTACATGAGCTGTCTGCCTGGCTGACCTGCCAGTTGCTATCAGCTGTCTGTCCTCTTGTGCTCACAAAGGATGAGAATTTGAGTGGTGTGTGACAAGCAGAAATGTTCTTCTGGTGTGTCTGGTTTAAAAAAAATATTTTTCTCCTAATGAGGTTAATGTTCTCAACTACTTCCGCATGAAAACACACACACTGAGCCCACTGCTACAGGAAAATACAGAACAGTGAGACTGAGATTCTGAGGAGTTCCCAATAGAGAGACAGAAAGTCTTAGAATTTTTTGTATTTGCAGTGTTTATTGAACTGCTGGTATTAGGGAAAAGGTTGAGATGAACTGTTGCAGATATTGGTTCAGAAAGTTGCAGAGGGGTTGGTGAGGGGAGTGTGGCAACATCTGACCTGTCTTTCTGGAATAGTGAAGCAAAGTGCTGTTATAAAACCAATTCTGGGTGGATTAACTGTGCTTATTGTATTGCAATCCGTGAGCTCAGGTAGGAGTGCATTGCCACATATTTGGTTAAAACTACCTCTGCTGACATTTTGCAATGAAGAGAATCATCAATGCAATCTAAGCTGGCTTCTGTTCCCCAGTTCCAAACTCTGCAGCTGCCACCTCACTATTGGGATAATTGGGCAGAAGATGTGTACCTTCAAGACTTTTTCTGGAAATCCTGTGGACTGGACATCATTGCTTTCTTCTGTTGGTGTTGTGTTTCATGCTTGTAACCACACGCAGATGTTGGGTATGGTCTGCTATATTGCTCTGGTTCTGTTTTTTTTTTTTTTTCTGTCTGCCTCTCTACTCTTTTTCTCTGAGTAATTTCATGATGTAAACACGGACCAAAACTTCAACAACAAACAGCAGAGCTGTCTAACCTGAAAGCATAAGACCAAGTGTGGAACTACAGAAACTTCTCAAGCTATTTTCCAAACAGCATAAAAGAAAATTTTTTTTTGGTGACAGGGATTCTTTGTACACTTGGAAGAGGGTGTTTAATTTGGAAATACGTAAAGAATGCCCGGTGAGGGATAAATCCATACCCAGTGGTATGGATTTAATGAGTTCATGCTGATTCAGCACAATTTACCTTCCAAACAAAAACTGCAATATAAGCTTTTAGTTTCCTTTTGCAGAGGTAGTTTTGCTGGAATCTCATTTCTAACAAATCTTATGTTGTTTACACCTACAGTTTTTGATCTTGTGTCCATATACCAGCTGTCAGGAAAGCACCAAGCCCACAAATTACTGATTAGACATGAGGCACAAAGAACACAAGCTGCTACTGTTTGGAAAGCTCAGCACTCTTTGGAAAGGCTTTGCCCCATTTGAACTGTACCAGTTTTACTTTCCCTAATGATATATTGTATAGCTTGTTTGGCAGCGTGGGAGTTTATCATAAGTTTCTCTTTTGTTCAGCCCTGAAATCAGGCTAAAATATGTAATTACAGTTACTTGTCATCAGAGGTCGTGTTTTTCAATAGAGAAAGTGCTGCAATGCCTCTTAAATAGTTTCTTGATGATAATTTGTATCAGCTGTCCATAAGAAGCAACAGTGTGATCATGCTGCCTCAAAAAAGCTTTTTATCAAAGGTTAGAAATAATCTTTATCATTCAAGAGACTGAATTTTCAATGAAGATGGTCAGATCTTTGCAGTCTGTTTGCCAGTTTGCTCAGGTGTTGGGTTGGATTTGGTGTAGAGTTTTTTGCCATTTCTAACCTCAGCTTTCAGGCAGCAGCATCTGCTTTATGAAAGGGGAAACAGAGCCCTGTGTCAGGAAATCCTTTGTAAATATTGGAATATATGATGCATTTTTCATACCGTGCAAGCTCAGTTTGGTCTCTGCCAGCCAAAGCTTCAAAATGGGGAGCCTGCAGCAGATGGCTTCCTAAACCTATCATTTGGCACCTGCATGTGTAAGAGATTCTCAAATCTATAAGTTTGCTCAAAGCCTGGTACTCTTCCACCTTTTCTTGGAACAGAAGAAAGTTTGGAAGGGTTTTTTTCAGGTTAACAGTTGCAAGATTAGATCATGGTCAGTTAGATTTGTGTGAGTGACTGTTGTTTAATCATTTTATCGATAAGTGAAAACCTGGGGAGGCAGGGGAGGACAATGCATTTGTGCAATCCTGAATCTTTTCCTCACTTCTCTAAGTAAATAAAACAGTGATTAAACAGAACACAGAGGGTTTGGGTATGTGGGTAACCAGCAATTTCCATGACATAAGAAATTAACTTTGTTATGGAATAGGTTTAGTTAGAGACTTGAGAATTTCTAATAATTAATGCAACAATTTAATTATCTAGGCAAAAATATAGACCCTTTCTAGGACAAGCATTTTTCTCTTTATGTTAGCATGATTATTTTTTCCTATGGAACAAGAAATACTTTCCTATCTTGTTTCTGACAATAAAAATGTGTTATTTGTATCTGAAATTTCTCCAAAGACAGTAAACTTACTTTGAGCCTATACTTAAAATGTGTTGCTTTGTCCAATTTTCAGTACTCTTGAAATTTAAAAATCTATTTGTGCTCTTGAAGATTATTTATAGCGATTGATAAAACACTTAGTGCTGGCATTTAGATTAAAAGTACCTTGAGTTACATTTGTCTTAGCATTATTGCTTTGCAAAATTGCACAGGGAATGCAGGTTTTCAAGAGAAATTGTCTGGCTATGTAGGGTCAGGAATTAAAGGGAAAAATAGATGTTCTAGAATGATTTCTGCAGGTTCTCATTTTACCTGTCTGCAGTGTAATGCATATACACATAGAACTGCAGCAGCACAGATACCCGTGGTGTGACTAGTGAATCTTGATAGGGATGAAGTAAATGAGGGATAAACAAAAAATCCTGCCTCTGTGGACTAGAAATTGGTTCTGATTTTTGATTACATCTTTGGCGACACTATTTTTTATCAAGATGTTTTATAATAAAGGAAAGCACCAAGATTGCTGTTGTTCCCTTCCCTTCTGCTCTGTCAGTGCTTTAACATCAGGAGAAAGTAGCTGGTAATTGACTTTCCAAATAGGGAAGTTCAGCATGCTGAGAAGCACTTGCTTGAGAGCTGAAAGAGGGAAAATCAATAAGGAAATGAAAGTTGCTGTTTCTAGTACTCCATTAGCTGCCATGTAATAAGATCTCATCAAATAAATCTTATCAGCAGAATAAGCGCATTTAAGAGCAGAAAATTTCACAGATTATGACAGTTAAGACTGTGGTTTTCTGGTATCTCATGTATAAACAGCTTAACCACTGCTGAAGGAATTGGTCAATATGTGAAGCACCAGTGCATGTGACTGGACAGATTGCTATTGATTTTGGTGGGGTTTGGGTCAGGCTTTAGTAACCAAAAAGATCAGAATCACTCAGCTGAAAATGAATGATGATGTAGGCCATATTTTGTCATTCATTTTCCTATTGAATAGAGGGAGAGAGAACAGAGAAAGAAGATTAAAAAAAGTAGGCAGTGAAGCTTGGAATTTCTGGTATGGTGCTTTATTTTGATGTGATACCCAAATGGGAGTGATATTTTGGATTACTGTAGGATAAACAAAAGGATTGATTTATTTCAGTCATTAATAACATCCACGTTTATTAGAAGAATATATAGTAAAAACATCAACAAAGGAGTGAGTTAAGTGGGGAGAATCACAAATCTATATATTTGATATTAATTCCATAGTGCTTAACTTTATTGTAGGAGTGGCATTTAGATGATAGTTACCACCTCAATTCCTGCTTCTTTTCCTTACAGAGACACTTGTTTGTTGGTCAGCTTTAACTGGTGATTAAATAGTGGTTAAATGATGGCCAAATAGTGTTAATCTTTCCTAGATTGTCATTTTTGTATATTTTTTTACTTCCTTCCTAGTGCTACAGAAGTATCTTTATGTTCTTGGCTGAGATTTTTTTAAAATACTTGTTAATAAAGCTTCATAACTAATGTAAGGTTGCTCTCATCTTCATCCTGCCTTTGTGGTACAGGATACCACAGTATTCTTGCAGTAAAGATGATATAGTCAGCTGAGACTACTCTTGCTTCCAATGATCTCAGTGGGGTTTTTCTATAAATATGTGTGGAATTGCTTATGAATTAAGAAACAATCTTCTTACACTGACAAATAATTTATTAGGTCAGTCTAAATCAAACTACTTGGGAGACTGACATTTGCAATGTTATATCATTAATAAAATAATGGATGTTAAATTGAGTACTGTTTTACTATCAGGATGTTCACACTGTTTTCTGTGTTATTTGTTTTCTTCTGTTTATGAAGTGCTTCATAATTGAGTTTCTACTAATTTTATATTCATAAAATTTTAATTATATGGGCTTCCCTCCTGGCATGCATTAATGTGGCAGCACCTACAAAGCTAATAAAATATCTATTCTGATAATAAATTTCAGTCACTGTTGGAATGAAAGTTTTCTAGATCAGTCAGAATATCACTCAAACTCATGTTTTCTAGGCTATGGCAGTCTCAGGCTTTAGATTTAGTGTAAAATTTAATGCAAATTGAGCTGGGAGTCAGCTCTGGGAGTAGAAATGGTAACTTAAGACTTGTTCCTCCCAATTTTTTATGCCCAGTGTTCAGGCTTACAGAGCTGGGGCTGTTGGCTCCAGTGGGAAAGATGGGGAATAGTTGCTCCCAGTTTCTGGACAATAGATGGTTGGCATTGCTCAGGGTACTGATGAAAGTTTGGAAAGTGCACATAGAGGAAGATGTTGCAGGCAGGTCTGTCTATTTTGGTTGCCTTGGCAGGCTCCTTCCTGACCCACTTCCAAGCACGTGGTGGCTGAGCCTTCACTCCCTTTGGCAATGGTGCTAACAGTGAGTTTTTCTGCAGCCCTGTGAACCACTCTGTACCTGCCTGAGCCAGTGCTCTGTGCCTCAGAGATGTCCTGCCTGCTGGGGCCAGCTGCCTGAGGCCAGCTACAAACCCAGAGGGTGTGTGAACTCCTTGGGGTGAGGCTGGAGCTCAGTGTAAGCAAGAACAGGCACCCCATGGGTCCAGCTGAGCCTCCAGGGAATGCACCCGGAGAGCTCAGGTTTGCCCTCTGAAAGGCTCCAGTTCTGAGTGAGGGGTGAGAACACACAATTCTTAAACCCAGCTCAGTTTTTGGTGTGCTGGACCTGGCCACGTGGATGCTGTAGGCACCTGACTCTGAAGTGACCTCGTGTCCATCTCCTGGCTGGGCTGAACTCACCTGCCCCAGATGCTTTCTAGGCAGGACCTGGCCCGGGGCTCTGCCACCCTTTTGGGTGCCATGGGACTGAAATAGTAATTATTACAGAACTTATCTTCTAAGACCCTAAATCCTTTATTTGACCTAGCTTTTGATTTCAATACAAGAAGGTGAAAAATAGCAGGTACAATGGAGAAGGAGGAAAGGTGTTGGTGCAGGCACACTGGATGTCTCCACCCATTAGGCACTGTCCAGAAGCCTGTGAGGTATCTTGCTTCTGGCTGCCATAGTCAGAATTTCTTTCTCTTGTATTGACAGTGTCTTTTTTTTTTTAATATATAATCAAACCCTGACGTTTTATTTGAAGAAAAAATGTAGAGGAAAACTGGATCTATAAATTCACTTTGACTCTTTCTTGGTTTTGTCAGGGCATAACTTGCCATTCAGCTGAATGTTTAATGTGTCTTTCATTTGTAGGCTTTATTGAACTGCTATTTTTAGATGACTGACAAAAATGTATTTTAGTTGCATTTGATTTTAAAAGGACAATTCTTATTTTCAAATTATATTGTCAGAATATTTTCACTCTCCATGCTCAGAGGAGAATGGGAAATGATTCTCCCACCCTTCCCATTGTGGATGTAAATGTGTATATTTCTGTGTGTGTGCATATATATGCATACATAAAGAATGTAAAGAGCTGTTGTGAGCCACTACTCTTCCAGTAGTATAGAGAAATGTCTTTTAATGTTCTCTTCATGGTGGTTGTTACCCAACACCAGCAGGTGAATGTGTCTTTGAGGCTGAAGTCTCTGCCTTTTGCATCTTCTTTGCAGGAAACCTTTCTTTTATCTTCAGAAATGTACACAGGTATGTGCCTGTAAGAGGACTTTGTCCTGTGTTTGTGTGTGCAAATTTTGGCAGCAAGAGGCTACAGAGGTGGTTTCCAGAAGCTTCCCCCATGTCTGACAGAGCCAATGGCACCTGGTTCCAGCATAGTGCCACTGGCCAAGGCGGAGCCCAGCAGTGATGCTGGTGATGCCCCTGGGATAATGTGTTAGGAAGGGGCAAATTTCCTCTGCACAAACACCTGCAGCCCGAGAGAGGAGTGAGAATGAGTGAGAGAAACACCCTGCAGACGCTGGCCAGTGCAGAAAGGGGAAGGAGGTGCTCCAGGTGCCAGAGAAGAGAGTCCCCTGGAGGGGAAACCATCTCTGCAGCCCATGGGGAACAGATATCCACCTGGAACCCCACCCTGGAGCACTCTGCTCCTGAAGGATTGTCTCCTGTGGGAGGGACCCACGCTGGAGCAGGGGGGAGAGGCTGAGGAGTCTTCTTGCCTTGGAGAAAGGAGCAATGTGTGATGAACGGAGCACAACTCCCATTCCGTGTCCTGCCACTGGAGGGGAGGAGGTAGAGAGATCAGGAGTGAAGCTGAGCCAGGAAGAAGTGGGGAAGGGGGAGGGAAGGTCCTTTTGACATTTGACTGGTAATAAATTAAAATCATTTCCCCAGGCTGGGTCCATTTTACCTGTGATGGTAGTTGGTGGTGGTTTCCCTGTTTTTTGATCCACAAGCCTGACTTTCTTTGTCTCCCCTGTGCAGCTGAGGAGGGGAGTGATGGAGCAGCTTTGGGTGGGCATATGGAGTCCAGCCAGGATTCAACACACAACAATGTCAAAGGCTCTATAAAGAGTAATACATTTATTTTGCATTTCAGAATTAATATGGTTTGACTTTGAATTAGTTGAATAGAAACTATTGTGTACACAGTAAGTTATATTTAAGTTAATTTTTAAAATCACTTCAGCCTCTGGAGTTGTAAGGTGTACTTCCAAATCTAAATTCATTAGAAACATTGCTCTACATCAGGAATCTCAAAGAAAACATGAGCAGTGTGATATGGGCTTGAGAAGCACATATTAAACAGTTAATCTTATTTTTCTAAATGGAAATATTATGTGTGTGTGACCTATTTCTTTTAGACCTTTCAGTTACTAGTACAATTTTCCATGTGTTTCCATGACTGATGGACTGACATTAACACAACATTAATATCAATGACAAATCAAGCTGGTAAACTATGAAAAGGTGGAAACCTTTTTCCTGTTTTTGTCAAACTAAAGTTATGTGAAATGTATTCTCTCTTTACTACTCTTCTGAGAGTTTATTTTATTTGGGGAATACAGTTTACTGAGAAACAGAAGAATAAAGTTTTAATTTGTTTTTTCTTATAAGCAAAACTGCAGTTTGCTGTGCTAATTAGAGCAGCTGGATTACACAGCCTGCCTTAAATCCCAGAGGAAATCAGGAAAAGAGGCTGGATTTAAGTATTTTTTACTGTCTCCAAGGTTTTAAATTAAAACCTCTTTTGGTTAATGAGAAAAGCTTAGAGATTCAGTTTTCATTTGGGGAAGGAGTGATGGGGAATTCTTCCTTATTCATATTTGACTCAAAGCATGGCCTTTTGGTTTAGAAAACTACCACAGTCAAATAGTGGCCAGCAGTACTTTTAATTTTTTTGGAGCAGGCTGAGGTCTCTTATAGATGACTGGGCACAGAAGGGAATAGAATATAGAGAAGCTCTTGGAAGAATAAAAGACATGTTGGTGTTCTCAGGTCTTTTAACAGATGTATGACTTCCCCCCAAGGTAATTAATATATTAAAATCTCCACTTTGGGAGATGCATTTGGGTGTCCTATCAGATGCTGGTTATACTAAGCCTGGTCTTTATTTGCATGATTTTTCACTCTTAATTTCAAATCATAACTGCTCTGATTGATTTATTTTTTGTCCCTGTCTTTTTAAGTCTGATTGTGTAAGCCTGGCTTAGTGATTAAAAAATACACTGTCCCAGCTTCTGAGGTTTGATTTGAAACTTTTTATTATGAATGGCTTGACTGCAATGTAAATGTCTGATACTAATGCTTGTCAACCTCAAACACTAGAAAACTTTAATGTGCTGAAAAAACCATGGGCTAGAAACAGCCTTTGAAATACTGTGAAAAGAATTTACTTAACTAGTGAAGAGAAAAATGTCAGTTTGTCTAGAATCATGAAAATGAAAATTAATGAGACTTGCTACATATGTAAATGTATTGCTTCAGAGAATTGTGGCAGAGATCTTCTCTCTCCATCTGCAGTGAGGAGAAAAAATCCATAGAATTTGTGTTAGTGAATCATTAGGGAAGCATATCTAACAGAAATTAATGGATAGGACAGGAAGAGCAGTTTTATGTTAGGGCAACATTTTACCTTCATCAGCCAGGTTCTTCTAACTTGTGACCTTCTACTCAAATTACTAGGCTGAACGACATGAGTAAGATAAACTTATCTAGCAGCAGAGTTATAAATAATCAGATTAGATGGGTGCATTAAGAATAATTAACTTTACGGTGTAAACCCCTGCATCCCTCTCTTTGGATATCAATACCCCTTCCTAGTAAAGAGCTGGTAATACAATGTGTTAATCTTGTGTGAATCATAATTTTTTGTTGTAACTCACCTGATTTCTGATTGCTTGCAATCATATGGCTGTGATTATTGAGGCTTAGATCATTTTTCAGTTGCAACAAAATGCCAAGTTAATGATAGATCACATGCAGCTTAAAAGTAGCTACAGAGCCATGAAAAATCAAAATGTGCTAATTGCTTTAATCACCTACTGATTTTCTTAGAATTAATGAAGGCTTAAGTCAGATGTAGTGTAAGGAAATCAAAGTGATTTTATGATGAACCCACTTTGTGCAGGATTAAAACTGCTTGTAGCTGTGTGTTTATCAGGTTGCAGACACAGGACTGGCTCTGAGCAAGGCTGCCCAGGACATCAGAGCAGGAGAGGACAGAGCTGCTGCCTGTGTGGGTCACTCCAACCTTCACACACAGGGTGATTGCCAGGGCTGCATCATGCTTTCACTGTTATCTCCACACACAAGATGTATTCTGTTCTATTTCAGGTCTAAATCTCCAGAGTGGGAATCCTTCTAAAAACTAAAATAACTGATACCTAGCATGAACTCATGAGGGCTTTCAGAGACACGTGGGTTGTGTTGGATTATTTAGGGGGAAGGAGGACCTCACCCTCGTGCTGTCCTTACCATGGCTCTCTGCTAAATGGTATCTCTTTAATTAAATAATTTTATTTTATTGAGAGCAAGGGAGGACAAGTTACACTTTTGACATGCCAGGAAAGCTGAAGGAACAGAAAATTCCTTATGTCCTTTCTGGGATCTCATTATGCAGTCTACCTGGTAATACATCTAGAAGTTTTGCTTTTAAATACTTAGGTATTTGCAATGTTAATAAAGGATGCTACAGCAAATACTACACATTGACATTTTACTATAACTGCAGTAACTACTTGCTGTATTTGCTTTTCTTTAAATTAATATGTGGTTTCATTTTCTGCAAATGATTTTGTTTGGCAAAATGGGATAACTTTTTGCACATTAATTGTCAATATCCAATATCCATTTGGAGAGAAGTTTTTCTCAAAAAATTTTACTCAACTTTATCTGAAATTTATTTTATTCTGTAGTCTTTCTTTCAGTATTTAGGCAGAAAGCAGGGCAACCCAGAGCAGGTGCCCAGGATTACATGCAGGCAGAATTTGAATATCTCCAGAGAAGGAGACTCCACATCTGGAATTTAAATTTGAAGTGGGAATTCCTTGCCTTAAAAAAAAGTCATTATGACCAATAGTTATAAACTGATGAATTGACAGAGCCCAATATGCATAGAAAAGCATCTGAAATTAAAAACCACCACCTGTATAACTGTACCAGCAACCTAGCATTAAATGAAAGATGCCTTCAAAGTTTAAGACAAAATTAAGTTTTGCGATTCATGGATACCCAGTATTCTTAGCATTAAAAAGTCATTACAATTAAAGGTATAGATCTATATAAAAAATAATGTTGACGTTTATACTCCTGTGTCTAGAATTCAGTGAAGTATTAAGTATTCATCTTATCTACAAACCAGCTGAGGTCCAGAGAAATGTTTTTCGTGTTATAGAATCCTGGTGATTTTATAGCCTCATTATATTAGAAATATTCAGTATAATTTTGTGTTAATGATAGAATTGTAACTAGAGAAGACATTGGGATAATGTGCAATTAAGGTTCTTAATGTGTTAAGGCCAGAAGATTTTTAAATCATTAGAAAGTGATGACAGAAAAACAATGAAAATAGGTAAAAATAACCATTACACCAGCAGCTGAGGTTTATGAAATTTGATAGTTCTTATTCCCAGAATATCTTGTACACAGGGAAACCACTGCTTGTGGAACATGAGCTTCTAAAGTGGAAGGATACTATGGGAGTGCTTTGATTTATAATTAATACAGTGCAAGTGCAGTAGCATGCCAATTCTTTCAGACTGCTTTTACAGAGCTAGGGAACTACAGAGGATACTGAATTTAATCTTGGAAAAGGTGAATTCTTGTGCAAATTTACAGAAGTGCAACTTTTCATGACACTGCAGACTAAAGGGTGTAGGTCATAGTTTTTTCTTTTTTAAATTTATCCTGTTTTACAGAACTGTGCTTATATCAGCTGATGAGAGGAATCTCACATGACAAGCAGTTTTAAAGGCTTGGTGTAGAAAGTGTAGATGTTTTATAGCTGTAGAAGGAACCATGCAGGCAATGTCACTTACAGGAGGGTTTCTGATTTGAAGTATTTGGAAATTTCTCCTGGTGCGGCATTACTGTGCTCATGTCTATCCCCAGATAGGCAGTGACGAAATGGACATCTTGCAACTTTAAATGTTGGCACTTTCATCTTAAAATCAGAAGTTAACAAGAAAAATTAGGAGTAAAAGTTCAAAAGGTTTAGGACTTGAATTGCAGAATTTGCCGCCCTGCACCAATCTCACCAAAGTTGGTACAAAATACAATATTGCAAATCTGCATCATGTAAAATTCAAATCAGTTATTAAGTTTGCCAGTATCTTACCAGAGAATAATCATTTAATCAGGAGTAGAACTAAGGATATCGTGGAACTTCTTTTTGTACCATTAGAATGCTTAGAGTCAGTCATGAATTACCAATTATTAATTGCAAAGCTGGAGACAGATGGCCTGCTTCAAAATAGGTGCACATGAATACTGGTTTCAAGCTTTGGCTAGTGAGAGCTGATTCAGGTGTTGCAAATTCAGAGAAAGCAAGACTGAAGACAATTTGGACGAAGTCTGAATGCTCCTCATCATTGTGCTGTTTCTTAGGCTTTAAGAAAGCTACCAAATTTTCCTGTGTGGATTTCTCACTAGAGCCATATAAAAAAGACTCCAATGTCCAGGAAACTTGTGCATAATTTCATATGTTTCCAAATGCTGGCATTCTACACTTAGCATGCCAGCCACATTTCTCTATTTTGTGATGCTGTTCCATTTGATTCCACTCCCAACCATGGATATCCCGATGCTATTAAACACATATTAATTGGTTCAGTTTGCATACTTAGTTCTGCTAAGTCCTTAGTCAATGTCTGTGAGGTAGGGACCATCATATTAATGAAAATTATATCCAGGGTCCTTTCAGTATACTCAAGCTGAATTTGCTCCTTTAAGGGCTGGAGTACAAAATACCTGCAGCTTGTGCAATGAGACACAAGTGACTACCTTTTATACATTCCCTGTTTTCATTTTTCTCGTGTCATTTGTACTGGCTCCAGGCTGCACAAAATGTTGTGCACAGGCCTATATGAGTATTGTCTACTTGAAAGTGACTTGTGTTTCTGGCCTACTTTAAAGTGTAAAAAGGTAGGAGATAACCTACCTGCTGAAAAAACTCGGAAAGGAATATTAAAAGGGCTGGGTTTAGAAATCTCACAGCATTCTGCTCAGAATTTCCTATGAGATGCCATTTACCTCTGTAACAAAGTCATTGAAGTGGATCAAGAGAGTAAACACATTATTTTTACTGATAATACTTGGTCTAGGATTATATTGAAAATGAGATACATGCTGCATGTTTAATATAGAAGATAAGATTTATCAGTACTCACTTGTAGAGCTTCAGAGTTCCCAGGAAGGTTTTCTTACTTTCTTATCTGTGGTAATAACAAGAAGTTGTATTTTGGGGTGGGTAAAACAGACTTCTGGTGCTTGGTAAACTGTAGCATTTTTCACTAAGGAACAATGGAGAACAATTTGTCTAGTGGAGTAATGTCACCTATAATAGCATAGAATAGGCATGTTCTTCTCTGGATAATAAATTGTGTTATGATGGACTACAGGCTAATTTTGATAGGGTTCATCAGATAGTGAAAGGGTTGGAGGCACTGCAGTTGTGCTGATTTACAAGGGTCAAGATTTTCCTAATCTCTATAATTAGTCTCTGAGACTGTATTAAAATATTCCAGTACTACCACAGTATACCAATGAAAAATGGGGAATTTATTATCCATGTGGGAAAAGGAAGGTGTATCGAGTTTGTGTGGGAAGTTTTTGGCAGTGAGTGGTGCTTCATGGTTGGCTTCTGTAAGAAGCTGCCAGAAGCTTCCCCCTTGTCTGACAAAGCCAATGGAGCCAGCTCCAGGATGGACCTGGCACTGGTGCCAAGGCCAAACCCATCACGAATGATGATAATGCTTCTGTGGTAATATGTAAGAAGGGAAAAAAAATACTGAGTGAGAGTAATTGTGGCCCCCTGTAGCACAGGGGGGTCCTGGCAGCAGGGACCCAGCTGCAGCCCAGGGAGGAGCCCAGGCCAGAGCAGGGGGATGCCCAAAGGAGGCTGTGACCATGGGAAGGCTGTGCTGGTGCCCTGGCAGAGAGAGAAGCCCATCCCAGAGCGGGGGGATGCCCAAAGGAGGCTGTGACCATGGGAAGGCTGTGCTGGTGCCCTGGCAGAGAGAGAAGCCCATCCCAGGGCAGGGGGATGCCCAAAGGAGGCTGTGACCCGAAGGGAAACCGAGCTGGAGCAGGTCTTTCTTCAGGACACATGACCCCAGGGAGAGAGGAGAGCAAGCTGGATCAGGGGAAGAGTGAAAAAGAGAGAGCTTTGAGTCTTTTGGCTTTTCTCATTACTGAGTCTTTATTAAAAGGGAACTCTTTGCCCTGTCAAATAGGCAGAAATATTGAGGTGCTCTGCAGTGGTGGAACTTGTTTGGTGTGTGGCAAAAGCATGATGTTACAGTCCTCTGTATGCACCAAATCAGAATTATATCAAAGATATCAAAGTCTAAACTTTTACCAGGATTGCACATTTTTGTCCAGACCTACTGTGATAATTTTAAACATTAAAATAATGTTTGCTTATTCTGAGGTAAAAAAGAGAAATTTTAGGTTTATTTACCTTCATTCAACATTACATGCACACACACAAATATACCCATGAGGAAGTGTATTCAAAATAATTATCCCTCACAAAAATGCAACTGATACTGGATGTATTACTTGAAAGTCTGTTTGTGCTTTCAATTTTCAGTGCTTTGAAAATCAGGTGCTTTTCAAAGTATTATCTGTCAAATATAAATTGTGCAATTAGCACTTGCTGGTTACTGATTAGGCCTTCAAGTTTTGTATTCTAAAAAGAAACTCGTAATATATATGTTAATTATACAGATGTATAAAATCCTGTATAGAATTACATTTGATTATACTCTTGAGTTTT
Source organism: Geospiza fortis (assembly GCF_000277835.1). Taxonomy (NCBI): domain Eukaryota; kingdom Metazoa; phylum Chordata; class Aves; order Passeriformes; family Thraupidae; genus Geospiza; species Geospiza fortis. Next base: position 5,841,340 of record NW_005054314.1, read on the forward strand.
TAAAATATGGAATTAAAAGACAGTAAATATTTAAAAATATAATTCTAGATTTTAAACATGGCATCCCTAATCTCCTACTATTTCATGTAATTTTATACCATATTCTTAAACATGTAGTGCCATCCTCATACCCAAAAGTGTCAAATTTTTCTGAGCCTCCCCGATGACCTGTTTTAAAGCAATTGTCCATTCCTCACATCTTACAGCAGTACAAGATCAGGTAGTCCAGAAGCACTCTTGGTATTGAATGAGAGGAGACAGGAAGGACTGAGTCAGATGCACTTTTAGATAATTTTCTTCTTTTATTTTTGTGTGCTATGTTGATTTTGAAATTTTGAATTTTTAATGGTCAGTGGTGCCTCTGCAACGCTAAATTGTCATGATTCTTGATACAATCTTTCACACTTTTAAACCTAAAAAAGTAAAGCAGCCATGGGAAGCTGAAGGCATTTTTCAGAGGTATTTAACTCTATGTGTATTTCTAATAAAGACTTTCGTAACATTGAACATAAAAAGGATAATTTTTAATCTAAAACATCATTACTATAATATGCAACCTCTGATTTATAACTTTTGTCAAGTTTTACCTCCAGCATGATTATTCTAGAGTAGAATATTTATCAAGAAATAAATTTCAATATATTTTTTGGTGAGGGAACTATATAACTTTGTAGTTGTTAAAGATATTTCTGTTGCACAGTGAATATGTTGAATTGTCTATGCAGCCTTTTGTATAATCCTACGAAATTGGCATCCTTTTTCAATACCAAGTCAAAGTTTTTCTTTGTATATATTCACATACTCTTTGGTTGGAGTAGTTGAATTTCGTATGAGCAAAAACTGAGAAGACTCATGCAGAAGTGAAATAACCTCTGGGTAACTGAACCCACTTTATTACTCATTGGTTCAAAAGCAGTTTACAAATTTTAAAAGCAAAATTATGTTGTGCTCAATGCAGTGTAAGTAGTACAAATATAAAAATTCATGTAACATCTTCTGTGCCCAGAGCTGACCATCAGAAATATAATCAAAGACAGATCACAGTTGGAATAGCCTCTGATAGTGATAGGAGATGGGAGAGATGAATGGTTGTAACTGAATGGACAAAGAACATTAGGTTCCTGATTGCACAATAATAATGAGGTGGTCACATAGAGACTGGAGAGAAAATTGAATTTCATTTGAATCCTTATAGTGCTGCATTAGAAATTCTTCAGGAGCCAGTGAGAATGGCAGCTTATGAAAAGAATTAAGAAAGGAAAAATAATGAGGAATCTGACCTGGGAAATGTTCCTTGACCTTCTCAACTGTGCCTAAATATTTTTTTAACACAGTGGTTCATTCTGAAATTCAGAGAGAAATCTGAATGCAGGAATATACAGGTTCCAGTATGAGAGAGGTTCCTCAGTGCAGAGCACTTCTGTTTGTAAGGCACTGAGGAAGGGCATTTTGTGTATTTAAGCCTTGTTCTTGCTGTGCCATTTTTCTGTCTGCCTTATCTGGCTTGCATCCCATGTCACAGGCAATGTTCCTAATGTACAAAAGTAATTACAAAATAAAGTCAAAAGCAAGTGTTTGACATTTTGTTTTATTTATTGTTCAGGTGGTTTAGCTTTCTGATTTGTTAATCAATTTTTATGTATGAGTAGAAGGTAAATGAAGAACCCTTCATGGAAACCCATGATAGCTGGCCTCAAAGACTTTATTTGTACTTTTGGAAAGCAAGGTAATTTCTAAACTTAAATGATCACATTATCTTCTTTTAATAGTGGGGGTTTTTCAGTTATAGCATGGGGGTTTGTAGAGTCTTTCCATTCAGACTTACTATTAGCAGCAATGTAAAAGTGCATTGCTCTGACACCTTTGTCAGTTCTGAATGGATTCACTAACTCTGTGCAATGTACTGACTCTGCAAAGGCATGTTCATGGTTTTCTAAGTTTGGATAAACTGATTACCCTTCACACCTATGCTACCTTCATTATGACTGTTTTGAATTTCCCACTGTGCTTTCACATATATTTCAAATTCCATGTTCCTTTTGTTTTCACAGATGCACCTTAGAATCTCATTCTTTAGCACAACATTTTTATTTTACAGTATCCTGTTTTTAAATACCTATTCACTAACTCTCTGGACCAGATAATCCTGATGCTGGTGTAAATTGGTGGTGATCTCTTGGAAATCCATTGGCTGTGCCAGTGCAAAATTACTGAGAGTGGGGGGGAGAGTCAGAGTATGAGATTCTAACACATTTAAATTAGCTATTCTTCAGGACAGAGGGCTTGCATTCATTTCCCCACTAAGTATTGCAATACATTAATTTGGGCTATTTCACTTGTAAGGATCCCTGCTTCATTGAGAGTGATAAACTATCAGCTGTAATTTACAAAGCAGAGTGATTTAAATGCTTCATCTTTATGGAATTCTGAGTCTTATCATCTGTGGGCAAAGCATCTCTGATTAAAGTATTTTGTAGCATCATGTGACAGTAGAATTAGTGCTGAGGTCTTGCTCTGAGTTTTATTGATTGGGAAAGATGAGTGCTTCAGCAGTGAAAATAGTAGAGGTCAGCTAAAAGCATACATGAAACAGCTCTGTTCCCCTGAAAAAGGAAAGAATTCAGCATTCAGGACTGCTACAAAAGTGACAGTACATTCACACATTCAGAGTGTGTTGGAGCCACTGGTTGTCATTAAGCCAGCATGTTTTGTGCTTTAGGCTTTGCTTTGAAGTCTAAAGAACTCACTGATAACAGCAATGATTATCTTTTCCACTTAGGCCACTGGTTTTGTCAATCTCCAGATCTTGGATTAAGTAATAGAATGTTGAAACCTTCCCACGTTACCAAATTGTTGCCGTTTTCAAAGAACACAGATGGGAAGGTAAAAGTAATTAGGAACCTCCCTGCTTTGTCCTTGTGATCAAACTTTCCCAGGTAATAAGAGAAAAAGTAACCACAGCAGAAGAATGCTACCGCAATGCTTCCAATTAACATAGTTTTAATTATGGCATAATTATCCCTCTCACATCTGGTATGCAGCTTGGTTCTATTCTTGTCTGATAATCAACACTGGGATAATCTGGCTAAGTAAAGAATGCTGCTTAGAGACAACTAAGAAAGTAAACTGTACCAGAGAAGATTTTAGAACCACATCTGACAGGTAACTCAAGTGTCCTTTCATAGTGCTGTGCTTGGTTTCTCTCCCTGCAGATCTACATCTCTATCCTATGTCCATTCTACCCATGTTTTGTGTCAGCAGCAAGACCTTATTTACCTCAAGAAGCAAAGTGCTACTGCTTTTACTTCTAGTGGCAGAGTGGAAGGAAACTTGCAAAACAAACAGTCTCTCTTATGTCCTTGAGATCAGAGTCCTGTACTAACTTGGAAATGCATATTTATGATTTCTGAGAAATTCTCTATGACTCAAGCTCAAGGGTAGAAACAAAACAGAAAAAAACAGATGCACTCAAATTATTACAAGATTGATTGAATGTCAGTAAAAATCTAATAGAATATTATGTGGCTTTTGAAGAGAAAATGGGGAAAACTATGAATTACTGTAATAGTCCAAGGTGACATCTGATTTTTAATCTTTGAAATTATTTTGTTCAAAAAGAGTAATATTTAATTTCTTTCATTTTGATGCTCACACTTTTCTGACTGCAAGGCATCAAGGAAAACAGATCTGTGTGACTTTTGCTTAAGGTGCTGTCAGTAAAGCTGGCTATTGTGGAATTATTAAATGTCTTCAGTAGTTATCACCATGCAAGAAGTTTTATTGAAGTATTCTAAACTAGAATATCAAATTATTCTGTGGAGTCTTTCATTAAAGAGATAACAGAGTTAATGAAACCCATTGATTCAGTTTTATTTCAGATAAAGTACAATTAGTAGTTGGATAATAAACTTAAGAACACTGAAACTTAAGATTTTTGTCTTGTAAAGAATTTAATGTTACATGCTCTTATGTGTGCATGCAGACTGTGAGTGGCACTATGTTCTGTGAATCAGACTTCTGTCTCATTGCAAATTTTCACGTGCTGGGGCTCTTGAAAATCAATATTAGCAATATTTTCTGATAAAAATCCTGAGAAAGACTAACACGAGTTCTTCAGTAATCCTTGTTATTTTCTGCTCAAATAGAATCTATTTCCTTTCTCACTGCATAGAAAAGGTGCCTCTCATTAAGGGTTAAGGATGGGTGAAATTCCAGGGCATCTTTGAAGAGATTTTTCTTCCACATCTATCTTATGTTACTTCAGGACAAAATGATCTCCTATAATCTTTCTAATTTCAGTATCAAAATGAATGGCAGATTATACTAATCTCTCACTAACCATGCAGAGTAGAAGAGTCAATATTAGCTATACCACATCTGTCCTTTAAAAGGCAGTGGTTGTGCTTAACTTCTTGGTCTTACGTGGTCCTGCAATGAATAACCTTGTATTATTTTTAACTATGTCCTTAAGCAGAACCCACTGAAGCCAAGCAGAACACTTTTTATGATTTTAGAGTGCATTGGATCTATCCATTATCTAAATATGGCCTTTTTATTGTTCTAAATCAATAAATCTGTTGCTCTGGCACATTTCCAAGTGCTACCCTTGAAACAGTTGCTTATTCACCGAATGGCCTCTTTATAGCAAACCACAAAGTTGCCAAATTGCTTTGGATTTACTTTGCATTGATAAGTCCCAATTTTGTGAGTATAATAGGTCTTTAAAATGAACCATGTCTTGCTGGCTGGCTGGTCCCACTCAGGGTTGCAGTCAGTGGCTGGATATCCAAGTGGGGAGCAGTGGCAGGACGTGACCTCGGAACTCACTGGGCTGGCACTGTTTCACACTTGCAGGGACAGAGGCATTGAGGGCACCCTCAGCAAGTTTGACAGCACTGAGGTGTGTGGAGTGACATTCTGGAGGGACAAGATTTGATCCCAGAGGGACCTTGATGGGCTTGAGGTGTGGGCTCATGGGAGCCTCATAAAGTTCCACAAAGCCAAGTCCTGCAGCTAGGTCAGGGCAAGCCCAAGCACAAACACAGGCTGGGCAGAGAATGGATTGAGAGCAACCCTGAGGAGAAGGACTTGGGGGTGCCAAGGGATGAAAAGCTCACCTTGACCTGGCAATGTGCCCTTGCAGCCCAGAAAGCCCAAAGGTGCCCTGGGCTACACCAAAAAGCAGAGTTGGCAGCAGGTCCAAGGAGGTGATTCTGCCTCTCTTGTCACCAGGAAAACTCAGAGCTGTGAAAGTGATGAAGATAATGACATGCTTCTTCCTGCTGCGGCTCTCAAAAGTAATTGCTGAAGAGCAGCGGTACTTTTGATTGGTTTTTGAGCTTTTCAAATTATCTTGTTTGGATTTTTAATGCCTTGTGTACAGTTACAATGGCCTAAAGATTTCAAAAAAGAAAATATCTACTTTTCCACTAGACAGCATATGAATTGTTCAGATAAGTGACATTCTCTCTGGATTTTAAACCATACAAAGGGACATTAATATGCTTTATGAGGAGTACTTGTTCTTGGTAGAAACAATATCTTGCTATATTTGAATTGAATGCTTACCAGTAGTTTTCTTTTGCCTTAACTGTGAACTGGAACATCAGCTTAACTGAGAAAAATTGTGCCTCCATGAGCAAATAATGGGAAACTCAATAGTGCCTGTGACTGACTAGCTGGGGATTTCTACTTTCCAGGAATATGTCTCTGAGTATTTCTAGATCTGTAGAAGTTTCTACCTGAATGGAAAGTTTGTTTCCTGGAAAACAGTTAACAGGTACAGTGATGGCAGCCCTTAATATTTTGGAAAGATTTTGTTTTTGTAAGTCCTGAAGTGTTCAGCTTATTAAAACAGATTTTCTTACCCTTGTATTTAAAATGTTTTGGACTGCATTTATATTTATTGTGGTAGTATTGTATTCCATTAGTAGATTTTGGGTTTGAGGAAAAGCTGCCTGTTCAGACAGTGACCTCCTGTTCTGAATTGTGGGCAGGTAGACAGTGACACACCTGTCTGTGAAACTGTGCAGAACAGACCAAAAGTGAGGACTTGAAGGAGGAACAAAAACGTCTCCTTTGGATATAACTTCTGAAGGATCAGTTCTTGCCACAGTCCAGTCCAGCATTGCTCAGACACTCTGTTTCTAAAGCAATCACTTTATATATAAAACTTAAAAATGTAAGTTTATTAGTGGTTATATTGAAGTGACTTAGTTTACTTCAGAATGTTTATGAATGTTGCACTTCTTTATGGGTTTGATCTTCTTTTTTCCTTGTATTTTTCTAGATGCACACATTAGACTAGAAGAAGTGACCTCATGAAAAATTGGGTAGGAGTTTGGGTCAATGTGTGGGGCTCTTCTCTTGCCGAGGTTTTTTGTGATTCCCCTCAAATGTAGAACATAACTAGAGGATGGCAAACCAGAGGTGACAGTCATGAGCCATATAATTTCCTACTTACTACTATTTTACTGTCTTAGTGGCCTTATTTTATATGGAAAGCCCTTATATATCTTACATAGCTTTTATTCATCCAGCAGTTGTTTTTGTCTTCTGTGCCAGATGGGTTTGTGGAGTAAACAACATAATATGCTTATTCTTTTTTTTTATCTATGAAGCTGAGTTTATTCTAGCAATTTTTTTAAATGTGAACCCCAAATACAAGTTCACCTGCAAAATGGTAATATTGTGTGGATTGCTTCTGTGTAATTAATGTACGTGTGATTTTACTAAAATTAATGGGAAGTTCTGCCATGTGCTGCAAGCAAAATGTTACAGTCTTGGAGTTTAAGTAAATGAGAGTTTCTGGCTGTTGTACTATAAACCGTGATTTGTGTTTTTGTGGCTTTATCTTAAGCGCCAATTTCTCCATTTAAAGCAAAACAGCAAAAGTTACACAAACATCCAACCCTTGGTCTGAAAACAGAGGTGACTTCCCTTGGACTGTTTACCTGAGAGAACATGGGGTGATAGTATTTCCAAACACTGATGGATGGGCTTAGGAGCAGATTTTGCAGGATTATCTGAAAGTGTATTTTGGCATTTCAGTTGCCGCAACACATTTCCTTGTCTCTGGCAATTTCACTAAAGAGGAGAAAGAATATTTGTGGTTAGAAAATCCAATCTTTACCTTATTTTCCCCTTTGTTGATACAGTAGTTTGTTAAAGCTAATCCAACCTGACACCACCTTGTGTCATATTTAATTACTCTCAAGCTTAGCATCAATTTTGAGCAAAGTCCTCAGGTTAAAATCCAGAACAATTCAATTTTTTATGTTTCAAATAAATGTTGAGAGATTCTACAAAAGATCATAATGTCTTTGTAGTTGAGCACAACATAAGTTTGTGCACCTCCATGTACCCAGATTTTATCTGTGCCTTAGATGTGAGTGTGGGGTGGGCTGGAAGGAGAGGGAGCTGCATCCAAAGCAGCTGCCTGTGGAATATCAGACCTGGGACTCCAGCAGGAGAACGTGACTCCAACTTGCTGTTGTGTCACTGACACATCCTCAAGGAAATGTTACCTCCAAAGCTAACTTTTCCCCATCTTTTTAACTGGCAGGCTGACAAAGGTTCTGTTTTAGAGTAAGTTTGGGCAGTCTAGATGCACTTACTGAAATTCTAGAGCCACACACTTGGTGAAATTTTAGAAAGAATTTAATTGGCTACAATTTCTGGGGAAGTCTCAGTTGACAGAGGTTCACCAGCCTTGACTGTGGTGATTTTAGTAAAGACTGAGGTTAGACTCTCTTCGTGTGGCTGTTTCCCTTTCAAAAGCTGACCTGAGAAGTGTGGCTATGCAAGGTGATTATTTTGGGGCAATCAAGAGGTTGCTTTGCTTTACTTCCAAGTAGTTCAAATTCTGACTTTTCAATATTTTCAACTATGAGATAAGCAGTTGATATAACGTCCAGCCCCTTCCAGAGTTACAGCTTCAACAGAACATGTAAACAGAGGCCAAACCTGCTGTTGCTTCTGTAGAAAATGTGCTTTGACATCCGTTAGACAAAAAAAGGGAGAAGAAAGGCAGGCAGCTGTTACCTATGAAATTAGGATGAATCCAATATAACTAGCCAAATTAACTCTAGCATTAGCAATGTTAATATGTTTTTGTTGTTTTTTGCATTTTTCTTTAAGGGGAAATTTATGCCTTGACTAAAAAAAAAAAACAAAACAAAACCCCTAAGAACTGTGGAAACAAGTTTAATGGGGAAAAAATAGTTTTGAATTTTCACAGGAATACCCAGAAATTTCCTGCTAGATGCCTCCTGATTCCTGCCTCTACATTGCTCTGTATTGGCATTCATTAGTGGTGGTTTCTAGAGAAATTACTGGCAGTAATGACAGGATGTGAAGTTTACAGCACATAGGAAGATAAAACAGTGGTCTCACAGAATGCAGCCTAATTAGAGTGGATCTGCTCAAGACAGAAAACCTTTTCACTACAACCAAATTTTATTTAGCTTGGATTTTTTTTTACAGGTTGCTTGAGGCATCTTCACTCACGAATGCAATAAATTTATTCTATTGTTCAACAATATCAGGTTTTGAGACCTCTGCTACAGTTCAGTATAATAATATTAATATTTGTTGTCAATACACTAAAAATAGACTAAAATATTTTAATTTACATTCCATTCTATTGAGTTTTTTGGTTCAATATTTCTCCTCATAGGTTTCCATGTGAATACAGTTAAGGGCTAGAACACCTGCTGCAGTAAGTGCATGAGGGAAATCTTTGGTGATGAATCGTACAACAGAAGAAGGAGGATAATGGGAGTCCCATCTGGACATGAAAAGGAAAGAGCACTAGACACAAGACTAGAACATACTGTGAACTGTTCTTAAATCTTTCTTTTAATGGTAAACAATATGGTGTGTTCAACTTGCTATTGAGCAACTGTTCATGAATTCTGTACTATTTCCCAGAAACGCAAAGTATCCTTTGGAAGGATGTAAAGGAATAAGAAGACAATGGAGACAATACTGTAGAACAGTCTTGGAGCTGTGGACTATGTCAGAACTAGCAGGACTTTTTTCTAGAAAACATTATTTTGCTCTGTTTTAGTGATTTTTAATTTTTTTTAATCACTGCTTAGTTTAAAACATAATAGTCTAACAAAATCAAGATAGGATTTTGGCCTTTTTACTTTAAAACATTTGGAAAATAACGAACTAAATATTTCTTCCTCGTAGTCAGAAATATTTATTACTAAGAAAACCTGTTTCTGAAATGCATTGAAGTATACAGAAGAAATAATTTCTGTAGTAGGCCAAACTAGCTTTGCTTTGAAGTAATATTTTCCTTTAAGGAAAAACATAAAAGACTAATGTATACATATTCATTAAAAACTCTCTGAATATGTAGTTCCTTGGTGGATTGCCCATGCTTTAAGATAATGTAAAGCTCACAGCTTTGCATCAGAAAAGCAGAAATTTTTCTCTGATTAACCCACACAATTTTCTTAAACTGCAGGTGAATATATCCTGGCAGGTACTTTGCTGGATTGATGATTCTGTGTTCAACAGCATTTAAAAAAATCACATCTCAAAGCTGATTGTGATGTTGAGCAGGACTGGTAGGGATGAACTATCAGACCAAGTTGATCCTGCAGAGCAAGCAAACCAGTCCCATTTTTTTTACTTTTCCATCTTGGTATTGGTACAGTGAAAGTTAATTATTAAAGCATGAAGAAAATTCAGCTCATTTTTTAAAAGTTTGTGTATGTTGGAATATTTAGAATTTTATGTAATCCTAGGCAGAAGTGACAAAGTATTTCTTTGGCAAACTTTGAATAGCTTGATGCGTGTAACAAAGAGATGCTATAGTCATATTTCAACTAGACATGGAAGTAGTATGCTTGAAATTGGTGGGTTTTCTTTGCTTTGGGCTTTTTTGTGGAGTTTTGTTTTCTTTTTTTCAGTTAAACCTCATCAAAAGCAGACAAAACAGACAGGCAGCAGTAACAGTTCACTATAGTTCATGACTACTGCTCCTGATTGAGATCACTTTTGTCACAGATTGTTTCTCAGTGACTTAGTGTGTATAACACATATGCTCAGATTGTTAACAGTAATCAGGCACTCAGTGCTTATAGGATCTGAGTACTTAATATGTTTTAAAAGTTCTGTATTCATCCTGTGTTTCAGATTCACTTTGTAAAGCTGAGATAATGTTATTCCTCTTCTTTACAAGGATATTGTGAGATAAACGCATTAAATGCTGCAATGTACTTGGGACTTATGCTAATTCTAGGTGTCTAACATAGTCTAGTAAACTAAGCACCTAACGTGTCTAGATGGTCTCATCTTGCAGAAATTGCCTGGGTAAAACTTAGCATAATAAGAATTATCTTTGTAAATAAGATGAAGGTTTAGGTGCTGATGTAAATACCAACATCAAGGACTCCAATGACTTGAATGAACTTTGGTTTTGGTCCATCAAAATTTGTCATGAGCAATTTTCAACACTCGGGTTCTGAAAGATTAATTTTTGTTCTGGTTGTGTCTTGTGTTAAGAATAGTCTTGTGATTTTTTCATAGGACTGTTATGTGCTCAAAAAGATTTGAGTGCTGTATTTATGTAACTCTAATGACTGTGACCATTTCTGTTCAGGTCAAAGGAATTAGGTTTCTGAGGCAGTAAATATCACCACTATTAAAGGCAGTCATTCATCCATTTACAGGCTGTCAAGTGGCATAACAGATAACTTGCCTTTTCTGTTAGAAGAATCAGCAAATGTTTATTCCCTCCAGTGCTGCTCTGTTAACCCCTTTCACCTGTTCCCTCTGTCCACTGCACCTTGCCCTGAGTGGAGTGATGCACTTCACTGGAGAGAGAAACAGCAGTAAACCTCGTTAACATAAAATAGTGAGTTAACAAAATCAAATGGTGAATGTGACAGTGCTTTAACAAGGTACACTTGACTATTTACTGCCTAAAGGACAAGGTCAGAAAAAGCTGTCAGGGAGACTCTCCCACTGAGCCATGAGATTAAGGAAGGACCCTTTGCATTCTAGACTCCTTCTCAGGCTGCAGCTGGATCCAGTCCTCGTCTCAGACTTGGCCAATGGTTTATGTCCAGAGGAGTTTATGTGCACAGTCAATCCTTGGTATCACTTGGCTAAGATTTCAAAGGTTGGGACTCTATTGATCACTCCCTGATGATCTGTTGTGGCAAGGAACCTTCCAGCCTTGAGGGTAACCTTGAGAGTTGTCCCTGCTCAACAGGAGCTCCTGGAGTGCCGCCACTGCCAGTGGGAGAGCTCAGTGGGCCCTGGGGTGTCCAGTATTTATAATAAAATGATTGACTGATATGATATTTGCATAGTGCCAAGACGTCTGGGTCGCTGTTCCAGACAGCCCTTGGCTGCCCTGAAGCCATCTGTCCCCAGAGTCCCCAGGAAGCTGGATGGAGGCACCAGAGCCCCGCTGGTTGTCAGGGCAGGGAGGGGGCAGCACACCCCACACAGCCAGCTAATTAAACATACAGCCTCTGGGGAAATGCAATGATACTCCAGGAGATGGGAGTGCTGTCCTGGACACTGTGTTCTCAGTCAAATTGGTGTGTGCTGCATGCAAATTCTGCACAATTCCACCAAATCACACCCTTTTGTACCACCAACAAAGTTATCCGCTAGAATTTTTCTTTTTGTGGTTTGAAGCACTTCTACTGACTATACAGAGACCATTGTGATCATGTTTATAGGTTTTATTTTGGAAACAGTATCTGTGTGAGAAAAATAATTATTTCTCATTGAACTAAAAACCCTTGCAGGAATTGGGAAGAAATCTTACAAAATTTCATTGTGAAGCTGAGTGTTGAAATATACTTTGATAAATATTATGCATGGTATTTCAAGGGATAGTACTGAGACTTTTTGACAAATTGTAACTTTCTGAACCTCATTTTTTGATGGAATGTCCATGATGGTTCGTATGGCTCTGAGTGCCATAGCAAGGGGAATAAATTGAGGTGGGCTCTCCTTTAAGAATCCAACCCCTCCAAATGAGTTCAAGTGATTTTTAGATGGAGACAAAAAATATTAATTCAATAGTTTTATTTCAGCATTCCAGTAAGTACTAGAAATAATTTTATTTTCAAACTAAATCTATGGAAATGAACAAAGCTCATAAAATGAAGACATATTATTCATATTTAAAGTGAATTTCTTTAACTATTCTAAAGGCAAGCAAGATAAAATGTCTGAGTGAGTTTAATCTTTGATTTATCGAGGCAAATAAAATAAAGATTCTTTACATTATAATGTTAATACAGCCAAAATTTATATAGTTATCATAAATATTTATTATTACTACTGTATATGTTAGATAAAAGCCATTAATTTAAGTGCCAATGATTTAAGATAAGGAAATGTGGACACTTCTGGCTAAGGAAAAGATGATTCTAAAACTCACTTAATCACTTGTAATGTGTAGAGGAAAGTGCAAATTAAATTTTGATCTGAAACATTAGTGATTACAACAATCTCCATTTTCATTCCCCAGTGCTAGGTGAGTGGTATTGATTCCTCTTGAAATCTGAGATGGAAGCTGAGGGAACTGAGGAGCAGCTGAGTTAACTGGGTTGTTTAGGCTGGAGAAAAGGAGGCTTGGGGACCTCACCACTCTGCAAGTGCCTGCAAGGAGGCTGCAGGCAGGGGAGGGCTGGTGTTTTCCTTCAGGTAACAAACGACGGGACAAGAGGAATGTTGTGCTAGTGAAGGTTTAGAGTGGAGGTCAAGAAAAAATTCTTCACTGAAAGGGGGCTTCAGCGCTGGAATAGGCTGCCCAGCAACACGATGGAATCACCATCTCTGGAAGTTTTCAAAAAATGCATAGACGATGTGCTTGGAGACATGGTTAGTGGTGGACCTGGCAGTGTTGATTTAATGGTTGGGCTTGAGATCTTAGAGATCTTTTCCAGCCATAGTAAATATATTATTCCATGATTTTTAGTTAAGGTAAACCCAGTGTCATTTTGACAGAGTTTTAGCAGGACACATTTTACCCCATTAACTGCATTCAACTGAAATGATAGTTTTAGTAGCTTAGTTTGTTTTGTTGTGGCATTCACCAATACAGTTCATAGGTCCTCTTTTTCTAGAAGCTTTTTAGGACTTATATATGTTTTTCAATGGCATGTCCTGTCTTACTAAAAGGAGTGGAATAAAACTGAATTCCCAAGTAGACCAGAATTACAAAATACACTCTCCCTTAGATGCATGTCAGGCTCTCTTTTATAGAGTTTACACAACAGAGCAGCTCACATCTGTAATAAAATCACCTGGAAAGGCCTCTGGGTAAGGGAGCTGTCCTGCATTTTAATTTTGGCTGTGCACTTAGACATATTTTGGCCACAGACACAGAACTGGATATAAGAATGTGCTTGAGCTGCTTAAGGAGCTGCCAGTACACCAGGAAGAGGTGTCACACCTTCTTTGTGGCACATCCCCTTATTTCCAGTCACGTTGTCTCCTCTTGTGTCTGGTGTCTGCTAATGCAATAGTAAGTGGTAAAATTAAAATAGAATAAGAAAATTTTTTCCGTGGCTTCACGGTTTTTTTTACCACTTGTTTTGGTCCCAGATTAAATCAATGAAAGCAAATAACAATAAGCTGTATTTTTAAGCTTTCTACTGAACTGCTATCTCAAAGAATTCATAAGCTCCATTTTGTTTGTCCAAGTGTCTTTTTCAATGGCTGTGACTTCTAAACATGTGCCAGTGGAAATGTACCATGTTAATGTTCTCCTGCCATGAGCAATGAGTGTTAATTAGAGCTGGATCTGACTTTGTCTCTCCTTGGATTATTTAGGATAGTGAGAGCTCTGCTGAATGGCTGTTTGTACAATCCATCTTTTAATCCACTCTCTGAGGCAGAAGACTATTCAGAGTAAGGTTTGTAATTATTCCAGAGTGCCTTTGATTTCTTAGCATCAAAAACAATCTCTTACATTATTAAGCAAAAAGGTTTTTTTCCCCCAGAATAGATTTAGTTGTCCACATTTACTAAATGGAAATAATAGTTTTAATTATGGTCAGCTTTTTTGTTATATAAAGGCTTTGTCGATAGCAGTATTTTATATTTGATATTTTAGCATAATATTTTGACGGGAAAAGCAGCTTTTCTGTAAAGAATAATGGGTGAAATAATGGATAAACATAATTTTTGTCTTGTCAAATTGTATGTTAGAATACTTTTTGACACTTTGCTGCTTTTCAGCAGCACTTCAACTTTATTTTATAGAGAGTTAAACATAGTAGCCTGACCCTTTCTAATCAGTAGTAAATGATCATCATTTGTGTGCATGACATCCTCAGGTGCTGGATAAATACCCTCGTAGATTGATAGTTGGTCAAATGTATCTAGCCAAGCAGACCCATGAAATTATATTTGTTTTTCTTTGCTTTTAGTGACAGACAATTATTTGAGTACCAAAGAATTGAGTAATAAACCTCCCAAAGTCTCCACTGGGATTGGATTTTACCCACATGACATTTTTTGATGCTTTTCTGCAGGAAGTGGCTGGACTGTAAATGTGTGCTTGCATAACTTATCCATTTGAATCAATCCTGGGGGACCTAGAGGTAAATGTATTATACCAGTGGGACAGGAGACTTCTCATTTTGCAGGCTTTTACCTTGCAGGACTGTAATGCAAATAAAATAATTAACATTATTTTTTAAGTTTTAGGCTAAACAACAATAGCATTGAAGATCTATGTTTTATTTTTTAATGTCTAACATAATATTTCTTGTTATAGAAAAAAGAATTCATGCACGTCTTTTGTTCAGCCAATAAGTTTCAGTTAAAAGGCAGTTGATGCTTGGATGTGTGTTTTTTTTTAAATTTTTCCTTCCTAATTAATGCTAGTTAATGAAAGCTCTTCCCCCATGCCTTTTGACTTAAAGCCTGTGTTATGGTACAACTGATTTGTAATCCTTGTTAATTTTTAAGAATAGGGAAATGGTTTCCGTTGCACATTTTTTTGTTGAAAGACTCAAATTTAAAAGAGAAAATCAGCTGAATTTCGATTCATAAGCAGTATATCTAGGCAGATCCTAGAGTCTGAATATTGAAATAGTTATAAATTGTTATAAAGTGTGCCAGGTCTGATATTCAGATATATAAAAACAAATTTCATTGTTAAGTTTGAAATACATTCCTCCTTCAAGTATTACATACAAAGTGCTCATCTGCAGTTTGTTTACATGTTCTAAAGCTTCCCTCCCTCATTATTTCCCTCATGTTTCACAGTCCTGACTTTGGCAGTGGTAAAGCTCCTCCTTCAAGAGCACTGTGCAGGAGCAGGGACACAACTGCCACGTGGAATTTTAGACAGGTTCTCTTTAATGGGAGTTTAAACTAATGCGGTTCACAGGTTAGGCCAACGTTGTGTTAAAGGAAAGCATCCTTAAGAGAATCTGATTTCCTCCTCCACTCCTTACACTTACGCACAATAGGATTTTCCATCTTGTTTTTTCTGGGACTTTTCTTGCCATTGGTTTTGGGGTCGCTTGGGGATCGCAGGCTGCGCGTGAGTTTTGAGTTCTGCAGCCAGGGATGTCTCAAAACTTCATCTATGCGCAGCCTCTGGGACACATCAGGGTGGAGCAAGTGGACAATGAGGTTCTTGCAGTCTGTAGAGAGATTTTTTGCCTTCGTGAAGGGAATCTTCTGTTGTTTCTGAACCTGGAGCATTTCCCTGACGTTGGAACTGTCAAATGGCTGTGAAGCAAAAAGCATTGCATACAGGATAATGCCCAGGCTCCACATGTCCGAAATCCTGGGGTCACAAGGAATATGCTCGAGCAGCTCGGGGGCTGAGTACGCAAGAGACCCACAGAAGGTGCTGCTGAGAATAGTTTTTCCATTTCCATCTCGAGACAGGGGTTTTGAAAAACCAAAATCTGAGAGTTTAAAGTTAAGACAATCATCGAGAAGGATGTTGTCACATTTCAGGTCCCTGTGGGCAAAGTCCAAGTCATGGCAATGCTGGATGGCAGAAGCCAGCTGCTGGAACTTGTAGCGAGCGGTGCTCTCTTCCATCGCCCCCTGGCTGCTCAGGTAGTTCAGGAGGCTCCCCTTCTCCCCCAGCTCCATCACGATGTACACTTTCCCAGAGGAAGTCTCAAAAATCTCATAAGTTTCGATGATTGCGGGGTGGTGCAGTTTCATCAAAGCCTCCATTTCCCTGGGGAGAAATTTTTCCAGGACATTCTGAGAAATTTTCTTCTTGTCAATGATCTTGATGGCCACTTTGCATTTCAGGCGCTGGCTGTAGGCAGCTTTCACTTTGCCATAGGAGCCTTCTCCAAGAGTATCACCGAGGCTGTAGCCCTTCTTTTTAAGCACCACAGCATCCATCGTGGGAGAGCTGTAGGGACCTGCCCCAGCGGGAGCTGCTCTGCATCCTGTGCTGCTGGGCTGTGCTCCACACCTGATGGTGCTGCAGGAGAACTCTGGGCCAGGTGTGTGGGCGGTTACGGGGTGATCTCATGAACAGTCACCCTGGAAGGATCTTTCTGTCATTTCATGGAACTGCTCTGTGACATCATGGAGGCAAAACCCTACATGGAGGTGCTGGCTGCTCTGTGCTGTCACTGATGGTCACCCCTGTGCACTGCGATCAGAAAACAGAGATAATTTCTCTCAGATATGTTTCTCTTTTTAACACGGTCAAAGTAGGAGGACTGTTTTTGTATTTTAGTTTTGTAATGTTGTTTTTCAGTTGTGCTGTTGCTGTACATCATTAATACAATATACTCTGCAGTTTTGGTGGATTTTAGGAAAATAACAAAAACCACCTGAGGACTGAGACCTTGTGGAGCAGTGCATAGTGTATTCAAAAACGTTCTGTTTTATTTTCCCCAGTGGTATGATAGATCCTAGTTTGTTAATAAGTCCTGTTTGTTGACTTTGATTACATTAACAGCAGACCAACCTGAGTCTTCCAGGGAGTACTGGGAGTCCCACCAGTTCAGTGTTTTATGTCAGTATTGTTATGAGAGTTCTAGAAGTCTGTTCCTTATTTCAGAAAAAAATAATTCTATGGAAATTCAAAATGGTCACTGCAGAAATCTCCCTATGTGTGCACATTTCTTTCCTTGCTTTTAGCACTTAGTGCTACTGAACTTCCCAAGAAATTGTAGAGAAAAGTTAATTTTTATTAGCCATGATAACATTGCAGGGTACATCCACATAACCAGATTAAAGAGTTGAAAATCCCAGAAAACTGCAATTACTTTCAATGATATTCATAACAATTTTGTACTTCTGTTCTTTGATATTAGGTAACATACTCTGAGTTGCTTTCAAATGGATAGCATTCTTTTAAACTGAAGATTTTATTCTAGACTCTCTAAGGCTACTATAAATGTGAACAAACCAAAAAATTAAACTGTAAGTCGGGAATGATAGTAGTTCCCAAGGGATTAAACCTGTGGGTTTTTTCCATGTTAAGTGGTGCATGTTCTTATTGAATCAAGTATTTTGTTTTGAATTTAAGAATGATTTGCAGTGGATATTTAGCACGTGCTGCTCCGTATGTTTTTTTTTAGTATTTCAACAGGCACATAAAAAGGAAAATTTTTGGGGAAGGGGAAAAGAGTAACTCCCTGCTGTTATTCCAGAGCAAATATTCTTAAGGGCATGGACAATTTCAAATTATAGGTGTAACTATTGAGCATCATGCCTCTGTCTGTCCTGATGGTGCAGCCAATATCTGAATTGTGAGAGGGAAGGCAATAACCATTGTGCTGGCATTGGAAAGAACAAAGAAGAAGAAAAGTCTTTAAAATACATGCAAGAATGCATAAAGATTTATGGTGGACTATTACATGTGGCTGTTTCCAGGACATTAATTTAATTGGTTCTTTTCAGGTGTAAATAAAAATGTGGCCTTGTATTAAATGTTGGATAGCCTCATATCAGCTACTCATGCTTAAAATCACTCCAGCTTTTAGTGTGCATGGCTTATCTTCATGTCAGCCTGTTAATTCTTTAGGAAATCTGTTTTGCATCTAGACATTTTTATATTTGGTGCAAGGTACCCAAAATGTATCACTCATGCTCTGCTTGTTGTTTGTGTATCTTCTTACAGTCATTATTATGAAACTTATATAAAGGGATACAGAAAAGTATTTGTTATGGTGAAATTGTTAAACAGTGATTTCCACCAGAGCTGTGTGGCAGTATTAACAGAATACTACTACAATTTTTTCCTCCTCACAGTAATTTAAGGAAATGATCATGTTTTTGTGGGAATGCTCATAATTTAACATTAATATAAATTAACACAAAATTGAATGTCAAATCTGAGTGTATCAACTTGTGCATAATTTTTTGAGTAATTGACTGCTGGTGTTGTCACAAGTAATGGATCTGGAGACCAGTAGATATTTGTTCCCTGCTCTGTAAGATCAGTCATCATGTCACCATGGAACCAATAGATTAAGAGGACCTATATTCAGGAAAGCAGTTAATTCCTTTGATGTGTAATGTGGTTAAACTTAATCAAAATCTAAGTGAGAAGTCAGATCTATTATCAGTGAAATACATTTTTGTCTCCGTTAGTGTTAATGTAAGATTTTCTTTAGCTAAAACAGCTTATTGGTGTTTAATTAGAATTTTGAATAATACTCAGAATCATCGATATTAACAAGTTTACCAAATTTATACAGATTTTTTTCTGGTGTCCGTCTGTGTCAGTTGTAATAGACTCAGGGCTTTAATGATGAAAATTAAATTGTCCAGTGAGAGAAATGCCAGTATAGGCTGAGAATTAATTCTGAATCCAGAGGGGGAAGAGCAAACTATTAATTCATTACATCTGACAGAAGCAATTCAGTAGCTTCCTCTCTAGTTACTTTAGTTGTACTTGTTCTGAAAAACAAAGGAAACCACCCCTTACTGTACATGTTGTGCACATGGAGTTGCTGGACTCATCTTGTCTCAGACAGACCTGGTTGTCCGTTGCTTTCTTTATTTTTCTTGCACTTCTGTCATCCCCTTTCACAAACCTCTAAGGTCAGGGGATGGAGAGAGCACTGAAATCCCCTCTACATCAGTGCAGCCACAAGTGCACCATCTGTGTCTCAAAAATCAGGTGCTTAACCCTGGATCAGGGATCAGTACAACAGGAACTGTGCCATGATGATATTGGGGAGAACAGGTGGAAGCTAGAAACATTTCAAGCCCTGGATGAGTATTTCCTTGCATGCTAAATCTTCTGGCAAATGATTTTTCTTATAGTTGTACAGCATCATTCTATAAAAATGGGGTACCTGCAGCATATTTGTTTCCAGGAATAGAATTCATGATGATAGGCAGGGGTCCAAATTGCTAAGACTCACCTCCACACAACCTTAAGCCCCCTTTTTAAAAAACGCTTCTATTTTCTTTTCCTTTTTTTTTCTAAATCAGAAAACTGCCTTTGAAGCTCATTGATTATGCTGATAATGCATTTTTAAATAATATTTGTGCTGATTTTAGCTGGGATAGAGTAAATTTTCTTCATAGTAACTGGTATGGGCCTATGTTTTGGATTTCTGTTGATAATTCAGGGCTGTTTTCGTTATCATGAGCAGCACTAACACAGAGCCAAGGCCCTTCTTGCTCCTCACCCACCCCACCAGGCAGAGGCTCCACAAGGAGCTGGGAGGGGACACAGCCAGGACAGCTGACCCCAGCTGACCCAGGGCATATCCCATAATATGGCACCAGCTCAGCATGGAAATCTGGGGAGGAGGAGGAAGGGGGGACGTTTGGAGTGATGGTGTTTGCCTTCCCAAGTCACTGTTAGAGGTGATGGAGCCCTGCTGCCCTGGGGATGGCTGAGCCCCTGCCTGCCATGGGACATGGGCAATGAGTCCCTTGGTTTGCCTTGCATGTTAAACTTCCTTTATCCCAACCAATAATTTTTTTTTTACTTTTATTCACTCCCCAACCCACCTGAGTAAAGTGACTGAGAGGCTGTGTGGGGCTCAGTTACCATCTGGGGTTTAACCATGAGAGTGTTGAAAGCATTTTCCAGCCTTACCAGAATTAGGTATTGATTTTTTAGTATTTATAGTTTCTTTTCACAGAGATTTCACAACACATTTGTCCTGGTTTTCTAATATGAAAGAATTATCACACAATAAATGTAATGGATTTTTTAGAGTATTGTCATGGGAAGTACTCTGCTGGCATCAAATTCTTTCTTGGCAATTTCCTGGAATATTTTTCAATGTTTGAAGGAACTTTAAAATATGATTTATTTGTAGAAATATCTCTGGAGATAAAAACTTCAGATTGACTTTTAATTTCAACCTTGCACGTGTGGGTTTTTGTTCCTAAAGTGCAACATCTCATGTGCAAGTCCTAATGTGGAATTGCAATTTGTGGTCTGACTTCTCCATGGCTTTCTGTTCTCCTCTGTGGCTCTGTGTTGTAGGAGAGCTGGAGCTGCTGATATTCATGTGGAAATGTTAACATCCTGCTGAGGGTAGCTCTGCCAAAGCCATTCATCATATCTTGCCTACGTCTGGCAAGAATGGGGAAACTGGCAAGCAAATTGCCAATCTTAGAGGGGGAATGGGTTTTTTTGGTGACACAAAAGTGAGGTTTGGGTCAGAATTAGGGATGAGTTGAAATCCTTATATTTCATGTCCTTCTCCACTATGCAGATGTGGATGTTGTGGATGTTTGTCTCTGGATTGACAACAGTTTATATTCTAAGACCTACCAAAATAATTTTCCGCAATAAAAGTGAATTAAGACTTCCAAAATAAGCAAAAAGAAAAAAAAAGAAAAATTTCAAGCAATTATTAAACATATTTGTGTTTTAAATTTGTCATTTATGGGTATATGAACACTAGAAAAGTCCTTTTTTAATTTCCCTAATAATTTGCTTATGAATACAGTTCTTTGAATAAGTACATGCTGTGAATATCAAGTGTGAAAATAGTCCAGGTTTCACAAGAATGTTGCATAAAAACAAAATGAGAACAGAGTGTTTCTGGAAATAGTCACAGGTATTGACCACTACTTGGGAAACATTTCCTTTACAGTATGTAAGGGCATTTTCAGGCATTTAAATTGAAAATAAACAGTTTAATTAAAAATGAATCCCACATGCTGGATGAAGTACATGGCTGCTTGGGTGGTAATGCTTTTAGGCTTATATTCTATACAGAATTTTAGAAATCCCACCTTACCTGTCATGAAATCCTTTTGTGTCAGAGTCAACCTACATGAGGAGATAAACAGATGGTATAACCGAGAGCACACAAAATGCTAGCTTAGGTATAATGCACACTGCTGATAACCCACTAAGCCTTCCTGGGTATGCTAATCCTAATTTATGTTAAATCGTAATTAAGACAGTTTTGTTTATTGGTGGTAGCCATGAGCACCTGGAAGACTGACTAATCCCATCCATGTGTTGGGAACAATCCAGCTGCTATTGTTAACTCAGAATGCAGAAAAATTTGTATTTGTGAGTTGTTTTCCTTGGTGTTTTTCAGGCATTTATCAAGGCCCTTTTCCCCATTGTATCAGGAATTGGAGCAGAAGAAGCATCCTAAACAAAATGGATGAAGGGATTTTTTGGAGCAAGAGGCCAAAAATCTAAATAGGCTCACTGCGTTTGCAGCCAAACTTTAAATCAGAATATCTCTGATATACCCATGCAAAAATAGATTCACAATTTCTGTTGTAGCTGTGCCTGTTTGGTGTTGCACATATAATTTGGCATAACTGTCAGATTTTCAGGATTCTGAAGGGTTTTATTAAGGAGGCCATGGGTGTTCCATTAAAGTGAAATGATAAGTGATGGGCAGAGGAAAAGGGGCAGAATAAACTGAATCTCAGGAGAATAAAGCCATAGGAATGGGGAACACCTAAGCCCACATTGTGCAAAATTTCATGTTTTCAGTCGCATCCTTTTTCTTATTATAGGCTAAATATATGTTCTCACAAAGGTTGCTGTATATGTATCAGGTACAGGTTTTGGACCTGATACATGTATCCACACAATTACATCTATCATGGATTGTGTCATCAGTTGACAAGAATTGTTTTCTGCTTCATGTAAAGCATTTCTTCTTAAATTGTATGGAGGAGAACCCAGGTCAATAGAAAGTATTACTGTGAAAGACTTTTCCTTTTAGAAGAATTCCTGTCCTGGAAGTGTATTCATTGTAATGACTTCAAATCATCCAATTTAATAATTTTTTCATCTTCTATTGTTAAATCTTTGAGCTGTTTCAGATTTCTTGTTCTTAAAAGTTTCATTTTCTGTCTTGTCATGATGGAAAATATGCAAACTACTGTTAAGTGACAACTATATTCTCTGTAATGTTTTGAAGTCAGCCCATGGAGAGACCACTTGCAGTGTGGAAATTTGGATCTAATTATCCATTCATTACATACTGGAAAGTGTTCATTGAATGAATTTTTCATCAGTTCGTGGTAAAACAGAAATAAAGAATTAAGGACTAAAGGTGAGCGTGTATCTCATAGTTTGTACAAAATTCAAGTGTGAGTGCAACTGCTTTGCAAAACCCTCTGATTCTTCTCACATTTAACTCATGGTATTTGCAATGACTTGAATTTTCTTTGTTTTTGTTTCTTGCCAGTTACAATGAGATTTGATTTTCATAAGAAAGCAAAATTAGAATTGAAAAATTTCCAGTGTACATATATTTGTTATAGAGCCTAAAATGAATGCCTTATCTGTAATAATTTCATGTGGATTCTTCCTATGGACAGCAGAGAGCAGCAGTGTGATGACCTGAATCATAAGGAATAATGTTAAGGAATAGTTTCAGTATTCCTTAACATTATTCCTTATGATTCAGGTTAAATGCTTCCAAAAAAGCATTTAAAAAGTTAAATGCTTCCAAAAACCCAATTATTGCCTTGATACCAGTGCAATTCTTTATTGAGATACTTTTGAAAAGAAATTAGGAGACTGTGGGGGAAGAAATGACATTTCCAATAAAATAACTTTATGAAAATAATTGTCAAATGAGGTGTTTACATAGAGCAAAAAAAGTGACAGCAGAGGGTAACTAAGGGAAATGATTAGTGTCTGAGCTGTGTTTAGAACTCTCCAAAATGATGATGTAGAGCAATAGAGAAACATTAGCTCACAGACTATAGTTGAAAGAAAAAGTTTACTTGAATGTGTAATTAATAGTATGAAAGTTGGTAAAATCAATAACTCGAATTTTTGGAAATGATTAACAGTGTCTACAAGTAATTTGCAAGTCAGAATTTTTGTTTGCCTTAGGAGTTCATGGGTACAGATCAAACCACATTAAATCATTCAGGGTAGAAGTCATCATGTTCAATAGGAAATATTGTTTCTAAGGACTTGAAAATACTTTTTTCATGTATCCCACTTCATCCAACACTTTAGCTCAAACCTCAAATTTGCAATTTTGGATTTTTTTTACCAATGATTGTGTTTTACCCTCCATTATTTTCCTTCGTAAAAACAGGATGCAGGCTCTGGTGGGTAATGAGCAGATATAAATACCTATGAGTCAGATAAATTATGCTGGGTCCCTTCATTCCAGGGCTGCTGCTCCCCTGAAGGATGCAGGCAGCTGCTCTTGCCCTGGTGATTGCTCCTTGGAGTCTGGCTTGCACAGGGCTGAATTCCTCACCTCTCCTTAGGCCTTTGCATTTCTGTGCACAGCTCCTGTGGACAAAGGCCACAAATTAAATGCGAAGAAATGAAACAGCGAGCACAGAGCATGAATGTGACGTGTTGAAAATGGCTTATGGTGTACAAGGAGTAGCACAGTGTTGATCATCTTAATATAGAACTGAACATAGATGCACAAAATCTCTGCGAAGCTGATCTGAGGGCCTGAGTTTGTGTGTCCCATCTGAGTCAGAGGAGGTAGCAAGTGGAGTTTTCTGATGGTTGAATTATTGAGGTGGCTATGTGCAAACTTTTTTTATCCATTTATTTTTTTTCCTGTCTCTCTTTGATGTTTAGGCCCCAAGATCTGATCTGAACAGCACTGAATTAAAAATAAAAGCTGCTACATTTCACAAGTAGCAGAGTATGTTTTTTAGAGCTCTGTTCTGTTAATCATGAAATTTTTATTCTTTAGTTTCTTTCAGTCTATTTCCCTCATAATGAAACAGGCTTAATTTTGGAAACAGGTGGTCCTTTAGCAATTCAGAGCTATTTGTGTTCTTGAATTTTTGTTTTACAAAGGTTTCAATAATGCAGACTCTTCTTAATGTCTTTGTGATCCTCATTTTTTGAGCTTTGTGTACTCCTCATAGTGTGTTTCTAAGGTTCTCCCCTTCTTCAGAGAGCCTTAACATTTCTTCAGCCTGAAATCATGACTGAAATTCTAAACTAAGCTGTTGCAGCAAGTTGCTTTTCAAACAGATCTGATCCTGAAACTTTTTACTATTATGTAATTTCATGCTCTCATGCCAATTGTTTGAGCTTCTCTCTCCCTCGAATTAGCTGATAATACAGAAAATTTAAACCATGTGTAGAAAATCAATAATTAAATAATTTTGGCTCTGCCTTCTTCCCTCTCAATTCCTGCAATCGCTGCATCAGCAGAGAATATTGCATAATCCTTTTAATGTATTGACCACATAAGTCAACACCTGCTTCTGCCAGCTGTCAGAAGTCAGAATTACTTTTCTGATAGAGCTTTTTATAAAATAAGAATTATTTACTCTTTTTATCTATCTGTAGATCTGCTTTGACTGGTTGACTTCAGCGATTTGAGTAAATAACAATAGCAATTTCTGAGCAGTTTGGTGTATGACACCTTTTTTTTGTTCAAATTCTTGTTGACTGTATTAAGCGGAGAAAAAATTGCTAATTGGCCTTCAGTGATATAAATAACTCAGTGTTCCAAAAAAGACAATAGGATTTTATTGCAAAGTGGGGTTTGGGGATATTGAACTTCCATATAACATTATAATAATGTGGATAGTAGACAGATTTTCTTATTTCTCCTTTTATATTGTCCTTTCTCTAATTGACTCTTGGACTTCTGTGCAGTTTAATTCATTGATAAATTATGTTTGTATGGAATAAAGGCCTATAGCTGCCAGTTTATTTCTAGAATGTCAGTCTTATAATTGCATATAATTACTAGTGTTATCGTGTAGACTTTCTCAGTGTCTTTTCCTAAGTTGTAGTCAAATGATTCCTGAGAGTGCTACCACTCACAACTTCGACCTATTTTGAGTTTAGTTGCCAGAACTGCCATTTTTAACATTAAATCATAAGCTTCCTTTTAACTCATGAGCTTCCAAATACCCAGAAGGAAGGAAGTATGACTAAATGTCACCTAAGAAAGTGAAAAGAAAGTGATGGGGAAAAAAAAGAACTTCCATTGTAACTGTAGTTTATTACCTGTATTTCTGTGTATCTTCTGTCTTTCTGGAGAGGGAGAAACAAGGTGTTGGTAAAATCCCATAATGTTTGCAATGGAGCTTGTACATTCTTAAGTTCTTTTGCCGTGTTTTGAAGATCAATGGAAAAGTACCCAAAAAGCAAAACCCCGAAATTAAATTCACTAAATGGAAAATAAAATCCACACCAAGCAAAAGCCTCTCTTCCAGGGTATCCATCAGGTTTCCTATGATATGGGGGGATGTAGGGATACTGTGAATGTTGGGTAACTTTGGGGAAGACCATGTTACCTCACTGGCTGTTAGGAAGGCAACTGTCATCTCTTTGGGCAGGATTCAGCTGTGTCTCAATATATCTAAAATCAGGGGAGAACATAGAATTGTTATACCTAATTTATACCTACATGTTATACCTAATCACAACTGTTGTTTAAGTGATTTTGCTACAGTAATTATTGCCTAATATCAGCATTCTTTCTCTAATACACATTTGCTGTCACTTAATTCACTGTTGCAGGATAATTATTCCAATGGAACCGTCACTTGTGCAGCCTTGGTACAGCATTATAGTAATAAAGAAATCAAAACAGACTTTTAAAGTACTCTTAATTCCCTTTGAATCATAGCAAATGCTTAAAGCAGTCTATAGATGAATTTTTTGGTGTGTATTTGTAGTTGTAATTTTTCTTCCTAAATCAGAAGCACAGAAAGAATCTAAGAAATGATGGACAAAAAGACCAAAAAAATTATTGGACATTGTGTAGTAAAATTGTCTTTTCTGTTTTGTCACTGGTGATTTCTTTCTGATCAATGGCATATTCCCAAACATCAAGTTCCCAAATTTTGTTTTATATTTTAACATGTTGATTGATTTTTCTTCAAACTCATCTTTGTGGTAGGTGTTAGCTAATTGGTTTTTAGCTTTAGAAAGAGCAAAGCTCCTTTCAGGAGACAGCTACTAATGTTGTTCTTTTTTTTCCATTACAAAGCTGTGTGATGGAATTAAAAGTGTGGCAGGGAGCTGGGGCTGGGTCTGGTATGACAGTGACCTTATTCTGACTTTTTCCTTGCAAGACTGAACCAGGTTTTATGATAAATTTTGGTACCAGGTTTTTGACACAGCAGTGTAAATACCCCAAATCACGTTGACATTTCCTAAAGATCAAACAGTCTAGTTTGTGAATAAGTGATGCTGTGGTTCCTTGGAGACATTCACAATGTTGCATATAAATGATATAATAATTTTGTCAAAGACTGGATTGGTAGAAAAGCCTCTGCATTGTGCCTGAAATGCAAGGGCTTCCTTATTTGTGTTGAGGCCTCACAGTGGAACTGTAATTTTGAGTGACCCAGAGAATACAGGGGAAGAACAATGACTTAAGACAGGAATTGTGAAAATAACATAATAGAAGCCAAGCCAAGCTAATGAGGTTTTTATTAAGAGGTAAAGCTTATTGAACTTCTCCTGCCAGTTGGCTTTTGGATGATGATATTAATTATTGTGTTTGGCCATTGCAGGACTCGTTTTCCTGGTGGACCCAGAAATAGCTCTGTTTCTTCAGAACTGACACTTTCCATTAAGTATTCTGCTTTTACCCTCTACCTGCCTGCATGAGACTGCATTTGCTTTGTAAATGAAAAAGCTTATTAAGTACAATGGGAGTCTGGGCACCAGCATGGTTATTCTAACAGTTTATTGGTGTAGTGCATTAGGAAGAGTAAGACATGCAGAATTCACAGAGCTAATTTAGGATCTATTCTTCCTTTTCTAATTGTGTCTGCATTTATGCACTTCTGAAAATCACTACATTGAGAGATTTTAATCTAAATTCAGCGTGGTGTGAACCCTTTTCCTTATTTGTGCTAAGGCAGTCAAGTCTTACCATCACTTTATGATGTTTATTCTACTTTACTGCTAATGTGCTGCTGAACTGTAAACAAATATAAACAGGGTTATCAGGCAAAATACATTAACATAAGCATCTTAGTTTCATGCTCTTTCTACATCTTCAAATGGACTAAGTTTTTAAATGAAACATTAACTCTTACAAGTAAAACAGAAGTTTTACTGTGTTCTTTCTGTAATACTATCCCACTATTAGACTTTACAGTGTGTATTTTGCTGTGTTCAGCCTTAGAAAAGTGAAAAGCCCCAGTGTTCATTAAAAGTTTTTGTGTTAAACTAAGAATTTAAAAGGCAAGTTAAAAATTTTGTCTTGACCCACATGATTTGAACACTAGAGCATCTTGTATAAATGAATTGACAACTTTGATCCTGTTGGGAGAGGGACAGAGATCAGTGGGCATCTTGAAGTTTTTGTGACAGTAATAACAAAAGGATCTGAGTTTCATTCTAGTTCACATGAAATTCCATTAAGATGGAAAATATTTATTAAGATTATAAATTGGAGTAAACAATCTACCTTAGGGGTGTTGTGCATACAGGAAAGGGATTCTGGCACTCAGAAATGATAGAGAGGTTAATTTATTAATAATTTAAGTAGATGTTCAGGTTGTGCAAAAAATAATCATTTGCACTTACTCCTAGAGAGTATCCCAGGCTGTTTTTAGTTTCTTTAATTTATCTTTTAGACAATGGGAATGCATGCTGCTGTAGTGGTTGTATTGCTGCTGTAGTGGTTGTATTACAGCTTTTTTTCCCCTTATTTGATCTAAACAGTGTGTATCATGTCTCAGGTTACTGGAGTCTTTCTTTCTACAAGTAAATTAGCAGGATTGTCCATTAGAAAGAAAATCTGTTCCCTGGCAGCAGAGAGAGTTCCTTGATAGCAGTAGAGTCTTGACCTTGCTTAGTCATCAGATTGGTTTAACCTGCATAACTGCTTATAACATCTGTCATTTTATAACAGCTCTGAAATGCAGAGTTCTGGGGATATTGTGGCCTTAACCAACAATGAGTAATTTCAGTAGGTAGAAGTTTGTCAGTTAGGCTTCTAGTCTTCCAGCTATTTAGTCTTGAAGTTACAAGATCAGATGCAAAGTCTTGACAACCTGTTCATCCTCAACATATTTGCAAAAAACTTATTTTATCAGAAATTGGAGCTAGGTTGCTGTAACCTACTAAATAGAATTGAATAAAATAGGAAACCCCTCTGTTTTAGGGAGGACTGTTTTAGATTACAGGAATACTGTTGCCTGGGAGAAAAAGAACCTTTTCAGTTGGATATTCTCCTGTGGCACATGAGGATAAACTTTGCGGGTTTTTTGTTTTTTTTTTTGGCAAGTGATTTACTTCACATTGTTTATACCTCCTGAATTTTGGATGACAGTAAATTATCAAGCTTTGTTTTACAAATTATTACAGGGTTCTGATGGGGAGCTATGGATTCCATACTGAAAGCCATGTTCATCAATATAATATTTTTTTTCAGACTTGTAGATTAGCTGTTGGCTTACAATGGGCTTCTGCATCCACCTGTGTGCCTAACACCCTGTAATCACTGGGCTGTCTTATGTCAGCTCTGATGAAAAGTTTCTGTGGGAGAAAGTGCACATAAGGAAACCTAACCATTAGGAGTTAGCATAAACATATTAACAATTAACACAGGAACAGATGGACAGTTTTCAAAAGCTGAACCCTTGGCCACAGAGAGATCTGGAAAACCCAAGCACAGACAAAGCAGATTAAAAGCTAGGAACAGTGGAGAGTTTTGTCTAGTTTTTGAAGCAGATTTCTAGAGGGAAAAAAATTGTGTCTGAGATATGATTATGATTGTCTTAACTTTTTAACTCTTGAGTTTTTAATTGGAGATATGGTTCATTTTTTCATTTTTCTCGATTTCCAGCAAAGTAGGTGAGGCAATTGGGTGTGACTATGGCAATGTGTTTTTCAGCCAGTAGGAGGACTAAGCCTATAAAAAACTCCCCTGGGATCCAGGTTCTTGAGGAACCCTAAAAAGTTTATATCAGGACCCTAATTACACATTCAGAGCATCTCCATAAGTCTCCAAAGAGGCATTTCATTTTCTTTGTAGTTTCTACTCAAAACACACCTGAAGCAGCACAATAAAGTAATGTAGAAGAAGGGAGTCAGTAAATGCAGTTAAAGCCAACTGTTGTTACCTGAAAGGTCTTGTCAGCCCCAATTAATTACTAATTACGTATTATAATAATATGAGTTATTATACCAATAGATGTTTCCTGATGAACAAGAGCAGATAAGAAGAGATTGGACTATGAAAGTGTGTCACAAACTGCTGGGGCTGTCAGGCTGGCTGGGAGCTGCTCCTCCACGTGTCAGGGACAGGTAGGAACAGAAGCCCAAAAGGTGAATAATCCCACAGGGTGCAGCTCAGCCTGAGCTGGGGAAGGCACTGATGGAGGGAATCTCTCCCTGCCCTTGCCACTCACATGCTTTCAGAAACCCCAGAGTTCTGTCTACTTCATACAACACTCACTGATTTTCTTAGATACGTGTGGAGTGGATTTTTCTGTAAATATATTTTAGAAAGGCCCAAAAATTTTAATTGCCTTCTGGATTTTTTTTTGGTGTGTGTGTCAGAAATTATGCTGATTAATAGTGTTCATAAAGGGGCAAGATCACAGGCACAGCTGTCTCTGAACATTACCAAAGTTATAAAGCTATTAATTTCTCAGTGGTACCATTAAAAGAAAAATATTTTATGCAAATGTATTTAACTTTACAGATAGTTATTCAAATTGTGGGAGTTACATTAGTGTCTTTTTAAAGACATTTTCCCTTTCTATCATTCTGGACATTTTCATTTGACTCTATTAGAATTGATAGCTCTGTTCCATGCTAAAAACTAGCATCTAGCTTTAAATTTTAGTTTCCGTAGTTGATTATATGACAGACCATGACCAGCAACCAAATATTAAACAGACATTAAGATAAAATTAGCACAATACTGAAGATTTCATGTGTTTATGTTTATTTTCAGCTCACAAAGCTGTGCTCTATTCAAATAAAAATAGAAAATAGGTAACAAAACCCACCACGAGCAGGACTATTGTCTCTTGCTGTCCATTGAGTTCCTATTGTCTTTTGTTCCATTGAGTAACCAATAACCAGTTTGATGTACTTCTTACCTTTGCATGACTCAAGGACAGCTGAGTTCTGTGTGGTTGTGTGCAATATTAGTGATGTAACATTTCAAATCAGTGAATTGATTCAGTACAAGTATGTTAACCCAAATTTGGTAGAACCAGTAAAATGAGTCCCCTCTGTTATTCTTTTGGATAAAATGAATTGTATTGTGAACCAGATTTGGCTGAGTGTATGGAAACAGAGCCTGATAGACCCTATGGAATTAATGGACACCAACTAAAGTCTTTAGAGATTAAGAATATCTTCCTGTTCAATAGCATTTGTTATCTTAGTTTTCAAAGCCTATGATATTCCCCTATTTCTAAAAATAATAAGGATGTTCCTAGTGAAGCATAATAAGGATGTTCCTAGTGAAGCATACTCACATAGCCTAAAACCCAATTTGTTTCAACAATTTTTCTTTGCCTTTTAACAACTTCTTAGTCATGTATTTGGCATATTTCATGGTAGTACAAAAAGCCATCTTTTCCTTCTTGCTGTCATCTGTGTGCTCTTCATCTTATAAGTATTAAAAGAGCCCTCTGGCTGGAACGTTAGGTGATCTTTATCCCCATTTCATTATATCAGTGAAAGAAAACAAACAGTATTTTTAAAATGTAATTGAACTCTAAAAAAAAAAATCGAATTACCCCAGGCAGTAAATGAGAATGAGCCACTTAAGTTTTAGTTTGAATACATTAATTTTTTTAGTAGAAGTCTATTTCAGCTACAGTAGACTACAAAACAGATGAAGTTTTCAAGGCATAATTTTTTATCTATTGTAGTAAGTTTTCACAGTGTTGCAGGTCAAAATGAGTTCTGTAGTTTTAAATTAGTTTTTTGGATATTAACAGCTTAATGGCTGTGGAATTTATATCAGGATCATGATAATTTTTTTAACTTTAAGTGTGCTATATGGGCAATATAAAAAGCTGCTCAAATTATTAAAAATTAGTCTCTTTGCACTAACAGAGAAGCAACAGAATTAATGAGAAATCAGAACATTTGCACAAGGTACAAAAGATTCCAGAAAGCAGGTTGCATTCATTATGCTTTTCATCAGTAAGCACTGTTGGTTCTCTTTTGCATTTCAGTGCCAGCTGAAGTTCAATGCCAATACAAGGTCATAGGGGAATGAATGGGTTCCAACAGTACTTTTACTTTATGAGCTATTGCTCATTTCACCACTTCAACACTGGGAGAGATAAATTTTCTAATCCTGAAGTTATTTGAATTAGCTGCTTAGAACCTTTTTGTAAATTATAATACTCAGAAGCACCTAATTTTTACATTTTTGTGCTAAGAACTTATTGAACAAAAACACTGTGTACTGTACATGTGCCAAAGCAACCCATAGGAGGTTTGAATATCTCTGAGTGGCTTGGTGCCAATGACATCTTGAGCTGACTGTGCTGTCTTAAAGTAAAAATCTAGAATCAGTTTTAAGCTTAAAAAGACAAAAAATCTCTACTGTATAAAGCTCTTGCTATTTATAAGCAGAATAAAGGGAAGATATTTGGGTTCAGTGGGCCCATAGGTTTGAGATGATGGGATTGCCTGCTTAACTTTTCTGAGCTAACACAGTGAAAGGATGAAATGGTTTGACAAAGATCCAATTACATACACTTAGAACCTGCCTTTTCTTGGGTTAGTTCCATCTTCCCTAGGTGACTTTGTTTTGAAATAGGATTAATAGTCTTGCCCAGCAGGGAAGGCACGTGGGGATTGCTGCTTATGGGGTATTATGTAGCTGAGAGTTATAACCATAATTTATTTACTGAAAGTGATGTTGGTACCATTGTAACTATGTTCATTTGCAGCCACTGTCTGTTTATAAGGTATCAATTAGGCTCAGTGGCACTGGTAATGAGTGAATACTGAAAGTTATAAGTGCAGGATGCACATTTCCAAGCAAAGGAAGAAAAAGTTTTCAAACTTGGAGCATTTAGACTTCAAGTGCAAAGTTATGGACAGCACCAAACTTTGTAAAAATTTTCTGTGGAAAATAAATAAGTCTTTGAGTTCTACTGATTTCTCTCCAGTAAGTCAACCAGTGGTGATGCAAAAATCAAAGAGTTTCTAAGGCATTTTTCGCTTCCAAATTCAAACCATATATTGTGTATTTCTAGGGGGTGGTTTGTTTTTTTTTTCATTCTAAAACAGTGGAACTGTCCCAGAGAGGCATGTACAGTTTAGCTTTGCTTTTCAGACTTGGAGTTCCATGGGCTTTGTTTGCAGTGTCACAGACTTATCCTCATGGAAATGTCACTCTGCAGGCAGGGCGGAGTGTCCACTCAGTGACAGAGGCAAAGGGTGTGACAGATCCAGGTTAGGTACTGATTACCTGGGTTGATAATTACCAGGATTGCTAATTACCAGGACTGCTATTGATCCCAGGCAAAGCTACTCCTGGCAGATGGATGCAGCTCTCAGAGCCATCTCCCAGTCCCTGCAGTGAGCATCTGTCCAGGGCACACGTTGGCCTCTTGTTGCATTTCAGAGGGAGAAAAGCCCTCTTTAGGGAGCTCAATGATTTATCTAAAGGCAAATATGCATGTGCTGAAACCAAGCTGCCCTGTTGAGGGACTGCAAGGAAAAGAGCACAGTCTTTGGGAAGGACAGTGCTGCTGATGGTAAATGCAAAGCACACTTTTGTTTGGCAAGGTCAAATTGAGGCATTCAGAAGGAATCAGGTGCAAAAAAATCCAACGAATGAAATTAAAAACACTACATTGGTAGAAATTTATCCTTTATTTTGGATGTTGGATCATTGGTGTCTTTCAAGCTTTTCTCTGTACTTTAAGAGTAGAGATGGGAATTTTTTTTCTTAATAAAAGCTTAAAACCAAAGGACATAACTTCTTTGTAGCTACCAGCACTTTCAAATGTGAAGGGAATAACTAAACTCTTAATGGTAAAGTAGCGTGGCCAGTCAGCACCAGACAACTAAAAGAAATTCTGGTGTGATACAGACAACTAAACCGTCATAAGCATGTGGATATTTTAATATTACAAGAACAGATTTAACACCCACTCCAACTCACAGGACTCATAAAATGTAACTAAGACTATAACTTTGTTCTTGGAGAATGGCAAACTTCAGTTTTCTTTTAGTGACTTCAGTGGAGTACTGAAACAAAGGGATTATGTTCTGTAGTATAATTAAGAAGGGAGATTTGCATGAAAAAAAAGATGAAAAATAAACATGTTAAATAGTTCTCAATAGATTTTTTATTCAGTGCTTAGAATGACATTGATTCCTCATACATCCTCTAGATAGCAAAATAAAGAAAAAAACATGATGACTTTGAGGAAAGAAATGACCATCAAATATGAAAATAAAGATACTTCTGGCCCTAGACTGTCAGATTTTTGATTTCAGATCATATGAAAATAGACAAAACAAACTGAGAGATGTGAAGGTGTATTGGCTAGTTTGACCAAAAAACCCTCTATTTGTTTATCCCCTGTAAAGCCAAAGTAAGATTACTCTTCAGATGGCAAAGATTTTCCATGTCTTTCTGTAGAATTATCATTGCTAGATTTTTCTTTAAAGTAAATTCAATGGCATCATGAAACACCTGCATTGGAATTGTGCATTCTGAGTCTCAAAACCAGCAGTACATCCCCTTGAAACTTTAAGTACTTTCCCTTATCCTAGTTCAGAAACTCTCTATTCAGCTTTTTTTTTTCTCTACAACCTACTTATTTTTGTTTTATTTTGCTCATGGTTCATGCATTTAGCAATGTCTGTAAATACCAGTTGGTAGCACAATATCTGAATACCTTCTGCATTTTCTGTATCTAGCCTTAAATACCTTACTGCATACTTTAGTTCTTTCCAAGGTAAAACCCATCAGTGTCAAATTAAAACAGATTGCAGAATTTTGCTCTTTATTCTCTGTCAGGTATTTCTTGACAGCCTGGAATTTGCACTAACCTCTGTTTGATCCTTGACACTCCTGACAACCTCAAACTGGAAGTTTGTTAAAGGGTGCCAACATATCTTGTATATTAACATCTATATTAAAGCGAGGTTTTAAAAAGAATTTTGATAGCATTTGGCACCAGATAACTTTTAAATGGTGATAATTGTATGCTGTTATCATTGGATATATAGTTCCTGATAATATCAATTGACATATCATTTGGCAATGGTTCTTGATTTCTCTCTGGAAAAAGCTGCTGGTTCAGTTATACTTGCACATTCTATTTCAGGAATAGTTAATGAAATTATTTCTCAGGAGGAATTTTTTGGCATATTCAGGTTGCATATCCATTTTATTGGGCTCTAGCTGAACACTATGAAATGTGACGGACAGAATGGTACAATTTCTGCAGTATGTATTTCAGTGTGAGGAAGAACTCTTGGCTAACTTGGCCTGTCTGCTGTGAACTGTCATGTACTACACAGGAGAGAAAAGTTTCCTCTTGTTTATGAGCTGGTTTGATCTTGGTCAGCACAGGCTGGGTACAAAGGCCCCCTGCTCCACCAATTTAATCCCAGATGTGTGGTCGTGTCTCACTTCCTGGGTGCAAGGACAGTACAGATAAATAAATAAATAAATACAAAAGGTAGTTTTTATGAACAGAATATCACCTCCTTCAGCCCTAGCAGCTGTTAGCAGCAGCACTATCCTGTCTTGGCAGAACACTCAGGCAGAGCCATGGACTCTCTGGGAGTCTGTCATCATGTTTGGAATGATAACAGTTTAACTGTGGCCACTTGGAAAGTTTAAGAATCACTTCAGATAAAAGACCATCCTATGGTGCTGTTTTCTCTGGAGGGGTTGTCCTAGTCCTCAGATTCTTGCAAAATTTGAACTCGCTGTCTTTTTCTCAGACAAATTACCAGTGATTACAACTGAGGAAAGACTGCAAGCCATGACATGGTAATTATTCTAAGAGATAATTAGGAAGCAGAAGAGAAAAATATTACTGAAGAATGAAGACAGCTGCATTGTAACTTAAAGCAAAATTGCTGAAACTCACAGCAATAAAGGAATGGTATTTTGTATGTTAGATGTGGAAAATGTAGTCAGCTCACTAAATATTCACCATTTGTTTTTACCCCAGGAGGTGACAGGCATGAGAATTTGAGTCAGGAGTGGTGCTATTCCAACCATTCCATCATCTTTTCCTGAATCAGAATGGATTGCATCTAAATCTTTCTCTCTAAAGTTCTCCAAGGTGTTATTGAAAACATACAATGATGGATATCACAGTGACCCTAGTGACTTCTATCAACTGCCCTAATTAGAAAATGTGGCAAAATCCAATATAAATTCTCCTAGTTGTAATTTAATTTCCTTATGACTACCATGAATGTAATGGACACAGAGAACAGCTTAGAGACTTTTTCTTTGCAGTAGTAAATATGAAAAATCATTCTTGTTTTCCTTCTATGCTCCTTTATGAATTCAGTCCTTAAAAGAAGTGACCAATCCAAAGAGAAGTTAATTCAAAATGATGGGTGTTGTTGAGCCAGTTAACTTCAGGGCTTGATCTGATGCTGATTGAAGGGATAGGAAAGTGATCCTGAATCACAGGAACTGCATTTTGGCCACAGAAAGTGGC
>NW_005054314.1:5877386-5906655 GCF_000277835.1 Geospiza fortis
TCCTGCTGCAGCCAGACACGAAGATTTCTGGGCAGTCCTGAGCTGGCTGAGCCTCTCAGATGCATTAGCAGTGTGAGCTGCACCATGTCCCAGCCCCTGCCAGCTGGATTAAGGGGAGGGAACCATCACACCATCCAGGATACCCAGATGGTGTTCTTTACTTTTAATTCCCTGTGCTTTTGCTCTCTGCTAATGTGCTTTCATGGCCATATTTGCCATCTATTTATCCTTGCATGTAAAATGAAATTTCCTTGTTTTCTCCTCCCCTTTTATTTCCTCTGGTTGTTTTACATGGTGGCATCTGTGGAATGCTGTAACTTAATTACATGTTTAACATGCAAACTGAAGACATGGCAAACTTAAAAGTTCTACGGATTTGTTAAAAGTTCCTACTTTTAACAAAGTTTACTTTGGAGCTTGACAACATCCATTAATGTCTTTAGTATTGTTCCAAGCACCGGTGCTTACACATAAAAATAAGAAAACAGTTTGAATACATTGAAAAATACAAGGCAGTTAGTATTCACCCCTCATTAATTTGTGAAGTATATAATTCTATCTTAGAAGCTTGATATTGTAATATTAAAAGTAGTCATTCCAGATCAAAGGAGTGAAGCTGAAGTTATTTTGAAAATATTTAATACTTATTTTTAATTTTTATTGATAATCTTATTTTGAAATTGGGGTGATATTTTATCACATGCTGTTCTTTGCCCTTTTTACTCTGGATTTGCCTTACTCTGGAATACCTAGTTTTAGCTTCCTTTTTCATGGTCCACAAACTTCAGAGTTAAATTTTATGTGCACTGTAGGAAGCAGAAAGACAACAGCCTCTGAAGTTACCAGAAAGAAATTGCATCCTGTAAATGCATTTTGGGATGACTCTGCTAGTCGTTATCTCCAGAAAATCGTGGGTATTGAGGAAGCATGCACATCTATAAATACTCCATTTCTGATTTTCTGCTATTTATATTTGCATTCACAATTACTGGGCAACTTCAGATTTTTCCATGCTGGCACAGCCTAGATTGACTCGGGTACCTCCATCCAAGAGGAACAGAAATCCTCTATGTTGGCACACAGATAATGAAATGGTATGGCAGCAACATCACTTGCATAATTATGCTTCAGTTTATGCTGATGAAAAAGCAGGCATTTCCAGCTTAATTGTTGCCCTTGTCTCTGAGAGGTCTGTTCCTTCCAAATTCTTTTTCTCTTAAGAAATTTATCTACAGTGTAATTAAGAACACAAAAAAAACCCCAAGCAATGAAAATGTGTGAATATGTAGGCAGCAAAAACACTTCATGAAGTATGCAGAATGCAGATATTATATTTCTCTTCCCCTCATGTGATCCAAATTCATGACTTTACTAGTGGTATAAATGTTTCTTGTATATGATTAGAAGCTGAAATTTAGAGTATAAGGGAGTAACTGGATTACAGGTTTATATTAAACTGTATTTAATATCTGCATCTTCCCAGATGTAGATATTAAATACAGTGTGCTTCAGTACCAATAGAAAATACCACTTTTACTGTTTTTTTCAGACATGAGACTTTGTCCAAGCTTATGGCATTCAAAAGAAGATTAAATCCTATATAAGGCTAGAAATAAAATACAGTAAATATTTATTATTTGTTATTAAACCATTGGTAAATAATTTAAAGTGCAGTCCTTTATTCAGGCTGCTAGAGTGGTATTGAAATCCTTAAAGCATTCAGATGGTGCAGTAATTGCCCACATCTGATGCCAAGACTGCAAAACTTTGATGAAAGCTGTGTCTTTGTTTTTGCTGTAGATAGATCATGTTCTCTGCTGCAGTGAATTAAAACAAAAAAACTTCAGTAATGTCTTCCCATGTTATATCAAAATGTAGCACTCAGAGTCCAATGAGTCATGTCAGGAGCAGAACTAGTGAGTGAATTTATATTTGTGTCTGAATATCCCTTTAAGTTTATAAATGGTTCTCCTTTTAAAGAGCTGCTAAGTATGCAGAAGTTGCCTGAGCTATATGGACTTCCTCATTAGGCTGATGAGCTTCAAAGCAATTGGGGTTCCTTCCAAGTATGAAGGGAGGACACACAATGCATTCCAACTAAAGTTAAAGATAAAATGTACATTTTTTTCTAACAAAATGTTCCAAATTATTAATTTCTTTTTCAATTAAAAGAATGTATAATATTTTCTCCAGTAAGTCATTCTTTCCCCTTGCCATTTCTGATATGCAAAATTAAATTTTGCTTGAGTGAAGTCCTTTATTGACCTCATGTACATCAGATTTTCCTCTGTGGAGTTCAGACTAGGTATATAACCCATGAATGAATTCTGGCCACATTTTACTGCAGACAAGTACTTAACAGGACTTCTTCAGTCCTTCAATTTTCAGGCTTCTGGATTTTATTTTGCTGTAGTTTATCCATAGTCTGCCTAAGTCCTACTGGTGTAATTTAGATTGGTTATCTGTTTAGTTTTATTAGAGTTAACATGCAAAAGATTTTCAATGGAAAGGCTCTTATTTTCCATTTCAACAAATCTCATTCTGGAGACAGATTATTTCATTGATTTTAGCATTAGGCAAAGAAAACGCAAATTCTAATTTGAGTCTGGAGTCTAGGAATGAAGCCTAATTATTTGGCACAAGGTGAAATCCATGGGCTGTAGGGCAGTTGCCTCAAAGTTATTTCAGGTTTCAGTCCAAATAAAGTGCAGGACAAAGCAGACTTATTTCCACTAAATATCATCACAGTGCTAAAATACCTGCACTGTGGTGAGCATAATCTAGTATTTTTTTAATGACTAATAGCTGAGAGAGTAAGACTTTAAGACAAAGATGGAAACAGTTCCCTTTTTGAAGTTTAGTGCTCCTTATCTCATGTATTAGGTCATGGAAAATATTGCAAAACAAGAAGAGGAGGGAACCACAGTACAGTGGGTACTTCTGAGAGGGAGCCTTGTAGAAGGTTCTAGCATGTGTGAGTGGTTTTTTCTTCCATTTCTCTGTGTTCAATGTGAGATTTGTCCTAATAAAGGGTTGGACAGTAACCTGCTCTGTGGGGGCAGCTGCAGTGTTCTGCCCTGAAACAAGAAATGCCTGTGGGTGAGGATGAGTGCCCCAGGCCAGCTGCACACACCTGTACCTGTGCAGGGCCCTGGGGATGCTCTGTGTCCATCAGGGTCCAAGGCAAGGCATGACCTATTTACCAGGTCTTTCACAAGAGCTGGGGCACATGGAGAGGCAGGAGGAGGCCTGCAAGTAAATGTCACTGCATGGGGTTTGTTGTGTATTGTAGTGAAAAGTGTTTTCTTAGAGGGATTGTATTCTTATGGGATTTTTCAGGTGCTAAAGGTATTGGACGTTCCTCTGTGTTTATGAATTAGGCTGTTAAATTCCTTATCTGGATTTACCACCAGAAAAAAATCCTACATCTTTTGTAGGGGTGTGAGATGACATTTACTTTTCATTTCTGGGGGTTACGTGCTGCTGTGCGATGTGATGCGCTTGGACAGGACTTACCCTGTGTGAGAGGGGATCCTTATTCCAGGAAATGCAAAGATAACATGAATTGAAGTCTAAAAAAGCAATTTTTGCAGGCGTCAGAAGCTGGCATTTTTTGTTAATTTATTTTTTTTGCCCCCAAGAAGGGAGAAATGGGAAAAATGTATTTCATAAGTGTGCATGACTGCTTACAATTTTGGCAGTGGAGCACAGAGCCTACTGCCCCTCAGGTAACATAATTTGCTTTCTTATTGCCTATGGATATACTAAAAATGTAGCACTTTGCAAGAAGGCAGTGCAACACACAATAGATGATCATTTTGTGATAGAAGATGCCATAGAAATCACTGGGTGTTATATGACATGACTTTACATAGCTTAATGGAGTATCAGCATTATATATATATATATATGTATATATGAACAATTGTATGTCAGTGGCTTTAAGATGAGGGAGAAGTCATCCTCCATTGAAGTTGAAGCTATTTTAATCAAAACACCATGATTTTTTTAGAAGTCAAGCCTTAGGTGTGCTTTTCTGGGATTTGGGAAGGCCAAAAGAAACAGCTTTTAGATGAAGTACATGGGAGGACCAGCACTGTACAAGGAAATAATTTTGTTACTACTTCTTTTCCTCACTTGTAATTTTCCTTTTCTGTTGCTTGTGTTCCAGTTTTTGTGAGCTGCCCCAGTGTGAATTTGATGTTTATCACAGATGTATTTGCTGTAACCCTGAAGAGCAGGAGTACTATGCCTTTCATGGGTACAGAGCCAAGAAACAATCATTTCACAAAGTCTGCTAGAAAGAAGTAGATAGTGAAGAGAAGATGTGGATTCCCAAATGTGCAATGTGGGCACTGGGGAGATGTTATTACTCAGATTTTCTGTGGGACATAGGCTTAGGCTGAATAGGTGATTCATTATCACTTAAACAGTTAGTGCTGCTGAACAGCATATAGCAAATTACTGACAATTTGTCTCTTGTACTGATCAAATTAATTGTCATTCCAAGGGAAGGATATATATATTCTGCAGTTCCACACTATGTATTCTGCTCAAAAAAGAAAGCCAAGTTGAGGTATTTGCATCATCATCTTCCAGCTATTCCTAATTTTCTCAAATCAAGAATCTTTTATTGTTTTTATCTGATTTAATCTAGCAGATAAAAGAATCAATGTCTGGACAAATTCAAGTAGGAAATAGGGACCAAATTTTAACAGCAACTGTATGAACAATTTCCCAATGTTCTTTATCACCTGAAATCTTTAGGTCAAGGTGACTTTTCTAAAGCAGACTTTACACTTCATCTATAAATCTCTTTTGTTGTATTATGTTGTTGATTCAATAATACAATTACAGAGGATCTATTTGGTCTCAGAGAATCCTTTTTCCTTGTACTTTTTTCATTTGTGAGCAGAAACTAAAATAGTTTGGGTCTTAAAGTTGGTTTGGCAGTACTTTGGGGTTAGTAGTTCTGTTGAGAGTCCATGATGTATGGAATAAAATAACAGAATATGTTATTTATTACTAGTTTCATTAATGATTTTGACTAACCTGTAGTGACTGGGACTCCCTTTAACCCTTCTGTATTGAGAAATCTGATTTGCTAATTTTAGCCCATCTTTCCCACATTCTCTTATTGTATCCCAAACAATATTGCATTATGAAACATTGAAGAGCTTAATTATAGAAGTGTTTTTATGATGTTAACACAAGCTAGACTGAAATAATTTGCATGTAGCAATGTTTTTTACCCTGTTAATAGCAGTTTTGAGTTACTGCTGTAGGAGATATTCAACCCTGAGGGATATGCCAAATATTCAGACTGACTGAAGAGAAACACTAGAACTATCTGAAACCCCCAGCTCTGCTAGTCCTGGCAATGGAAAGCCAGATTTTTCATAGAGGAAAGAAAATCTGAGTGTTTCCTTTATTGATTCCTTACAGTTTAAGCTGTAGAAAAATATGTGAAAGTCAGCACAGAAGGTCTGTGATTGAAATCCTCCCATGAATGTATTACCACTTTGAAAATTCCTCCCTTCCATCTACCCTGATTCTGATATGCATGTGGTGGGAATCTTGAGTGTGTCTGTAGACACCAGGAAGGTGGCAGTAATGCAAGACTGGTGATGGGGGAATTTGGAATGAAATACCTGGACCAGTAGAGTGTCCTATTTTATTCATGAAACACTACAATGTTCAATTTTTACTTTTTTTTTGTTAAGGTCTAACTTTAATTAACAAATTTGGCAATTTTATAATTTGAAAGGATGCATAGAAATGAGAGAACACCAATATTCTCAGTTCATGGGAACATTCTCTGTATTACTTGTAAAGTTGGAGCTCATTATGTTGTTTACCTCTGGAAATTATCCTTTCTGTATTTCTTTTTCTCAAGTGACAGCTTCTCTATGACTGTGTTGACTGGAGTATTAAGATATGAAAAGGTAATCCTGTAACAGTTGGGATTCAGTAGCTGTAGAGAAAAAGGAGAAAAAAACCATGCTACTATGCTCAGAGGAAAGCCTAGACCCTATAATTAAGATAACATTTCATTTGACAACTGAACAGGAGCCAGACCTTCAGTCATTTTGGAGCTGGTATATTGCCACCAATTATTTTAAATCTCTTGAGTTGCCAGATATTGTTGCTCTTCTGCTGCCTGGCAGGGCACCAATGATGCTGATCTATGATCCAACCAAACAGGAAGAATAAATTAACAGCAGTGTAACTGGAACATTCTCAATCCACCAGAATAACCACAAGTGCAAAAGAGACAGTCATAAGATAATGACTGCCTGCAGGGTAGGCCATGTTTAAGATACTCTTTACTGAATAAGAATGTGGAAAGTCTCCATGACAATGTGACTGAACTAATTGCCTCTCATATTTTAAGAAAATATTTTTAAAAGTTATAAATTCTGTATTGCATTCATGCTACTAAGTGCACACTTTGAGTTTTCCAATTCGGACACCACTGTCTTCTGATCAAATTCCACATTTATGCTGAATTTTTACGCATTACTGCCATTTATTGTTGAACATGCAAGACCACATATATCCCACTTGGAAAACTGTTTGGAGTACATATCTCACATATTTTTCTGCAGCTGAAATAGTATTCTTGTAATCTGGATTTGTGCTTGACAACTCCTGGTGGTTCTTCTGTAAGCCTCTATACTGGGGTATCAATTTCTCTCTAGCAGCTCTTAGATTTGATAATAATGCTCAACCCTCTTAAAAAAAAACAACCAAAAAAACACAACAACAACCAAAAAAAAAAAAACAACCCAAAAGCTACAAAACAAACCTTAATTTCTTCCCTCTTAATTTTAATTGTAAGTAAATCTCCCAGGAACTAAACCTCTGCTTGACACCAAGGTGGAACTGGTGCAAGAGAGTCAAAGGGAGACTGAGAATGCTTCAAGCGATTTGGTGAGTTTGTGTTGTATAGAACTTTCACTTCTATATACTCACACAATTTGTTGTTTGCAGTTTAATTTATAATTGTTTGTTTTGATACCTTTTTTTTAATCGATAAAGGGTTGTAATACATAATCATAGACAGGCTTGAGTTGGAAGTGACCTTAAAGATCACCCTGTTGCAACCCCCTGCCATGGGCAGGGACACCTCCCACTGTCCCAGGTTGCTCTGATCCCCAGTGTCCAGCCTGGCCTTGGACTTTTCCAGAGATGAGGCAGTCACAGCTGCTCTGTGTCAAACCTTTCC
Organism: Geospiza fortis; assembly: GCF_000277835.1. Classification (NCBI taxonomy): domain Eukaryota; kingdom Metazoa; phylum Chordata; class Aves; order Passeriformes; family Thraupidae; genus Geospiza; species Geospiza fortis. Next base: position 5,884,615 of record NW_005054314.1, read on the forward strand.
TGTAACGCTTTGCAAACTGAGTTCATTGTCCACTGCTCTTTCTTTGCTCATAACTACTGTGCCCCATAAGCAGTGAGCTGCTTGATTATTTTCTTTACTGTGAATCATAAATACAAAATCTTTAACATAAGCCCATTTCATTCTAATTTGTGATGCTGTTTTCTAATGTAAAATGAAATGCAGATTTCTAAGTAACATGACAGTAAGAGCAGATGGAAATCTTATCCTCAGAGTTCTAAAGGGAGCCCTATGGAGGAGCCTAATTGAATTTCATATAAAAGGACAATGTTTTGGTTCTTTTATTTAAATGGAAGGGTTTGTATTCCCAGAAAAAAAAATTCATTCTTGCTTTTTCCTTTGCTGTTAAATAGCTCATCTCATCTAGATTTTGTATATTTAGATAATTTTTTGTCTATTGGTTTTGGACTCATTGAGTGATTATTTTTGATAAGAAACATTCTTAAAAAGAAAAACTGCAAGTAGTTTATCTGAAAACTTTATTTTTATGTATATGATTCATAATCTTTTTGCTGGTGGATGATGAGAAAGTTGAGACTAAACAGAGAATTAAATCATGTGCAGAAAGACTTGTTGCTTCCATGTATGATCATGTTGTCCTTCCCTGCATCCTTATTTAGAATGGCACTGCCTTTCAAGCTAAATACATAAAGTAGCACTAACAAGTTTTCACAGCTCTGCTTTAGGGTACTTCAAGGTTTATTTATATGTTATATCTCAAAATCTTGCATCTGAAGCTGGAGCCCTGCCATCTGTGGTTAACTGTGCATTAAGGGGATTGCTGCCAATACAAGTGTACAAGATGACAAGGATGATCAGTTGGAAATTATCTGCTAGGAATAAGATAGAAGCACATCTAGGATATAGCTAGAGCCTTGGATTAATGGAGGGTGTTAATTTTCCGTGACACACATGGTTGTTCAATGCTTCCCTACTTTTAACCCTCTGTATCTCTCAAAGGATGTATTCCCACATCCCCTTTCCCCAGCTACATAACTGCCAAATAAATAGAGCTCTGTATTATTTTAGAGAGTTAGTTAACTGATTAAGAAATGAAAAAAAATTTCCCTCTAACACAGGACATATCCTGGCATGCAGAGAAGGTAAAGAATATGGTTTTACATAATCCTGAAGGTCAGAAGCACTTACATTTAAATCAAGGAGGTTGCCCCTGAAAGACACTGTAAGGGCTGGAGTTGACAAAGGTGCCAACATGTTAGCAGTCTGTGGGCATCTTTGTGTAAAAGCACATTCTTGGCTTTATTTTTTAGGTTTTTTTAAATGAAAGAGTTTGGTATGCCCAGAAGAAAGTATTTCATTATGACTTTGTCCCTTGTAGTCAAATAACACATGTCCTCTAGGTTTTGTGTGTTTACTCAAACACACAAGTGTGTACATAGTGTACTCTGAGATTTTTCACTCTACAAGAACATACAGGCCTCTCCTTTCAATGAGACTTTTCAGGGCATGGTGCCACCTTAGCATCTGCCTGGAACATGGATCAGGATTTGTGTCTGAGCACTCTTTGCTGTGAAATTCTGGTGTGACTCTGATGGCTGATGGAGTTTGCAAAGGCAGTGGCTTTGGATGTTTGCCAGTGGAGGTCACAGCACTTCACTGGCTGCAGATTTCCTACATCTTGGTGTGTCTATATGGACCAGAATGGAATATGTTTGTTTTATATTCTTGTTCAAAATGTGAGGTGCAGAAATGCTTAAAGATATTTAAATCCATTCTGCGTATTCTTCACAACGTATTTTTATGGCTTCCTTTTTTTTGTTGTTGTTGTTGTTGGTTTTTAGTTTTGTTTTTTTTTTGGGGGGGGGTTATAGTTGTTGGTTTCTTTTTTAGTATTTATTTAGTATTATTTATAATTTATTTAGCATTTTTTAGTATTTCAGCAAAACCTATTTGGTTGATGGTGGAAATATCTTAAGTTAATATAACTAATATATGAAACAGGAAACAAAAAGGCCACTAGCTTGATCTGATAAAAGTTGTTTAAACGTTACAAGCAGCTACCCATCTTAGCCATATGAATTTTGTGCTTAAATAAAACCTCAGTATACAAGTATGGCACTTAATTCCATGTAGTCATAAAAGAAGGTGACCAGAGAAATCAAACAAAAACATGATTTATAGTTTCCACCAGTGTTGGTATTTTTAGTGTACTTTCATTGTTTCTTGATTTCTTCCTCACAGGTGATAAAAATTGGCTGGAGGAAAACAATAAGGTGGAAATACTCTAATAACTTTAAAGAAAACTAAATCTCTGTTGAGCAATGGAAACTGTAGCATAGAAGAATGAGCAGTTCAAAAAAGTTCTACACATTGAAGTTAACTATAGCAACACATCAAACATCTAACAGTGGCATTGATGGAGAACTGTACATGCACATACTGGGAAAGGAAAAATGTTTTGAGCTTAAAGCAAGCCTTTTTTATTTGAACCAAAATTACTAACATTTTCTGTGTGGGAGGGATATGGGAAAAGATGTCTTAATTGTGCTTGCAGATTAATTTTTCAATTGAGAAAGGGCAAGTTTCATTAGAAATTATCTCCCTGTGTTTACGAAGATGAGGTGGAGGAAAAGGCAATATCTGGTTGACATTCATTTGGGTTTGCTTTTCTTATATGTGCAGCAGTCATTTAAGCAGAGTTCTGGGAACGTGTATGGAAAATATATTCGTTTGTGACTCCCTTGCTTTGAATTTCTGCATGACCTTGCCTTTACTTTTCCTGCTCTGCTGCAAAAGATATTGAACTTCTGAGGATTTCTCCCCTCACACCCCCAAATTTACATGTCAATAAACCAGTATTATACACAGAGGAAGAATGAAGGAACACAGAAGTTAATTAATCTTAAGATTACACAGGACTGAAATGTAATTTTAGAAAGTGCTCTGAGGTTCCTGGGTAATTCTATTATCCCGGGAAGAACAAAGAAACCCTAGCACTTTTCTGCTTTAACATCTCATATCAGTGAGGAATAAGTTGTTTCCTGTCTTTGAGCAGCCAAATCCCAGCCATGCACTTGAGCTGGCTCCTGGCAAAGGGCTCTGCTGCCTCTCTCCCCTCCTGCCTGCTCTTAGTGACAAGGCACAGAGCAGCAGGACTTATTTTTCCCCCTGCAAGGGGCACCTAGAGGTGAATATTTCTGTGCTAAGCTAGAAGACATGCTCTGGGGTGTCTTCTCTGGCCCCTGATGTGTTCCTGATGTGCCACGTGTGGTTTGTCCCCAAAGACAAGGACCATGGTGAGCACTGTAAATGCCTCCTCTTCCCCATTTCAAACAGTGGAAGTTGTTTCCATACCTTTGTGAACAAATAATTACTGCATTACCTGCTTAATCAAAGTGCACTCTACCATTGCTGAGTACAGAGGAGCTTCTCTAGGGGATGATTCAGAACAGAATTTTAATTTGTGCTGTCTCTCAGGTGTCTGCAGGAGGGACTGGACTCTAGGATTCAGTTCCTTAAACTTGCATGGTAGAAAATCAAAAGTTGCATATTTCCTCCCTAGGAACAGAATGTGGGAATCACCAAATATAGTTGCTTGCTCTAAGAGGCACAGTCCTATCATGTCCATGGCAGTGGTTTAATTGGTAGTGAATTTTAAGTGTGCAATTTATATAAAAGGAATGCAAGGAATACAAAAGCTCAGCAAGACTGGTGGGGAAAAAAGCTCTATTTTTTGTGTGTAATAAGAGGTGCCCCCTATGAAAAACAGTGGCCTGTGAAGAGCCTTCTGTTCATGATGGTAAACAGGGGAAGAAATGAAGAATTTTTACCAGCTTGTTAGAAACAGGCACACTAACGATAAACTATGACATTTTCTTTTTTGGAGCTACATCTTTTAAAGGAAGAAATATAACTAAAAGCACAGGATTGTCATAGGGGAGGAGGTGTTTGCTTTTAGCTGAGAACTCCTATTTCCAACTCTGTACATCAAGGGAGTTTTCACTTCAAAGCTGTCTACACCAAGGAATAGAAACTTCTAATGAAACTGATAGTTAAACCCTCAGCTATCACATCATAAGTGAGTTGCTATAATAGTGCCTGGAACTATTGCACATCCTCTTTGATTTATTTCATTTTTGATCTTTACCACATGCTGGACCAGAACAGCTTTGTTCACCCTGGCTAAGATTTTTTTTTTAATTAACCAATATACCAACAAAAATACATTAACAATCCCTCATTATCTTTACATGATCATTATTTGGGCTCAATAAGAAAGGACATGAATAATAACTGATCATCTACTCAGGAAAATCAAGTCTCACATAGGAGAAAGAGATCAAGGCCACATTTTTAGATAAAACAAATTCCTGTCTTTTAAATATTGCAATTAATTATGTGATATCCTGCATGTGCTGCAAATTTCCCTGTACTGTACTTAAATTGCATAAAAAATTGGAATGTTATTGTTTTATAGGTTTAAAAACAGATTTTAATAGTTATTATATGTTCTGAGCTTGCTGAAGATTGGGTCTTGAATATACAAATTTTGAATATCTGTCATATTGGTAATTGTATTTCTTTAATGAAGTGCTATATTGGTTCAGTTCATTGTATCCAATAATATCTGGGAGTGGGAAGAAACATATGGATTTCCTAGTAATAAATATGAGGAAAAATACAAAGTCATCCTAATGATCTGGAGATTTTACTAGTTTATGTCACTACTTATTAAGGAAAAGAAAGTAGTTTTGTCTCTTTGAAATAAGTCATAAAGTTTTTCTAATCAACTCTTACAGAATGTTCTTTTAAATGATTTTTGCCACAAGAAGAGATTTGTCCTGTTGAGGAAAAGAGAGCTTAGATTAAATTCTTGAATACTGACTTCCAAAGAGATTAACATGTATATTTACAGTGTTTGTTAGCTTGAGAAGAGTAAGTCAATATTCTGTTAAAAAGCTGCAATGTGAGTCAGTAGTAGCAGAACAGCAGCCAGATAGTATTTTAATTGCAGTTATTTGCATTCATCTTCCAAGCACTGAATTTACTGTATTCTCAGAGAGTTTGATGTACTTGTTTCCCTTCTTTCTTTCCCATGTTCTCATCCCTAATAAAATGCATGTGAGTCTTCTTAAAGGAAAAAAAAAAAAAAGGAACAGCAACTGGAACCCAAAACAACCAAACCCTGGGGAATGGTTTTGCAGAGCTTTAGGATTGCATTGGTAGACTTTATGCAAATCAGGTTACCATTACTAGATTTACATAAAAATTCACAAATTCCTCCAGGGTAAAGTGTATTATGAACACATCTGCCATCAGAGACAAACACTAGGCACAGAAAAGTGTTTGGCTTATGGAGTTACTGAAGTTTAGCAGAGTTCTACCAGCTGAACTCAAAGGGACTCAATTTTTCACTCCTTTTGCCTTTAGAAATCTTCAGATGTTAGGAATTGCTCACAGCCATGAAAGACCAGCCTGTTCTGTACTGGGCTGCTTGTTGAGGGAGGTCACATTTGCAAAGCTTCAGCTCAGGCAGGGGCTCAATCTATTCCAAGCTAGGAGGAAGATTTTGTTTTAGGATACCAGCAAAGGGCTGCTAAGGTGATTAAGGAATGGGATCACCTCACAAATGCAGAAAGGTTGAGAAAGTTAGGACTGTTTATCCTGGTGCAGAAACCACTCAGTGGGATGTCTTGAATATATGAAAATATCTTGAAGTAGGGTGATTAGGAAATGGAGCAGTCCCTTTTCAGTGGTGTCTAGTGACAGGGCAAGAGGCAATGTGCACAACTGAAACACAGGAATATAAAGAATTCCTTTTTTTTTTTTTTTGTTTTTTACTGGGGGTGACTGAATGCTGAAGACAACTTTGAGCAATATGTTTAAAATGCTACTGTGAAGGTAAAGCACCTTATCAGTAAAGCACTGGGGCAGTGGTCCACTAGCAACCTTTTTGATACTCCTTTATTCCCATTATTCAGGGAATTCTGTTTTGATGCTGTGAATTATTCAGTGCATAGACAAGATGAGATTTCCCAGCCTGAGTCAGGAACCACGGAGTCAGTAAATCACAGGGGGTCTGAGCTTCATCTGCCACTGACAAATAGATCTCTTGGCAGGGATGAGTAGACTGTGGAGAGAGCTTTGTTCGTGTACCTGCTCTGCAAGATTTGTATAAGATTTCCCTAATTTAAATACTGGGAAGCAGATACACAGAAGGTGCACTTGCAACAACATTCACTGGATTCAGAAATGTTGCTTTAATTTAGATTTGGATATGAACGCTCTGCTGTTTTTCACAGTAGGTCTGGTCCAAGACACTGAAAATGTATTAGAAAAGCAGCTTCTCAACAGTTTGGCAATTTGATCTGATAATACCTGTTCTCTGTACACGAACCTGAGAAATGAGTTAGCAATTTGAGACCTAGTCAGTGCATAGTTAGAACAGGAATTGTTTACATTATATAGGAATACATTTAGTGAAGTAAAAGGATTTCTTTAGGAAGGCACTTCATCTGTTTCACTATAAAGTTGATTTTAATTTGAAAAAACTTATGCTATTTTTCCATAAGTACGTATTATTTCAGAAACAGATTAAAGGGAATCAGTTCATTGACTGTAAACACCTCATTTATTTGAAGTAATTATGTGAAAATTTTATTCCAGGAAGAATAGTTGATATCAAATGAGTCCTAATGTTTCTGCATAAATGTGGCTTTGTCTCAATAAATTAAAGCCTGTAAAACCATAATCTTAATAAACTTCCCAAATTACTTTGCTCGTGACTGTTAAACTGGAAGTGTTGTGCACTCTGGAGGCAAATCATTGTTTTCCTACTTGTTTATTTCTGACTATCACAGTAATTGTAAGGCATTCTCTTTGATGAAATCCCTTATACAGTTGTATATAAAAAGTGATATGAGACATTTTGTGTTTTAATTGAATAACTTTGGCAACCAGATTTTCAATCTTCAAGTATTGTTACATTAATTCACTTGGAACCATTAAAATAATTTCTAGAAGAAAATTAAGTATAGAGTGGGTTTATTCTTGTTTTTTGAATGTTATTCTCTGCTAAACAAGGTTCTCAGCTATTCCTGAATGGGAACTTAGTCTGTGCATGGCCTTTTTAAATAAATGAGCTGCCATGCTCGTTCAGAAAATCATCCATGCATTAATGTAAAATTAAGTTTATTAACAGGTCTTTTAAAAGACCATGATAAAGTGCAACTTTCATTCTTTTTAATTATGGAAGGCAGAGTACTGAAAAGCAGTTCTGAATCATGATTTGGTGGCTTTTGCCTCTTATTCCCCCCCAAAGCTTTCCTCTTTTGTGTTACCCTAACTTATTCCCTACATCTGGGTTGTTAAACCAGCTAGAAACTCTTCTCCTGTAACAGCTCGTGGAGATTTTAAGGAAGCAGTTTTGGAATTACATCACTCTGTTTAGGGTTTCAGTGTGGTAGCTTCTGGAAGAAAACCCTCCCATCCAGGCTTTTGCCACTGCAGCCTCATTCTCCAAATTACTGTATGTTTTCTAGTCCTTTGTCTTGTTCTGTAATGGATCTTAAAAGTGAAAGAAGGCGAGATAATCAGTGGTACCTCACCTATCACAGGATCATTGGGCTGAAAATTACCCTTCAGTGGTGGGTCATTGTGCTCCTACATGGAGAGACTTTGTATTATAAAGGCAGTTAATTATTGATAATTCTGTGAGAGCATTGCCAGAGTAAATTTCTAAAATACCCTGAGCTGTGATTGAACATTTTCAAATATCTAATATTTCTGGGTGAAAGGAGTCATTAATTCTCCATTTACAGAATAAGTGGACTGCTCAGGGCTGTGGAAAATTGAGAAGCTATCTGTGATGAGACATGATTTCAGGTTTTACCTCCAAGTTTGTCTTGCAGGGTCAAGGATTTGATATGTAGAGACATTGAAGATTCTTTAAGGTGCTGGTCTATGTCCAGAAAGTGACACTTAAGACTTGGAGTGGGTGATTTTGCATTAAATTCCTTGGATATGTGAAATAAAGCATTTGATCAGTGACTAGTGGGAGGGTGTGTAGCTACAATCTGTAAAGGGAGGATCAGTCCTGTGCTTATTTAGTTTTTCATGTGATTCAGACATATGAGATGACAATCTTTTGGAATTTTAAATAGCTGGATAGTATTTTAAGACCAAATTAGAACATTTTGCAAAGTCGCTATGTCTTTTTCTTGTGTTTTGCTGAACTTGTCTTATTTTTCTGATTCTTTAAATCTGGAGTTACAGGGTGAATATACACATGAGCTGTTGGAAATTGATGTTTTCTTCTTATTAAAAATGTGGCATGCAAAATTGTAAATGAAAAAAAAGTGAAAAAAAGTCCTAATTTAAAAATGATACTTTTTTTCCCCCAAAATTCCTCTTTTATACTGTCTTCAAAACCCAGCTCAGAAATAGATAAAATACATAGTATTAGCTTTTAGAAGTTTTACCTAATAAAGACTGCAGGTAATGAATTGAGAAAGGAGGTTTTATTGTGAATATAGAATGGAATAGAAACAAGTGTAAAGCAGATATGATAAAATGTTGCATGAACTTATTATTCAGCTCCCAGCTGTCACAAAGAAGTTGTAGTCCTGCTGGTTCAAAACATTCTGTGTGACTATGGATTTGATATAAAAATGATTTACCTTCTGTGGGTTTTTTTCTGCATCTCTTTTTTGCTGAACTCTTTTACTGGCTCAGATCAACTTTATCCATTGACTTTTGCTTTGCTCCAGCTATCTTTTAAAGTAATTAGGTATTTTTTTTGACACCTCAATCTATTAGCTTCCTTACTTTGAGAATTTTTATGGATTATGGTCACGCCTGTTTTACAATTTTGAGAGTTGTCTTAAAAGCAAAATGTTCTGTATAAAGGTGTTCTGGATGAGAAGCAGCAGGCATGGTCTCTGAATAGGCTGGGGAATGGAGGATTGCATGCAAGCCTGGCACTTGGCAAGATTTTTGGCATCATCTGAGAGTCAAGCTGAAGGCAGAGGGAATTCCATTGTTATTGCATTTTTTTCTAAAGTAGTGTTTGCCTTCACAATGAAGAGTCAAGTGAAAGACTGCAACTATGCTGTTTATTCAAAAAAAATCAGTATTTTATCATAATCATGTTTATATAACAATATAAAAATATTCTTAAGACAATGCTGCATATGGGTGATTTCTCTTTTGGTTAAGAATAAGGCACCAAAAAAGAGATGGGGGCTTTAGCAGTTTTGTATTTTTCATTTCTTAAGCACCCTTGTGGACTCCAGAGCACAAACCAAGCTAACAGTTTATTAATAAACTGTTGGCCAAGTTTTAATTTTTGTCCAGTTACTCAGGATTTCACAAACTAAAAAACCCCAAACCTTCCAGCAAGCTGTGTCTTTTCATACAGCTCCTGTCTCCAAACTTGAGGAAGTTTGGGGATTTTTAAAATAGATTTTTGCATGTAGATAATTTTCCCAGACCAACTATTTTGGTAATAAACTGTACTTATTTGGGTTCTTTTCAAAAGAAAGTCCTACAAGAGCTGTGGCAAACCTACTAACAAGACAGATTGGTTTTTAGTGTTGAAGAGTGTGGTTGGACGCCCACTTTGCATTTATAGCCAATGAAAGAAAGACTAACAATTCTCACTTACATCACATTTTTATAATATTCATTGGAAGAAATGAAACAGAGGCTTCCATGTTCTGCTAGATTTTGAAATTAGGACTTCAAAGGCCCACTTAATTAGATAGTACTTTGCCCCCTTACACTCTTTAAATCTTGTCCTTTATATTTATGACAGGTACAGACAAATTTATGGCTTTTAATTATAGGCAAAGAGATAATTTCCTGCCATAGTCATAATATCACAGAACAGTTGATGTAGAAATTAATGATAATGAGAGATACTTAGTTTCTTGTTACTTTATTAGTAAAGGAATGTATAACTTCAAAGATTGTTCTACACTTGAGAAATATTCAGTGCAAAATGCTGAAGCAGTCATGACATTCAAGTGAGAATGTGAAGATTTATCTTGGCATATGGTGATAGAAAGAAGGCGATATGTTTTGACAAGAATCGTAATTTGACAGTTAAAATAAATACACAGTCAAACAAAAATGGGATGGCTGATGAAAAGTACGTGCTGAGTACTTTTCCTATAGTTTCTCTGAATAACACAGAAGCTTTTATGACGTTGGTAATCTGGAACACCTGCAGACTCTGAGTGAGAACCAAGGGCATTGTGTCTCATTGTATCTCACATTATAGCATTGCAGTTTTTGGATTTTATTTCCAGAAACAATACTGCAGCACTGCGCAGTGGGAACTTAGCAATGTGAGTATTACTCACAGATGAATCATGAAGGTTATCAAAAATGACTAAACAGAGAGAACCACAGGAAGATCTTCTGGGTCCAAGAACAGACAAATGTATTTGGTCCTTTCTTATTTGTTCCTTTGGTTGTTGGCAAAGCAGGAGGCCTGAAAGCGCTCAAACCTTCAAAATAAGTTAATTTTATACTGAAAAGTGTCTCATAAGGGTCAAACCACCCTGACACTCAGGTCTTTTCATGGAGATCCAGCACTGTGTTAGAAACCCTGGGGAGCTGGGAGGGCAGAATGGGGGAGCCCAGGCTGCTCCTGGGCTGGGGCAGGCACAGACCCTGCAAGTCCTGCTTTGGAACTTGCTTGGATTCTCCTTTGCTCAGCTCTCTGTACCAGTTTTATCCTCCAGGAGCTTCATGGAGAACCATCTTTGATGTGGAGACATGATTATTAAGCGGTACAAATTATTCCTTGGCTCTACCCAATGTGTTGATTTATTCAAACTGAGGATCTGACTCATAACATCTGTTTTGTTCATTACTGTTATTTCCTTGCATTACTACTCCTATTTATTCTGTTAAAAAATTTGGAATTGTTTGAAAGGAAACATAGAAAGATAGACTTTTGTTAGCTGCAACAATTTTTTCCTTAGAGAAATTAGATATTGGTGCATACAGTTGCCAGCTGCTACTGTACTTTGATGGATAGTCTGCTTTTCTGCCAGGAAAAGTATCTGAATACATTAAACAATGCATTAAAAATAGCATAATACAGCTTCCTTTTATTTAGTTTATTGTTGTTGCATAGTTCTTACCAACTCAGAGGTATTTACTTCTTAAATCTATATTATAGGAATGAGATATTTATAAATCTGCAAATCTCAAATTTAGATTTGACCCAAGCTTGTCTCATTTTCTGTTACCAAATATATCTAAAGTTCAATATATTTTTAAAGTTTCAGGGGACTTTTGTCACTTCCTGCACCTCACTGCCCAGGATATGTCAGTATATTTTTTTCATTATACTAGATAATAATCCAGAAACTGAAATAATCATGGCTGTACCATTTTCCTGACCTGGGTCTGACCTATTTAGTTTCTTTTTGTGGCGGAGCTCTTCCATAACTTTGATCATTCTTTCCTGTTCTTTGTAGTTTTTTGGTTGGTTGGTTGGTTTTTGTTTGGGTTTGTTTTGTTTTTTTTTTTTGTTTTTTTTTTTTGTTTTTTTTTTTTTTTTTCTGACATTCCCCTTCACTAAGGAATGAAGAGGGATAGAACCAGCCACACTCTTTAGGTAGCGAGCTTATTATGGGTTTATTGAGTTGTACAGTAATGGTTTCATTACCAACGTCAGTGGCATCACTGTGTCAGAGAAAGCCTTAAGATGAAGTTTCTAGGAGGTTTTAAAATGAATCTTGAGGGTTTTCCCCTCCCTTAATATTATGTCTGATCTGTCCCTCTAGAAAAATTGGAATAGCTGTAGTTTTCCATGGAATAAAAGGTGTTAAAAATCTCTAAAAAATAAATATGGCAAAGTTGCCAGAGTTTAGTAGTGCTTTCTGCTAATGAGCACCAATACTTTAAGGTCTCAGCTTGCCTAATTTTTCTTTTCTTAATCACCAGACAATGAAGGCCATGTTCTTGAACTAAAATGTAGGGGGAAAATTATGGCTTGGAAAGTGTCTGACTTTTCCAAGCTCTCCAGTTTTCCTAGGTAAAATAGATGAAATTACTGCAGCAATCATGATTGTTCCTTTGAAAGTAATTTAACCTTATTTTTTTGTCAAAGAGTTTTTAAGAAATCTGGACAGATCAGCACTGATACAGCACAGGTTTAGAGCTGTTCAGAATATTTCATTTCAGTTATATAAAATTACTGTACATATTAATTTTTAAAAGTGCATGATATCATTTTATGTACATGAGGCTTCTGTGCTATGTAAAAAAAAAATTCTCTGTGCATGACTGTTCCATTTGTAGAATGCTCATTTTATTAATGCCAATGCAATTTTGGCTAGGTTCATTGCAGTTATTTCTATTTGGTAATGTATGTATAACTTTATATTAGGGAAAAAAAAACTCCACAAAAACAAAACCACCAAGAATACCCACAAAGCTATGAAACAAAAAAACGACCAAACAAGCAAACACACACAAAAAAAAAAAACCAAAAAAAATAATACAGAGCCAGAACCAGTCTAAAATTCCCATTCTGTGTTCTGTTAGGTGGAGTGGTTACCTCTGCTAGTGACATGCCTGTAGCAGCTGGCCTAAGGAAAGCCAGCAAGCTGATGTGCTTGCTCTGTCCAGCTGTTGTTGAAGCTGGGAATTGATTTTTTCTTGAATTTGTCTCCATTTTCTGCAGTCCTGTGTTGTGCCATGGTTCAGCATGCAGCAGCCTGGGGGTTTGTCTGCATTTCCTTTGTTGTATCTGGTCCTTCTTGGAACAGGTCCGCAGCCACACATCTGCCAGCAGCTCATTTGCTTGCTCATGGAAAGTGAGCAGAAAACTCAGATTCCTTGCACGATGTGCAGTGTTGGAATCTGAAATGCAGGGAATTCTCAGAACTTTGGACCTATAAGCCCAAGCTTAGAATTAAACACAGGGTTTGATTTGAGACCTTGGAAAAGGCTTCCAAACTTAGGTGATAGAAGTGAGAATGAGGATTTATCATTTAAAGCAGAGACAAGTTAAGAAGAGGAAAGTTTAGAGTTTAAGACATAGAAAAAAATAAAAGTAGTTACAAAGGTAAACAAGGAGTTCAGAATTCAGTACTGTATATTTGTGTGTCATAACATGATTGGCTAAGAAAGCTTACACTGTAGCATGGGTCCATAAGATTAAATATTTAAAGATTGGGTCAAAACCATAAAAATCCTTATTGGCAGTGTTTTATTGGTCAATAAATCCTTAAAAGGCCTTGTAACTAAAGGTCTTGTGACCTTCTGAACCATGCAGTAAAGATGTGAGCTGAATTCACCCTTCCTGCCTCTGTAGAAGACAAGAAAAAGAAACCACATTGTCTAAAACGCAGAGGTCCCATCTCTAACTCATTCAAAATTCCTTCAAAAATCCCCATAGTGCAGAGCAAACAGTTTTCTGAGTGCATTCTTCTTGTAGCTATAAAGATATACACACCTTTGAAGGCACTTTTTCCAGTGAGGTATATTTAGGCACATGTGTCTCAACTGGAAGCAGGTGGCTTTTCTGAGCAAGCAGGAGAGACAAAAGCCTGTTGGGAGAAACAGAAGCAATGCCCTGATGCTTTAAGAGTACAAGGTAAGTATCTCCTTGTCTGTGTCCAGGTACACAGAACACTGAGAGAAAACAAAGAGATATTCCCCAGATGTGCCACAAAAATAACTGTGGGAACTCAAGAAAATGAATTGTCTCCTTCCAGTAGGAAGGAACCTGCTACTTCTATGTTTGGGTCTGTTTATCTGTTTTCTGTTTTTCATAAGCTTCTAACAGTGAGCTCCTGAAAACACAGCTTACCTGAAGCTGTGCCTTCCTAGCATTGTCACTTCAGGTGCTCCGCTGCTTGTGAACCGTCATGTCCTCCCAGCAGGGCAGGTGGTGCTGGCTGTCCATGACCCAGGACAAGGCTCTGTTTGACAGAGAATAAAGTAGCTTGTCTCTGGAGGCTCCTTTCTGCCATTTGCTCCTTCTGTGACTACAGGAGGAGAGTTAGCCCTGCTTTTGGCTTTCACCCTTGTGCAGCCTGCCAAGGACACTGTGATTCCCATGGGATAACATGGTCTGTCAGCACAAAATCCCTGGGTGTGCAGCATCCCTGCTCCTATCCGGTGGGCTGGACAGAAGTAGTATTGGGCTTGGGCCAGGTACAGAAGGAGGAATGGAGACAATTAGTGAGGCTCTTGATGGTGCTTGGTAGGTTGTATGCGGACCACAGGTTGCTCATGGAAGATCTCTTCTAGTTTAGGGATCTTAAACTGCAGTTTCTGAATTATTAGGCAAAAGGATGAGACACTGCAGAATAACAGTGGCTTTATATCATAGAAGAAAGTGTGTGCAATCTCACTTTACTGGGAAACCAACCAAAATGTATATTCTGCAGGCGAGAGAGAAAACTGATTGCTTTGGTGTGAGGGAGAGGATAAAACACCTTTACAGGGTTGAGGCTGGAGGACAGAGTGAGAGCCTAAATATTGGAGTTGGTGTCTTGGTAATAGAAATAGAGTGGAGTCTCTGTTTCTGGAGACTCTGTCCTTTCACAGTGAGGAGCCTGTTAATCTTGTGGTCTCCTTGAGCTGCAGTTTCCTAACGGCAGCATCCTTGCTGGCCTGTGCTCTGCTGGACTGAGCCAGTGTCTTTGACACAGAGGTGCTGCTCCTCAGGGCACAGCAGGTGAGTCTGGATGGTAATATTTAACTGACTCTTTGATTCCTATGGGTGCTTTAACTGCATGTTTCTTAGAAACAAGACCTGTGTGTGGGAGGAAGTGCATTCTGGTAGGAACTCAAAAGCTGGTCTCCTTTCAAAACACAGTTACAGAGAAATATGCTTTTGACCATTTAGGGAACTTCTTCAAAAACTGTTTGTTGAATGTCTGGTGCAGAGTTTTGGTCTTGCTCACAACTTGATTTGTGTTCTTAAAGAACTGCAGATCAAGCATTTTGTGATTCATATATTCCAGATACTTCTGAAAATTATTTTCTGATCGATTGACACTCAGACCATGTCTTTTCTTCTGGTGTTTGCAATGTCTTAGCCTATGTCTCTTTTACTACAGCAGCAAACTATCCCTTGCTGTGAACCTTGAATGTCAGGTCTCCACTGCACTGCCTGGACAGAGTAGAGGCCAAACTTGTTTTTATAATCCTTAATCCACTGCACAGAAAATGTCCTTTTCTTACAGGAAGCTGAAATTGTGTATCTAATGCTGGAAGTGAACTTTTCGGGACTTTGACTTAGCAGCCACTTCACCCAGCTGTGCAAATGTAAGCAGCATTCTTAACTAGATCCATTTCAATATTGAAGTTTTTTGAGAGTCTGTTGAACAAGTAGCATGTCCTCAGAGTAAGGCTTGAAACCTGTTAACAGGCTGCCCAAATACTGGGGTTTCAGGCTTGTGATATAGATGACTCTTATTCTTAATATCTTAAACCACAAAAAATAGATCTGTAATAGGGGAGCTAAAGCCATGTGATAAAAGATGTGCTACTGGCCTACTCCAAAACTCTGCAATTGCCATTGAGCTCAGCTGTGCAGATCTAGCTGAGACAAAATAATCTGCTGAAATCTGACAGTTTTATTTATGCAGGGAGCCAGCTTCGAGTGAAGCAGCAGCATGACTCTTGGGAGTACGTTGGGGTGGAAGGTACTCAAAGGGCAATTTGCCAAAGCAAGTCTGTGTGGGAAAGGCTTCTGGTGACACTGTTCTTTGAGGCTGGGCCATTTGCCCTGATTTATCAGCAGTAAACTGTCCAGTCTGTCCCCTGCAGCTCCAGGAGCTCACCCTGAGGTCCCAACTCACATTTCTTTCCTTCTAATAAGTGGAGAAACCCTGCTTTTGGTGCTGCCAGACCCATTTGGGGTTGTAACCATGGTGCCAGAGTAAGAGATGTCCTGTTCTTGAGCGCTTGCTCCAGAGCCTCTGTCATCTGCTTTGACATTTGCCTGGTATTGGTACTGCTGCTGTGTTAATTGATCAATTAAAGGTGATGATCTGATTAAAGATGTGATCTGAAGATCCTGCCATGTGTCTACCTCTTCTCAAAGAGCTAAGATTTTCAGATAATCCAAATCCACAGCAGTTCTCTGTGGCAAGAAGGTGGGTGCAGCACTGGCTGCTCCAGGCTCCGAGCTGGGGGTGAGCTGTGGGTGGTGGTGTGCAGGGTTGGCTAAGGAGGATGTGTACAAGGTTGGAAGACACAGGGCTGTGTGAACTGGCACGGCTCAATTAGGTGAATGGGGTGAAAAATAGCAAGTAATGAGAGCCATTGTAGTGCAGATCCTGCCCCAGCGCAGCCGGAGCTGGTTTGTGCAGCACAGCTCACTTTGTTGCTGTGGTAACCACTGTGCGAGTTTTTGAATATTTATGCCGTGTAAAAGAAGCTTGGATAACCTAAAGATAGCATGCATGGTTCTTTAGCATGAGTCCCTTTGGTAGGAATAGAGACTTTGATTCCTTTGGAAAATCTTACCTGATGCTGTCTTATTTTTCCCAAGATTGGTGAAAAATGCTAATAAATTGGCACTTGTGTAGCCTGGGGAGTGGGGTGAGGTGGTGGCAGTGTTTGGGGCTTGTCAGAAAAACTCAGTGCATACTTTCACTTTGTTCTCTTCCCAAAGCCTTTTTTTGTTTGTGCATTAATTTAAGCTTTCGGTATCAATGCTCAGTCCTCATGGGATGACTCTTCGAGGCAGGGGATGCTGCCTGCTTCTGTGAAATCAGTGTAGGTAGGAGATGTGTAAAGCACCATGATCATGCTGTGGGGAGTGGAACCTTGCTGGTTCCAAAATCTGACAGGACGTACAAAGCCCCTTGAGCTTCAGTCCGTGTTCTGGCAATGTTGGTTCCTTTTGGTATTTCCTACTTGGCCAGATTGCAGGATTTTTCACAAGATACGTTTTGTAAAGCTTTTGTGTTTTCCCAAGTGTAGTGAAACTACTTCAGCAATTACCTTGTACAGCTTCTTGTTCCCAGAAGCTCAAGGAGTGGGAAGGCATTTGAGCATTTGCTGTTCTGTCCTGATCTCTCTGAAATGCTTCTCCTTCCTGCAGATCCCAGCTTCTCACTGAAGGAGTCTCATTCGGCACAGTATGGAGCAGCAAAGAGCAGCCCCTTGCCTCAGAGCAGGCTAATTTACAGGTTGAACTTTGCAGCAGCTTTTCTGTTACAATTACCTGAAGTTTCCCAGCACAATCTGTTGGTTTCGATTGTGTTGCCCTTTTGCTGTTTAGCTGAACTGCTGCTTTAGGAATGTGTGTGAAAGTTTGTGGATTTCCAGGGAGAGGAATTTAGAACATGGGAAGCTCTGTTGCATGTTTTTGGATGCTTTTTAAAACAAGACAAACCAAACCAACCCAACAAAAAACCTCCAAACCAAACCCCTGGTAGCTCAAGATCAGAGATTTAAAATATAAAGGAGCTTAAAAAGGGGGAAAATAAATTTTTCTTTTCCTGGAGAAATCCTCTCAAAAATAGTTATTTGTGATTTGCAGTCATTTGCCCGAACACTTGGCCTGTATTGCACAGACTCAGGACTCAGAAGAGTTTCTCACTTCACTTTCAGACAAGAATCATAGAATTGTTCAGGTTGGAAAAAACCTAAGGTTATCAAGTTCACCCAAGGACACAGAAGCATACCTTTCAGTTGTGTATTTTCTTCAGGATGCTCTTGGCCATGACACAGATGCAGGCAGTTGGGGATTAGGAGTTGCAGCTCTGTGTTTTGTTGACAGGTGTTAACTCTGGGGGTTTGCCAGCCCTCGCTGAGTGAGACTTCCTTCTCCTTTGCTGAAAAGCTGGCAAGTGACAGGAACTCCTCTCAGATTTTTTCAGGATGTTCAGGATCCCTCCTGGGCTCTGACTTACCCACTGCTGGGAGCCTGGTCTGGTCAGCTGGCAGATTATTGGTGTTATTTTGATAACTGCAGTCTGGAGGATTGTGGCCAGGGAGGTGGTGGTGTACAGAAGAGAGATCCAAAGAGTTTTGTGTGACACTTCTGTTTCCTCAGCATAGCTGGCAGCAGTTTTGACCCATCACACTTGCTGGGCCCCAAACCACAGCTGCTGGGACCCCTGAAAGTTCAAATTCAGCAGGTGTCCAATTCCAGGGGCCGCTTCTCTTTTAAAAGTATTAAATGTCTTCTTCTCTTTTAAAAGTATCCCCAAAGCAGGTGCAGCTAAAAATGGAGATTCATGGACAAATCACCAGTGCAACAAGTGCAACTTCTGCCATTCACATGTGTTTAAGCAGCATTCCCAGAACAAATTTCTTTCTAAGGTGTTTAATTATCAGTTTCCCAATATTTGACTTTTTTGGTACCTTTTACTTAAAATACTTGCATTTTTTCAAATACCTTCATGCAATGACAGATTAATACTTTTATTTGCTGGCTGTATTCACCCTGATTTTACTTCCACTGGAAAAATTTATTCCTTGGTGATAATAATGAAATAGAAGGGAGAAAATGGCATGGACAAAAGCTGTAAAATATGTAAGTAAAACTAAGGTTTCTTTTCCCATCAACTGTCTGGGGATGACAAATAACAAAAGGGTTATGAGGAATAATAATTTACTTCAGATTTAACAGTAAACCAGAGATAACTTAGATACTCTGAGATCATTCAATACATTTATCTTCAACTATAGCAGAGAATCTCAGTTTCACATTAATTTTTCAGTTTAGGTAATTCCATTCTGCCTTTTCTACCTAAGGTGCCCTTGGTGTTCAGTTATTATTACAAGTTATTCTTGTGTGATTACCTCTTCTCCTGGAGCTTTATTTTCCTGGTAGGTGAAATGTTTCAGGTTTCTCTGCAGAAAATGTGAATAAGAGATAAATGTATGGAATTGCAGGTTCAGTTTGAAAACAGTATCTCCATAGCAAGACAGAAGTTGTTAGACTGGTTTTAGAATAATGTCACAATTGCTGTTGTGGTCATGGGGGGGTTTATGAAGGTTTTGAGTGATTTTCTCCCCTGAGTGAATGATTTCCTTTAAAACAGAGTCCTTTGAAGTGCACAAAAACCTGCACCCACAATTTAGAAAAGTAACTGGTTTGTATTCTGTTGATGGTTCTCAGTGGTACACAGATGTGTTAACAATTCTACTTCTGGAAGTTCTGGGTGATATTCACACTAGGAAATATACTTAATTTCCCACTTCCTTTTGCTTAACTGCAAAACAGCTAAAATGTGAAGCAGTAGTGAAATATAATGTAGCCTAAAGGAATTGCAACCCTCACGCCCCTTATTACTGCAGTATTTATAAAATAATTTACCAGAGTTAAGTTTCCAATTCCAGCTTTATGGAGAAAACAAGGTTTATCATAGGCAAACAGATGGTTTCCTGAAATTATTATCTTTTTCTCTGTTCAAAAGAGCACAGTAATAGGATATCAGCAGTTCCTGGCAAGGTGAGTCTGTGACCATGGGGTTTAGACACAGGAAATTCACAGGCTTTGCTCTTCTTTCCTAAAGTAGAGATTTCATCTCTGTGCTAGAAAAATAAATAAAGAATTAGAGAGGGGTGAGGAAATTGTTTCAAGCCTTTGGGTTTTGGTTTGAAGATGGAAAGCAGTAACTCAGTTTAAGAACAGGACTGTGTATTGAATTAATAATTTTCAGAGAATGTTCATCTGCAGTTGAACTTCTCAGGTGAAACAAAATATAAAATTTGAATGAGTTTCTTACCCGTAAATTAAAGCATTGATCTGTTATGGTACTTTTTATTATGACAAAAATTTTTTAATGGTGAAATGCCACCACTGATTATTTTTACTCATCACAGAAGTGAAATTGTAGAGTGTGATTGCAATAATGAACATTATTTACTCTTGTGGAATTATAAAGATGCTAACATAATCTGATTTAAATCCAGATTCAGCTGCTTTTGAAGAAGTCATTCTATTTCTTCATTCAGCATACTTTTGTAACTAAACTTTCTCACTAAAACATGTAGACTAATGACTGGGGAATGAAAACAGTCATCAAAATTTCATTAGGTATATATATTTGAACTGTCATTTAACTGTGATTCTTTCTCCCAGGTGAATGTATGACAGGGACAACACTCATGGGATTCACCATGACTGACTTGAGATAAATGTAGCTGTAATTGCAGATAAATCTCAGATAGCTCTCTGAACTTCCTTCATTTTCAGTAAAGGCACATTTTGATTTTCAATCCCTTTAGCCTGTTGCATTTCATACTACTTTGAATCATATTTAGAATTTTCTGTCAGTTTACTAACTATGAAGATGTCTATGCTGGTAGCTCGGAAGGTGTTTTGCAAACATGTAAAATGCAAATGGTTTGAAGGTTTTGGTGAGGGATGGAACCTAACACAAAAAATCAAAATCATCTCAGATATGTTTTAGATTTTCTTAGCTCTAATCTGGATAATGTTCTGTTTTCCCACAACACTTTATTTATCATAATCTTTCTTCTAGTTCTTTATGGATTTCAGGGTAATATGATGTATACAAATCATTTGTCTTCCTAATGCTTCCACTTTTCATACAATTTATTTGCAAGATTTCCTCAGGAAAGGAACTAAGAGAACATCTGCGCCATTGAACTGTGGCAGTAATTTTGTTTCTACTGTGAGTTGGAGAGAGCCTGTATATTAAACACTACCAAGAAATGGTGTATGGGAATGTATAAATTACAGAATGCTGCAATTACAGTGTGTGAATAGGTGGGTGTTAAAGGTATCACAGCTGATAATAAGGAATATTCTGGCTCACTGGATTATTTCCCAGTCCATAATGATCAAATAACTATGAATTAAAATGAGGGGTGCAGTAGTATCTGCAGAGGGATAGAAATATCTTAATCTTGTCATGGTGTGCCAAATTTGGCCACATTTCAAGGGGCTGGGGGAAGCCTGGAGCCTCCCTCCCTTGCATTTGGGGTTGTGTTCAGCGCAGGTCCCTGCCTGAGCCCTGCTGTTAGTAGTGCCTCTTGTCTTGTCCCATACCTTGCTACTCCTGGTCTTTCCAGGGAATGATGGCTAGTGAGCTGATGAATTAGGAGCACCCATGTAAAACCAGGTCTCTCCTAGTTTTTCTGTCATCTGCCTGCTTCTGTTCCTCAAATCTTGTCACCTTTTCTGTTCTTTAGTGCTTTTCTGGCTTGGGGTCTGACCCAGGAGGAGGGAGTGAATACTCCAGCATTTTAAATTCAAAATGTAAATCTCCAGAAGTTTCTTCTTAGCAGCTATCTATTAATCCAAGCCAGCATGAAGCAAGTACTGGGTATTCATAGACTCCCAACATTTTGATGGTGTTTATCAGTTGAATGCCCAGCTAACCTCCTAAATTCCAGGTGGGCTTGCTAACTGAGTACAGCTTTTTGTTGGCATAGGTGCATCCTGTGCATCAGGTAACTCACAGATCCCTTGGTGCAGAGCCAGTGACCATATCTGACACTCAAGAGAGTGTGAGAGAAGAGATCCCATTCCATTTTATTTGGATTAAAGACCCTTTGGTGATGGAACCACAGGTAAAGGTAGAGATGAGTGTAGAGGAAGATGCCCTAACCACTTAGCTGGAAGTATTCTTCAGTGGGAGCCTTCAAATCCTTCCTTGTGAAGCCTTTATCTTTCTTGGGGCAAGTAAGAAATTGCTGATATTGAGTGAGAGAGCGTGCCTTTAGTTTATTGGTTAGAGATTCTTTTGGAGAGAGGGAAGACCTCAATTTCTTTCAAAATATTTAAGCATTTCTACAAATATGTGATTAGAGCCTGGAACTGATGTCTCTGTGGTAAGAACTCTAACCACCAGAGCATTCAGTAACTCTCACTGGTATAATAACTAGTATGTGTCCCACAGAAAATCACTTCAGGAAGAGAGATCAACAGATTTCTACTGGATATTCCCAGCTGGCTGATAGAGATGATTATTTCATCAATGAGTTGACCTTTGTGACTACCAATACCTACAGAAATGGAATATTTGCACCCCAGGTTAGTGCTATGTTGTGTCAGGGTGCCTAAAATCTTTTTGCTGAACAGAGAATTCTTTCCCT